>NC_089255.1:17284938-17590534 GCF_963930625.1 Muntiacus reevesi | reverse complement strand
AAAAATTTTTTTTTTTTTTCCTTACTTAAAAAAAAAAAAAAAAGAAAAGAAAAAGAAAAAATATATCTAGGAATTTCTCTGGAGCTGTTGCGGTCAGTGTGGGTTCGGCTCAGTTTCAGATAGCTCCTCGTTCCAGCTTACACTTCTCGATATCTACAGGCCCTTCCGGTGTAGTCAGTCGGTGGTTTCTTCAGGGATTTTAATCTGTTACACCGGTCCCTTCTGAAGCGGTTCCCTTTGTTTATTTGGGTTCTGTTGCCGGTCTCTTCCGCGCCTAATTTCCGCCCTGACACAGGGGGCGGAGGTGGATTCTTATTCAGGTAGCTAGTTCCGTCGCGCTGCGGGGAGGGGCCGTGCGGGGAGGGGCCGGCGCTCCCGGGAGAGGCTTGCGCTCTTTTCTCGGTCTGCGCTGCTCAGGCTCCGGGCTGTTCTGTCTGAAGCGCGCGCCACGCTACGCGCGGCTCCAGCCCTCGGGCGATTCACAAAAGCGCGGCACACAAAGCTGGGCCCGCGCTCCGGCCCCACGCCGCCCGAGCGGCCCAGGCAGCCAGGCGCTTGACGGGCGCTCTCTCCCCGGGTGCGGCGCGTCTTCTGCCCTGCGCGGTCCGAGTCTCAGTCCCCGCCGGCGCCAGTGGAGCGTGCGCGCCCTCTGCCCTCCGCGTCCCCAGCCCCAGTTCCCGCCCGCGCCGGTCGGGCGCCCGCGCCCTCCGTCTCGCCACGACCCTCCCAGCGGACTTCGGTCGCCCAGAATCTCGGTCCCTTTGTTCTGCGAACGGCCGGCAGTGTGTTCGGGCCGGTTAGTTTTCTCTCTCTCTTTGCTCTCCCACAGTTCAAGCTGGCAACTCACAAAAGCTCCCTCCGATTGTCCTCAGGGCGCTCAGGCCCGGATCCAGCCCCAAGCAATGCCGCCCGCTCCTCTCCGTTCCGCCCCCACTTGCTGGTGGCGGATGCGGGCGTCTGGGGTACTTTTCTGCTGGGAGTTGCTTTTAGGCTCGTAATCTGTGGGTTTTATTTATTCTATCCCTCCCAGTCAGATTCAAACTCTTGAGATTCCAACACTTCCCCCAGGCCCGCCAGTGCGAGGGTTTCCCGGTGTCTGGGAACGTCCTCTATTAAGTCCCTTCCCGGGACGGATCTCCGTCCTTAGCTCTTTTGTTTCGCTTTTTATCTTTTATATTTTGTCCTACCTCCTTTCGAAGACAATGGGCTGCTTTTCTGGGCGCCTGATGACCTCAGCTAGCGATCAGAAGTTGTTTTGTGAAGTTTGCTCTGCGTTCAGTTATTTTTTTGATGAATTTCTAGGAGAGAAAGTGGTCTCTCCGTCCTACTCCTCCGCCATCTTGGCTCCTCCTCCCATAAACACATTTGGTTTTTCAAGACATGGTTAGAGAATTAGGGAAGACACTTTTTAAAAGGTTTGTATATGCAAATGAATACGAGTGCTCATGAATTTAGATGTAATAATCACTTTGAACATAAGTAAACTTGAATAAACACTGCAATTTTCCTACCTAGCACTGATAAACTTTTTTCATCAATATAAAATATCTCATAACAGTTAATAGTGTTTGAAATGAACGTTGAAAAATGCTTCTCACCTTCCCCTGTAGCTTTTAACATACAGCTAGAGTCAAATAAAATGCTCTAAGTAACTTTAAAACTGAAACATAAGGCAAACTTATTTCTTTCACATTGTTAAGTGAACTAAATCTTCACCTTCCCTTCACAAATCTGAATTCTCCATGTATATTTCATACTTTATTAAGTCATCAAGTCAGTTACCACTGTGAGCCAGTCCCTTACTTAGAAACTGATGGCTGAGTTTAGTTTCTTAAGGAACATCCATACTGTTATGGATTCTACAAAAATGGTAGTAATGAACCTATTTTCATGGCAGGAATAGAGGTACAGATGTAGAGAACAGACTTGTAGGGGGAGGTGAGGTGGGATGAATGGAAAGAACAGCATTAACATATACACACTATCATGTGTGAGACAGATAGACAGTGGGCAGCTGCTATATATAGCACAGGGAGCTCAGCTCAGTGCTCTGTGATGACCTAGAGAGCTGATGGGGGCTGTGGGAGGAGGCTTAAGACATCGGGGATATATGTACACGTATGGCTGATTCACTTCATTATACAGCAGAAACCAATACAATATTATAAAGCAATTATATTCCAATAAAGAAAAAGAAATTGATGACTGTGAAGGGGAAATGTGAAGGGCCATCAAGGGATTTGAAGCAAAGCAGGGGGGTTAATATTAATAGAATAATCATAAGTTAGTAACATTAGGGAAGGCATAAAGAAAAAAGAGTTAAAAAGTGAAAAACCAGTTATAAAGTACATTGCAGTAAGTAACAGAGGTGAAAAAAGTAAGGGTCAAACATATCATCTTAAGGCAGTAGCTATGAGAATAAAGAGGTAGGAATAGGTTAAATAGAAATTTAGAGTGAAGAATAAACAGAAATGAATAATTATTTGAATGTGAGGAAGAGAGGAATAACATTCAGGTTTCTCTCTTAGGTTAATGACTGAGGTAGTGGTTACAAGGATGTATACTTTGTCAAGATTCATGGAACATTACACTTAAAGTGGGTGTATTTTATGACATGTAGATTACATCTCAACACATCGATTTACGAAGAAACTTAAAGTATCAAAAAGCCATGTTTGACAGATCACCTGTCATCTCATCTCTCCTTTATCAGGAACACTATGCTACACTGGTGGTCAGTGGCTAAAATGATATATTTCATAAAGTCTTTAATTAAGTTTTCCTCCAACTGCCACAGGATGGGATAACTTATTTCACCATTAAGATACTAATTAATGACTGACAGAGCTAGTCTATACTGACGAGCAATTTTTTTTCAATGGCCCAGTATATCTGAAAAGAATTAAACTCTTAAGTTATGACCTGATAAGACCGCTGTGACCTGATATCTGTCACTAATTAGGGAGATGCACTGAAAAGTAGAAATAATACATCCAGAAGCACAGAAAAACTGGAAAATTTCACTCATTGTAGGTATATTCTAAATGCATTGTTATTTACTATTTATTTGCAAGCTGGACTGCAGAGAGTCCATGATTTATTCCTTATTGCAGGTATAATTTTAAACTAAAATGATTATAACTCTTCCTAGCTCTACCTCTCAAGTATTCCCCTGGAGAATGAAATTAGTCTAATAATTTCTAATGAGTGTTGTTAAACACAAAGCTTGATTGAAGGCAAAAGGAGAAGGGGGCAGCAGAGGATAAGATGGTTAGATAGCATGACTGGCTCAATGGACACAAATTTAAGCAAACTCCAGAAGACAGCAGAGGACAGAAGAGCCTGGTGTGTTACTTCCATGGAGTAGCAAAGAGTTGCACATGACTGATGGAATGACAACAACATACAAAACCTAATGACAAAACACAAGACAAAACAATCTCTTCAGTGAAATCTAACACTATAAGGCATGTTAGTGAAAATAGGAAAAAATCAGTATGCCCAGTAAATGTCATCATGAAGCACTTCACAGGTCCAGAAGACCTATTGATGCCCATCTGGCTTATGTTTGTAATTCAAGCACAAGCAAAAAGAGGCACCAGGAATGGGAAAATCATTGCGATCCTTAGCAGGTACTTTCCTGGCAATCCTTCCCAGATCAGCAGCTAGTATTGACACCCAGAATGAAGACTTTATGCTTTGAATAATTTTATTAAAGTAAAAATAGATTCATATTTGATCCAGAAGATTCCTCACAAAATTTCATTTCCATCTGCAAGGCATTTGACCAATAAACATGCCAGACATTCCTAGAAACATTGACAAAGGGCACATGATTTTAAAGACATTCTCTAATCAAATAAAACAAGACTCCTTAAGTACAAACACAGGCTAATGAAGAGCTATATTCTACCTAGCCAAAGAAAGTCTGAATCAGATTGTTAAAAAACAAAAACACTTGGAAAAACAACAGTAAGTATAGTGGAGTAGTACTGGCTTTTAAGAACAGTCTCTCCTTTTTTAAGAACACTCAGCTGCTTGTCTCTTCAAAGTACCAAGAGTGGAAAAGTTTTGGTCCAAAGGCTGACATTTAACTCATAGTTTGACTTTAATCTTTTTCCAGATTACTCATACATTTGTTCTTCCCCTAGCAGTCTCCTCCCAATGCCACATCTGCTTCCTATCTGCTAAAGAACCTATAGAGGAACAATCTGTCCCTACTGACCAAAACTTACATCTCAAAAGGAAAATAAACTATTTCAGCCCATTTTAGGCTCGCTTAATAGAGAAAAAACAAAATTTCCATATATGCATGTATACAACATAGTAGGAATTCCTCAATGCCAGTCAAATTTCTCTAATTAGAAAGTTCTCTCCCAAAAGTAAGATAGGTACACTAATAAAAGAGGTTTCACTCTTTCAAACCAATGAAATACCATGTACTCTGTGATAACCTTAATGAAAAGCTCACTTGTTTTATACTGATCATTGAGAATTTTACTGAATAGTTTCTATGTGTCTAGCAGGCTAAAATGAAATAGAACAAATCAAATAGAATAAATCAAGTGTACTCACAAGGACTTAAATATACACAGTTAATAAACATAAATATCAATAAGATAGATCAATAAGATAGAAAGATCAATAAGATAACTAAGTGCTAAAGAATGAAGGACAGTTAAAGAAAGGAGCACACAATGGCAGTGTATTTCTGATAAAATGATGAACTAAGTTTGTAGACTCAGGCTGTTGCTAAAAACAACTAAAAATATAAATATGTTTTAAACAACTAAAAATAAAATATATTCTTAAAATCTTCTCAAATGCATCCATGACCTGCTAAAAAATACATAAGAACTACAAAGGCCAAAAAAAGGAAAAGTAAAGGTAGGAAGCCAGAAAGGTAAGCAGAATGTTGAAACTGACTTTTTTGGTATGAGGGCACTTAGTGAACACAGTCAGAGAAGGCAATGGCACCCCACTCCAGTACTCTTGCCTGGAAAACCCCATGGATGGAGAAGCCTGGTGGGCTGCAGTCCATGGGGTCGCTAAGAGTCAGACATGACTGAGTGACTTCACTTTCACTTTTCACTTTCAAACGTTGGAGAAGGATATGGCAACCCAATCCAGTGTTCTTGTCTGGAGAATCCCAGGGATGGGGGAGCCTGGTGGGCTGCCATCTATGGGGTCACACAGAGTCAGACACGACTGAAGTGACTTAGAGGCAGCAGCAGTGAACACAGTGAATCTGAGCTTCAGCTTTCATGATCTTTGAAGCTGGAGGACAGAAGACAAATCCCAGGGCCACCCAAGTTGGAGAGTCTACCTGGAGACTTGTCCATAACCTTGAGACCCCAGGGGCTTCCCTGGTGGCTCAGACGGTAAAGAATCTGCTTACAGTGCAGGGGATCCAGGTTTGATCCCTGGGTCAGAAGATCCCCTGGAGAAGGGAATGGCACCCCACTCCAGTATTCTTGCCTCAAGAATTCCATGGACAGAGGAGACTGGTGGGCTACAGTTCATGGGGTAGCAAAGAATCAGACACAACTAAGTCACATATACACTGAGACCCCAACACCTAGGGTCTCAAAATGTGTTACAAATTTTTCTATCCACTACCCCAGGAATATCGCTTAAACTTGGGGCTAAGGTGAGGATGGAAATTCTTCCCTGGTTACTTGTAACCACAAACCACATTTGCAACCTGAATCCACACTAAATGGGTGGTCTAAAATATTTCAAGAGGAGAAGTGATATTTTGAAGAAGTTGAAGGCTTGTTATGCCTATAGGCATCTGACATAAACAAAACTTCTCCATGGAAATATTACTCAGCCGTTAAAAAGAATTCATTTGAATCAGTTCTAATGAGATGGATGAAACTGGAGCCCATTATACAGAGTGAAGTAAGCCAGAAAGATAAAGAACATTACAGTATACTAACACATATATACGGAATTTAGATAGATGGTGGCGATAACCCTATATGCAAAACAGAAAAAGAGACACAGAAGTACAGAACAGACTTTTGAACTCTGGGGGAGAACGTGAGGGTGGGATGTTTTGAAAGAACAGCATGTATATTATCTATGGTGAAACGGACCACCAGCCCAGGTGGGATGCATGAGTCAGGTGCTCGGGCCTGGTGCACTGGGAGGACCCTGAGGAGTCGGGTGGAGAGGGAGGTGGGAGGGGGGATCGGGATGGGGAATACGTGTAACTCTATGGCTGATTCATGTCAATGTATGACAAAACCCGCTGAAATGTTGTAAAGTGATTGGCCTCCAACTAATAAAATAATATTTAAAAAAAAAAAAAAAACTTCTCCATGGAGAAATCTACCTTTAAACAAGACCTCAAAGAATTCCCAAAGACAAGATAAATAAGCAGTTCACAGTTCAAAAGGAAATAAAGCACTCTAACAGCCAGCAAAAACGATAGGTGACACTATCAAACTGGTGACTTCATATAAAACAATCATCAAACAGAATATAAAAATTACAATATATTTAAGAAATAAAAACAAATTTGAAAATATGAGTAAACTCCAAGACGATCTGAAAAACCACAGATCTTCTAGAGGTGATTTTTTTAATTTTTATTTAAATAAAAAATTTTTATAATTTAAATAAAAAAGTCAAAGGCAGGGGATTGGAGATAAAGGGAGTCAAACATTTGCCCTATCTTTCCTGCACAAATTGTTCTTCAGGGTAACCAGAAAGTTAGTAAAATTTTCTTTAAAGAAGAAACATAGATTTTAAAATGAAGAATGACAGAATATCATCATTTTGTAATCCCTAAAGAAATAATCCAGTGGTCATGTATGGATGTGAGAGTTGGACTGTGAAGAAAGCTGAGCACTGAAGAATTGATGCTTTTGAACTATGGTGTTGGAGAAGACTCTTGAGAGTCCCTTGGACTGCAAGGGGATCCAACCAGTCCATCCTAAAGGAGATCAGTCCTGGGTGTTCATTGAAAGGACTGATGCTGAAGCTGAAACTCCAATACTTTGGCCACCTGATGCGAAGAGATGACTCATTGGAAAAGACCCTGATGCTGGGAGGGATTGGGGGCAGGAGGTGAAGGGGACGACAGAGGATGAGATGACTGGATGGCATCACTGACTCGACGGGCATGAGTTTGAGTAAGCTCCGGGAGTTGGTGATGGACAGGGACGCCTGGCATCCTGCGATTCATGGGGTCGCAAAGAGTTGGACACGACTGAGCAACCGAACTGAACTGAACTGAAAGAAATAATGGATCCAGACAACAATCATCAATGACTACTAAAATACTTAAGCAAAAAGATGATGGGGAACTTTATTAAAACTGATTATTGCTGAATCTAATAATCAGTTTTAATATTACAGTAAGCAAAACTAACACATATTCTTTTCATATATATTTTTTTCTCCGTTTATATTTTCTTTCACTTTCCTGTTTCTTTTTGGTGCTCCATAATAGGTAAACATCTAGGTTTGATATATGTTAATTAATGTTAGTCACTAGAATTTTTACTGCATGATGGTGATAAGGGTTCTTAGAAATGAATTGTTCAAAAGAATCTCAAGATATCTTCTAATAATAAGTCACTATACTTTTCTCATGATGGAAAAAAGTTTTCACATAGCATGAAAAAGAGTTCCAAATTTCCCTTGGGGGAAACTATTAAAATAGTTTAACCTATCCATCACAACATTTAAAAGATTTTAATAACTTGAGAAGATAAAGGGACAACAGAGAGAAATAAATAGAAGGCCATGGATAAAGTCAAAAGGAAAGTGAAAAGGAGAAGGTAGAGAGCTAAAGAGTTAACAGATGTAATACAGAAAAATGTTAAACTGTTTCTTTACATATCTTTTGTTACAATAATGCCATTGACAACAATTCGATCAAGAGAATATTTATTATGTCTGCCTGCACTTGACTGACAGAGACACTAGCCCAGAGTTGAGTGTCTCAAAATTGCAGATGACAATTCTAATAGTTTTCTCAAGGCTACAGTGATCATTTTCTAGCAGTAAAATGAAAAAGGGAAAGACGTATCCAACTGAATGCAGAGTTCCAGACAACAGCAAGGAGAGATAAGCAAAGAAATAGAGGAAAACAACAGAAAGGGAAAGGTGAGAGCTTTCTTTAAGAAAACTGGAGTCACCAAGTGAACATTTCATACAAAGATAGACACAATAAAGGATGAAAATGGCAAGGACATAAGAAGCAGAAGAAACTAAGAAAAAGTGGCAAGAATGCACAGAAGAACTATACAAAAAAGCTCTTAATGACTCAGTTAACCATGATGATGTGGTCACTCACCTAGAGCCAGACATTCTGGAGTGTGAAGTCAAGTAAGCCTTAGGAAGCATCACTACTAACAAAGTTTGTGGAGGTGATGGAACTATAGATGAGTTATTTCAAATGCTAAAAGATGATGCTCTTAAAGTGCTGCACTCAACATGCCAGCAAATTTGGAAAATTCAGCAATGGCCACAGGACTAGAAAAGGTCAGTTTTCAGTCCAATTCCAAAGAAGGGCAAGGTCAAAAAATGTTCAAACTACCACACAATTGTGCTCACTTCACATGCTAGGAAGGTAATGCTGAAAATCCTCCAAGCTAGGCTTCAACAGTACTTGAACCAAGAATTTCCAGATGCACAGCTGGATTTAGAAAAGGCAGAGGCAACAGAGATCAAATAGCGGACATCTGTGGGATCATAGAAAAAACAAGGGAATTCCAGAAAAACATTTATTTCTGCTTCCATGACTATGCCAAAACCTTTGTGCAGATCACAACAAACTGGAAAATTCTTAAAGAAACGGGAATACCAAACCACCTGACCTGCCTCCTGTGAAACCTGTATGCAGGTCAAGAAGCAACAGTTAGAACTAGACATAGAACAATGGACTGCTTCAAGATTGGGAAAGGAGTACGTCAAGGCTGTATATTGTCACCGGGCTTATTTAATTTAGATGCAAAGTACATGATGAGAAATGCCAGGCTGGATGAATCCCAAGCTGGAATCAAGACAGTTGGGAGAAGTAGCAACAACTGCAGATATGCAGATGGCATCACCCTTATGGCAGAAGGTAAAGAGGAACTAAAGAGCCTCTTGATGAAGGTGAAAGAGGAGAGTGAAAAAGCTGGCTTAAAATTCAACATACAAAAAACTAAGATCATGGCATCCAATCCCATCACTTTATGGCAAACAGATAGGGAAAAAATGGAAACAGTGGCAGATTTTATTTTCTTGTGCTCTAAAATCACTGCAGACAGTGACAGCAGCCATGAAATTAAAAGATGCTTGCTCCTTGGAAGAAAAGCTATGACAAACATAGACAGCCTATTAAAAAGCACAGACAACAATTTGCAGACAAAGGTTCAGTTCAGTTCATTTCAGTCGCTCAGCCGTGTCCGACTCTTTGTGACCCCATGAATTGCAGCACACCAGGCCTCCCTGTTCACCACCAACTCCCGGAGCTTACTCAAACTCATGTCCATCAAGTCGGTGATGCCATCCAGCCATCTCATCCTCTGTCGTCCCGTTCTCCTCCTGCCACCAATCCCTCCCAGCATCAGGGTCTTTTCCAATGAGTCAACTCTTCGCATCAGGTGGCCAAAGTATTGGAGTTTCAGCTTCAGCATCAGTCCTTCCAATGAACACCCCAAACTGATATCCTCTAGGATGGACTGGTTGGATCTCCTTGTAGTCCTAAGGAACTCTCAAGAGTCTTCTCCAACACCACACTTCAAAAGCATCAATTTTTTGGTGCTCAGCTTTCTTCACAGTCCAACTCTCACATCCATACATGACCACTGGAAAAACCATAGCCTTGACTAGACGGACCTTTGTTGGTAATGTAATGTCTCTGCTTTTTCATATGCTATCTAGGTTGGTCATAACTTTCCTTCCAAGGAGTAAGTGTCTTTTAATTTCATGGCTTCAATCACGATCTGCAATGATTTTGGAGCCCAAAAAGTAAAGTCTGTCAGTGTTTCCACTGTTTCCCCATCTATTTGCCATGAAGTGATGGGACCAGATGCCATGATCTTAGTTTTCTGAATGTTGAGCTTTAAGCCAACTTTTTCACTCTCCTCTTTCACCTTCATCAAGAGGCTTTTTTGTTCCTCTTCACTTTCCGCCATCAGGGTGGTGTCATCTGCATATCTGAGATTATTGATATTTCTCCTGGCAATCTTGATTCCAGTTTGTGCTTTTTCCAACCCAGCATTTCTTATGGTGTATTTTGCATATAAGCTAAACAAGGAGGGTGACAATATACAGCCTTGACGTACTCTTTTTCCTATTTGGAACCAGTCTGTTGTTCCATACCCAGTTCTAACTGTTGCTTCCTGACCTGCATATAGGTTTCTCAAGAGGGAAGTCAGGTGGTCTTGTATTCCCATCTCTTTCAGAATTTTCCAGTTTATTGTGATCCACACAGTCAAAGGCTTTGGCATAGTCAATAAAGCAGAAATAGATGTTTTCTGGAACTCTCTTGCTTTTTCTATGATCCAGCAGATGTTGGCAATTTGATCTCTGGTTCCTCTGCCTTTTCTAAAACCAGCTTGGACATCTGGAATTTCACAGTTCACGTATTGCTGAAGCCTGGCTTGGAGAATTTTGAGCATTACTTTGCTAGCCTGTGAGATGAGTGCAATTGTGTGGTAGTTTGAACACTCCTTGGCATTGCCTTTCTTTGAGACTGGAATGAAAACTGACCTTTTCCAGCCCTGTGGCCACTGCTGAGTTTTCCAAATTTGCTGGCATATTGAGTGCAGCACCTTCACAGCATCATCTTTCAAGATTTGAAATAGCTCAACTTGAGTTCCATCACCTCCACTAGTTTTGTTTGTAGTGATGATTCCTAAGGCCCACCTGACTTCACATTCCAGGATGTCTGGCTATAGGTGAGTGATCACACCACTGTGATTACCTGGGTTGTGAAGATCTTTTTTGTACAGTTCTTCTGTGTATTCTTGCCACCTCTTCTTAATGTCTTCTGCTTCTGTTAGGTCCATACCATTTCTGTCCTTTGTTGAACCCATCTTTGCATGGAATGTTTCCTTGGTATCTAATTTTCCTGAAGAGATCTCCAGTCTTTCCCATTCTGTTGTTTTCGTCTATATCTTTGCATTGATCACTGAGGAAGGCTTTCTTATCTCTCCTTCCTATTCTTTGGAACTGTGCATTCAAATGGGAATATCTTTCCTTTTCGCTTCTCTTCTTTTCACAGCTATTTGTTAGGCCTCCTCAGACAACCATTTTGCCTTTTTCCATTTCTTTTCCATGGGGATGGTCTTGATCCCTGTCTCCTGTACAATATCACGAACCTCTGTCCATAGTTCATCAGGTACTTTGTCTATCAGATCTAGTCCCTTTAATCTACTTCTCACTTCCACTGTATAGTCATAAGGGATTTGATTTAGGTCATACCTGAATGATCTAGTGGTTTTGTGAAATGTGAAACCCCCTCCCGAGGAGTGTAAACAGCACTGCCATTTTGAGTAAAACCCCCTTCGGAGGAGAGAAAACGAAACTTTAAGACAAAGAAACTCAACGAGCCAATCAGGGGAGGACAGGAAGTCCCTCACCCCCGCTTACTCTAACTCACCAATCAGTAGCTAACAAGACACCCTTAGTTGAAGAATTAACCAACCCCCTTAAGCTTCCCGTCCCACTTCCCCTGGTGCACAGTATGAATTAACCAATCCCCTTAAGCTTCCCTTCCGCTTCCCCTACTATACAGTATAAAAAAGATTCGCCGCTTTCACTTGGGGCTCCTTTGCCATTGTGTGAAGAGAGTCCCTGCTGGAGCTTGTAATAAAGTTCCTCACTGTTTTTGCATCGATCCGTGGCTCCTGTGGTGTTTGGTGGGATTCCGCAATCCGGGTACAACAGTTTTCCCTGCTTTCTTCAAATTAAGTCTGAATTTGACAATAAGGAGTTCATGATATGAGCCACAGTCAGCTCCCGGTCTTGTTTTTGCTGACTGTATACAGCTTCTCCATTTTTGACTGCAAAGAATACAATCAATCTGATTTTGGTGTTGACCATCTGGTGATGTCCATGTGTAGAGTCTTCTCTTGTGTTGTTGGAAGAAGGTGTTATACATATAGTCAAAGCTATGGTTTTTCCAGTAGTCATGTACGGATGTGAGAAGTTGGACCATAAAGAAGGCTGAGTGCCAAACAATCGATGCCTTTGAACTGTGTTGTTGGAGAAGACTCTTGAGAGTCCCTTGGACAGTAAAGTGATCAAACCAGTAAGTCCTAAAAGGAAATCAACCCTGAATATTCAATAAGAAGATGCTGAAGCTGAAGCACCAATACTTTGGCCACCTGATTCGAAAAACTGACTGACTGGAAAAGACCCTGATGCTGGGAAAAATTGGGGGCAAGAGGAGAAAGGGGTGGGAAGGGATGAGATAAATGTTTAGATAACATCACTGACTCAATGGCCATGAGTTAGAGCCAACTCTGGGAGATAGTAAAGAACAGGGAAGCCTGGCGTGCTGCACTCCATGGGTTCGCAAAGAGTTGGACACAACTTAGTGACTAAACAACAAAAAAAAGAAAAAACAAAAACATAGCTTCTGTCTCAGGTGATTTACAGTTACTCTGATTACTGAGGGGAGATTTCAGGACCTGGTAATGTTCTTGTAATGCTAATTTGTGACACTGAAATCAAATTTAAAATGACAAAGAAAGCTCTTAATGACATATTTCCTTTTACTGAATTGATATGTGAATGCAAATAAGCCTACTTAAATTTACAAAAGAAAAAAGGATTTTTGCTATCTCAAAATAAGATAATTCTAAAAGACAAGCTCATTTTAGTCACTTTCAACCTTTATATTATTTACTAAATATATAAGCTATGAAGCAGGTTAAATAATATCCCCATATACAAAGAGATCTAACTTCAGCACTGAGTAAGTAAGCAACTCTCTGAGAAAACAACAACCTGATGTAGCATTTGCCAATTTCCATGGTGTACATATTTCCAACATGGCCAGTTTCAAGCTAAGAGGATGATGTTGCTGAGGTGATGAGATGCACATAAATGTTCTAGCCAGCCAGTATAACTGCCTCCAGCACGCCACTGCAGACCAAGTTCCTCTTTTATGGTTAGTGGAAGTGAGGCAGAGAGAGATGGGTCCCCTCAAGGTAAAGGGGTTGGAGATTCATTCTCTATGGAGGGAAACTCCAAGAAGATAACAGCAAGGTAATTAAGGAAGAAGACTGGGCCCTGCCTGGACCACATATCTCTCATTCCTGAAGTCAGGAGACCTCCCCAATCACACATGCGCAGAAAAGGCTCCTTGCAGGCCAAAGGGGAACCAATGTCAAGGGACATTCTATCCAGATACCTTGCAGTAAGATCCATCTTGGCTAAGAGATGCATGCACTCACATGGAAGGATCTTGAGATATACCAAATACAGACTGTGAACCAGGTAAATCAAAATGACTGGCCAAAGGAAAACTGGGAGAAATAGCCCATATAAGTGATTTAAACTGCCACGCAGGCGCATCTCAGGGACTCTCCTTCTGAGTCTGCCCGTGTGCCTATCCACACATATTGTATTCTTTTTCCTCTTAATAAACACTTGTTTCACTGTTTTTTGTCTTTGTGGAGATTCTTTTCTGCAAAGCCAAAGGGCCAGGGCCTTGTCACTGACCACTGGTCTAGCGGCTAGGATCTGGTGCTTTCACTGCCACGACCCAGCCTCAGTCTCTGGGTGGGAACCCAAGCGCTGCTCCAAGCAGTTGCAGGCTGAGGCCACCTGAGATCATTCTATCATGAAGTGATTTTGTTTTTTGGAGGAACTTCCTCCTAATGATGGTTTTGCAATATTTTTGAACTTTTTATCAACATACAATACACAGAAAGACTACAAATCACAAGTATACAGTTTGATGATTCTGAACAAACAGAACATACCATGTAACCAGTACCCAGATCAAAATATTACCCACACTCGGATGCCTGTGTGTCCTTTTACAGTATACCTCCCAGAAGTAACCACTCTCCTGATTCTAACCCTATAGATACAGATTTCCTGTTTTAGATACAATTGTACATAAGCATTTCTTTGAATCTGGCTTCTCTTGCTACACATTTTGGTTGTTGTTGTTGTTTTTTTTTTGAGATTCATCCACATTGTATGTAGCTGCAGCTTGATGACTCTCACTGCTGGGTAATATTCCATTATTTAAAAATAGCATTCAATTTACTTCCTCTATTCTACTATTAGTGGACCTCTGTCTTGTTTGCAGCCTGGGGTTATTATAAACAGTACAACTAAGAATATTCAGGTGAACATGCTAAGCATTTCTATGGATTATAAACCTAGGAGTGGAACTGCTGAGTGTAAAGTATGCTATTAAGAAGCTCAACTTAATAGATGCTGCCAGAGTTTTACAGAATGATTTTACCTAGTCACACTCCTAGCAGGTATGAGAGCTTCGGTAGCTTCAATTCTTCGCCCATACTCCTTATAATATGTTAGATGTTGACAAATCATACAACCTTGTCTTCTTTTAAAATATTAATTTTCAGAAGCTGCTAATACTGGTTGGGCATCAGAATAATTTGTGAAGCTTATTGAATACTTAGAATCCATCCAGATCTAAATCAGAATCTCTAGGAATAGGGTCATAGATGAACAATTCCTAATAGTTCTGTAGGTGATTCTAATACAAAGTCAACATTTGAGACCACTGACCTAAACTTCAATATCCCCTTAAAACTACAGATTTTAATGTGAACTTCCCAACTCCTTGCTAATATTAGGAAAGGATTGACAATTCTAAGGAGAAAGATGATTTCTCCAGAGTCACATTATGATATACTGACCCACTTTCACAAAGATAATATGTTAAAAAAAAGATGTATATTACAACACTGCTTGTAGTAACAAAAAAAGGCAAACTAAATGATCATCAAAATGAGATGTACATGCAAGGCTGATATATGTGATATAACTAACAGCCTTAGTTAAAATTTTGAGATAACTTTCATGCCAGTTGATAAACACCGCTGTTCTCAAAACACCTAAATGCCCCTCCTCACTGTCCCACTCTCAGCCCTGAGATGCCCCGCAACACCTATTATTTTGGCAGTAAAAATATAACCCTTGACACAGCAGGGGCCTCATGATCCAATTTAGCATCTATTCGGACTATACCAGGGTCCATGCACTAAAAAAAAAAATCTTTTGAAACCTTACCTCACTCCATAATTATGCAACAAAAAATCTTAAGTGTATAATGAGATTAAATCAGCAGTCTTCTCCATAGCTGTTCCCTTTGCCTTCTTTTTTTCCTAATTATAAAAGTAATACAGTGAAGAAACTTAACAAAATGAGGAAATTTAGAAAAGTATAAAACCAAAATTTGGCAAAAAAAAAAAAAAAAGAAACCATGTGAAACCTTTCCTCCTAAGGACATATAGGTAAACTGACATATGAAAAGAACCATGCCTCCACTGTTGGACACTTATGTTTTTTTCTTGAGCTGCTATTAAAAAAATTCTGTGATGAGTATCCTTGCAGTATTTGTTTGGGAGGGTTTTCAACAAAGTACTACAAACTGGGTAGTTTAAACAACAGAAATTCATTTTCTGATAGTTCTGGAGGATAAAGTCCAAGATCAAGGTGTCAGCAGGGTTTACTTTTCTGAGGCCTCTCTCTTTGGCTTGGAGATGGCCATCTTCTCCCCATCTCCACATGGTTTTTCTTCTGTTTGGTGTAGGTGTCCTAATCTATTCTTACCAGGATTAGGTCCACCTATAAGACCTCATTCTATCTTAATTACTTTTTCAAATGCTGTGTCCCCTAATAAGGTCATATTCTCAGGTACTAGGGATTAGGACTTCAACATATGAATGTGCAGAGGTGAGGGGAGGACACCATTCATTCAGCCCATAACACTTGTACATAAATCTTATGTATATTATTTTTTTTCAACTTTTTATTTTGTGTAGGAGTATAGCCGATTATCAACGTTGTGGTAGTTTCAGGTGGACAGCAAAGAGACTCAGTCATACATATTCTTCTTTAAACTTTTTATTCATGCATATTCTTAGGTTTGAGCCCTATATCCCTATCCATCACTTCTCTTTCTGAATCATGAACTAACAAAGTATCTATTTCTTACTCAAATGGCAGTTACACTGAATTTCATTTCCTGCATGATCCATGACTCTAAGAGTTCAGTGTGAAACTGGTATTGGTGAATACACATCATTGCCCATAAGATTTCATCAGAACATTAAACATTCATTGCAGCACTTTTGACCTTCCCAACCAATTTAAAATATGATAGCATAAAGCAACACTGTTACTTGTCTCTTTATTTGAACAGAAGATTCCTAAAATCTCTCATTTCATTTTACAGCGTCATAAGAATAATAATAATGTAGTCATTCAGGAACCATGGGGCTCTCCTCTAAACTGAACAGCATCATTTTATAGTACCATGTAAATCGTATTCCTTCACTCATGAGGAACATAGCAATTTCTATAAATTCAGGTTATCAAATAATAATTCCTAGTGCTGGTTATCTAGCCCACATGGGCATAGTTGCATAGGTAGAAGGGTTTTCACTTCATGTTACAATCCTTTAGTTATCTGCAGCCTTTGGGAAAAGGAAAATTTATTAATAAGTAACGTGCAGTTACTACAATTTTGTTTCAACTGTTAATAAGAAAAAGAAAGGTTTAAAGGGCATTGTGTATGATAGGCACTGGGACTATTGCTAAGGACAGAAAGATGAGTAAAACTGAACTGCTACTCTTAAGACAATTACATTCTGATAGGAGAAATAGTATATAGATATGACATCTACACACATACATGCATGTATACATATACATATATATATATATATATATATATATATATATATATATATATATTATACCCCTACATATATATATATATGTGAGGTAAATGCAGGGGTATAAACACAATGTCCCAGTCTGTCTTTCAAAAAGCAATACAAAAACTATAAGAACAGCAGGCATATTACATAAAACCAATGCCCATAACAAAAAGAGAATGCTCAAGTATCAAATTACCTATATAGGTAGGTAATATAGAAGGACACTTTAGAAAAAAACATTAACAAGAGAGAAATGGGGAACTAGTAGCGGACTAGTCTACAATCATTACCAGAAAGAGAAATTCCACATTAGGTATAAAAATACTGGAAATGTTCCAGTAGCTCTTCCAGCACTACACAGAGTGGACTTTTAAAAGCACATGATTTGCAGTCACAGTCTTCAAAAACTCATCGCTTTTGAGATGGTAGAAAGGAAGGTAGAAGAGAGGTCTTTGGAAATTGGATGGTGAAGATGAAAATGGGCAAGGAGCAAAAGGGGAAAATGCAAGACAAAAGAGAACCCAAAAAATAAAGAATAGAATGAAGATACATAACCCCTTCACCCCCGAATTCATACACACACACACACACACACACACACACACCATACTTGGCTTGGCTACACTGACAGAAGAAGACACCCTTGACCTAAGAGTCTTGTAAATCACCTACACTCACAAAGGGAATTGGCAAAAATAGACTAAATCTCTATAAAATATTTTAAGAATAGAAAATCAAACCCACTCAAGCCGATGAAAATTCCCTTCCCCTTCAAAAACAAACATGAAGAACAAGGAAACTGTAATACAACATTCCATACTAAATTAAATATCCTCAAATAAGCATATTAAAGTATAAAAAACCCACCTTGGATATAAAATTCAAAAACTAAAAGCAAAAATGGACAATAAACAGGAAGAAACAAAAACAGAGTTGACGGAACTTGGGAAAGAAATGAAAGGAGAAAACAAAATCATTACAGAATCAAAGTCACCAAGGGAGACTAGATCCAAATAAATTTTTACTAAGGACATTTAACAAAGCCAGAAATATCAACCAAGAGAATGAAAATGAGGCAAAGAAATAAACAGGATCAGAAGTAAAGTGGTTGGAATAGAAAAGACCAAAGAAGAAAACAAGTATGTGTAATAGGAGAGTGTAAAGATAAGAACAACTGAACAGAACTAATACTTAAAACTATAACCCAAGGAAACTTCCTGGAAATAAGAAAAAACCAAACTGTACATATTGAAATGGATAAACAGGTACTTGGGAAAACTGAATGAGGACAATCAATTTGTTATGACAAAGGTCCATATAATCAAGCTATGGTTTGGAGAAGGCTCTTGAGAGTGCTGGTGAAACTCCAGGAGATTGTGGAGGACAGGGCATGCTACAGTCCATGGGGTCGCAAAGAGTCAGACACAACTGAGTGACTGAACAACAGCAACAATCCTAATAAAACTATTAGACTTAACCTCTAAGCATAAAGATGACAGCTGAAATCAGACTGGTACTATTTGCCCTAAACATAACTTACAATGCAAAGAAGCAAAAGTGATCTATTAAAAAAAAAAAAACTCATGGAAAAAATGAATAAAGCAAAATTTCATTTTTTTAGTGAGTTTTTTTTTTTAATAGATTATACTTTTGCTACTTTACATTGTAAGTTATGTTTAGGTGGGGCTTCCCTGGTACCTCAGGTGGTAAAGAATCCACCTGCAATGCAGGAGACCCCAGTTTGATTCCCGGGCCGGGAAGATCTCCTGGCAGAAGGGATAGTCTACCCACTCCAGTACTTTTGGGCTTCCTTGGTGACTCAGATAATAAAGAATCTGCCTGCAATGCAGGAAACCTGGATTTGATTCCTGGGTTGGGAAGATCCCCTGGAGGAGGGCATGGCAACCCACTCTAGTATTCTTGCCTGGAGAATCCCCATGGACAGAGGAGCCTGGTGGGCTACAGTCCATGGGGTTGGAAAATGTCGGACATAACTGAGTGACTAAGCACACAGCACAGTCCTTCAAGAACCAAGGTTAAGATTTCAGAATGTTCTGTACCCATGAACCCTTCTTGAGGAATATATTGGATGTGCTTCATCCACTAGGAGATGACTGAGGAAACTTGACTAGGACTGATGTTGCACGTTCAATAATTAATTAGAGATCCAAGACTCTCTATGACTTTCTAAAGTAAAGGCATGAATCCAGGTGAAAGAACAACATGCTATGCATGTTATATAATGTGTTTTATGTGCAGTAAAGTAGAAATAATGCAGCTGAGAAAAACAAAAGGTGGGAGAAGAAGAAAGACAGTAAAACAAGTTCATGATTACTGAAGTTTTAACGGAATTAGATAAGT
This sequence comes from Muntiacus reevesi, assembly GCF_963930625.1. Classification (NCBI taxonomy): domain Eukaryota; kingdom Metazoa; phylum Chordata; class Mammalia; order Artiodactyla; family Cervidae; genus Muntiacus; species Muntiacus reevesi. Next base: position 17,571,290 of record NC_089255.1, on the reverse strand, counting down.
TGATACTTAAGTAACATCCCAAATCACCAAGGAAAAGATAAGACTTTTTACATAAGTCTGGGACAAGTGGGTAGACTAAACTTTAGAAAAACTAAACTTCAAACTTCATGCTATTTCCCCCTCCAAAAAATAATAACCTCCAAGTGGATCAGGGAGCTAAAAATACAAATACTAGAAATGCCACAGAAATACTAGGGAAAAAAACATGTGTAAGTTTATCTATACTACACATGTATCTGCTGATACATGCAAAAGGAACATGAGGATAAACCAGAAATTTATAAGGTTATCTAAAAGAGTGAGTGAAAAGAGGATGGAAAGGAAGGCAGCTGAAAATGGGCAGAAAGAATGGGAAAGTAATCTCTGAGTGATCCCTTTTTTTGTAGTTGAGTTTGGTGACCATGTTACAGTTACACAACTGAAAAATTAGTATATCAGATTAGCAAGACTGGGGGAGAACAACAAAAAGTGGATACAAACGAACAGATAAATCTTACTGTTTAAATGAACAACATAATCACACTGAAAGGGGAGAGGAGAACTAACCCAAACAACTTTAAACACAGTTTTCTGATTACATACTTTTAGGTTAAACACAAAACACAGTACAAAAAATTAAATTTGAGGGAATTCCCTGGTAGTCCAGTGGTTACGACTCAATGCTTTCACTGCTGTGGACCTGGGTTTGATCCCTGGTCAGTAAACTAAGATTCTGCAAGCTGTGCAGCCCAGTGAAAAAAATAAGGGTTAGAAGTTTTATTCCTCCCACAGAAGTGTGGGTTAGCAATTCTCAAACTACTTTCTATATATTCAAGGACTGAGCAAATAAGTAAATATACATAATGGGGAGTCAATGTCAGAGCAAGCAATTGCAAATATGGAAAAGGATTGTGGTAGATGGCTAACATCAGTCCTGCGGAATTGAATTGTAATTCAGTTTCATTAATGAATTCATGAGGTTGTCAGTATAAAACTATAGTTTTAAATGTATACAAGTACACAAATAGATAAATGTATACAATACACACATACATATTTCCTGATTCTATCCATAGAGAAGGCCTAAAAGCAATGATAGTCCAGTAACCATGACCATATCTGACACTCAGATGTTGATTTCTAAATATTATTTTCCACTAAAAGGAGTCAGAACCCCTGTAAAGATGAGCTTGGAACATCTAGTGTGCCAGAAAGTAAGAATGCTCAAAGAATGACGACACATCAAAAGGCAACAGGAGACAGCTTAACAAACCCAGGAAAATATGAGCATCAAAATACAGTTAATCCTTGAACAATGTGAGTTGAACGGTGCACCTATAAGCAGATATTACAGAGTCTGTGGTTGGTTGAACCTGAGGATGCAGGGGAACCTCAGATACAGAGAGCTGGCTATAAATTATCAGCAGATTAACCCCTGCATTGTTCAAGGATCAACTATAAATAACAGTAGTAAAGGATTAAAAAACCTTCTCTTTCCCTATATATTAAACTTTCTTTAAGGTAGTGACTAGAAGTTATAATTCCTGAGGGCTAAAGCATGACTCCTTCCAGAAAATACCAGTGCAATTTAACAGTTCGTAACTTGAAAGGTCATTGCTCCAAGGATCAGTGCCACAGTGGCAAGACGAAGAGGGTAAGCGAGGGATACATGCTTACCAAGACGAGAGGGAAGTGGATTCAGACTTAGGCACGGGTGTGTATGTATAGGCTATCCTAAAGTGTTCATATGTATCTGATAAACATGACTCTGAAAGGTGATAGAAGAACCAGGCTGTGGAAGAAGCAAGAATCTCTGTTATCTAGGTCAGTCAGACAGATGGTACTGTGAGGTGAGGGAGATGGGGAGGATCACATTTGCATGCGTGCACGCACACACACGCACACACACACACACATACACACACACATGAAGTGGGATGAGATGATCCAAAGTGAAGAGGCTAGTAACAGTGAGCCCTCACATTAGTGTGTGCTAAGATCTGAAAGTGGAAATAAGTATATTGGGTATCACTTATGCCCCTGCCTCTCCTGATAACAGAACACTTCTTTTCTGCAGCGAACCCAATTCACAGTATTGTACTAGGGGATAGAGAATATATGTCTCTATGAGCATTGAGCGTGACCTTGAGCATTCAGTGTGACCTATATGCCTGTGGTCAGAGTGATTAGTTCCAACTGGGCACTTGACCTAAATAATAAATAAGCACAATCAGAATCCTCTATGACAGTGCTTCCCAGACTATAACGTACATTTGAATTACCCAGGGATCTTTTAAAAAGGAGGATTCTGATCTAGTAGGTCTACAATAGCACTTGAGATTCTGGATATCTGATAAGATCCCAGTGACATTGATACTACTGATCCAGAGTCATAGTTTTAAACATAAGGGCTCTTCAAAAACTTTTTGTCATGTATATGGAGAAAACTCTAATTTAAAAAGATACATTCACTTCAATGTTCATAGCAGCAATATTTACAATGTTCAAGACATGGAAGTAATGCAAATGCCCATTGACAATGAATGGATAAGGAAAATACATAAAAGAATATTACCCAGCTGGTACAAAGAATGAAATAATGCCATTAGTAGCAACATGGATGGATCCAGAGATCATCATACTAAGTGAAGTATGTCAGACAGAGAAAGACAAATACCATATGCTATCACTTATGATACAAATGAATGTTTCTTCAAAACAAAAACAGATTCACAGAAATAGAAAACAAACTTATGGTTATCAAACGGGAAAGTGGCAGGGGGAGGAATAAAGTAAGCATTTCGGATTAGCAGATACAAACTACTGTACATAAAATAAACAACAAGGTCCTACTGTATGGCACAGGGGACCATATTCATCCCTGTGACTGAATAGGGAATGGAAAAGAATATATATATACACATACATATACACACATACACATACACACATATATATATATATTCTTTTTCATATTCTTTTCCATTATGGGTTATTACAGGATGAATATGGGGAGATATATATATGTATATATATGTGTATGTGTATATATATGTGTGTGTATATATATATATAAAATGGAGTCATTTTGTTGTACACCAAGAACCAACAATATAGTAATTGTTAGTAATAGTAATAAACTAACAATATAGTAATATACTTGAATAAAACAAAAACTATATTTCAATTAAAAAAAAAACCCTCAAAGGAAACATTTTGCCAGCATTATCAGGGAAGAAGTGCTCCTTACACCAGAGCTTCTAAGCTGATAAAACTGTGATCCTAGGGCTGTTGGCTTTTCTACAGGCAGTGGGGGTGGTTTGTTTTATGTTTATGTCACTCATGTCTTTGAATGTTCTCTGTCGTTAGATTGGGGCTTCGCTTTTCCCAGAGAGGGAGGTCTCAGGTGGCTCAGTGGTAAAGAAGCCACCTGAGAGTGCAGGAGTTGCAGGAGATGCCAGTTCAATCCCTGAGTGAGGAAGATCACGGGAAAAGGAAATGGCAACCCACCCCAGTGTTCTTGCCTGGAGAGTCCCATGGACAGAGGAGCCTGGCGGGCTACAGTCCACGGGGTCACACAGAGTCAGACGCGCCTGAACACACATGCATGCATGTTGTCATTAGATTATCTACTTGTAGGGAAAAAAAAAGGCATATATACATCCTCTTGTCACTCCCCACAATGCCTTATTTGATGTTTTATATAAAGAAATGCATCAACAATGTTCTTCAGAAACCAACTGGGAAGAAATTTTAAAGTCTTTAAATGAAACAGTTGGAGAAGATATTTTAATGAAATGGTAGAGGATGAGAAGGAGGAGGATCAGTTGTTAGCTACCATGCTCTGGATATCCCCACGGTAGGCCTACATCCTAAACCCATGCAGCTATAAAAACACTCTCTGGAGGACTTCCCTGATGGTCCAGTGGTTAAAAATCCCCCTTGCAATGTAAGGGACATGGGTTCGATCCCTAGTGGGAGAACTAAGAACCCACATGCCATGGAGCAACCAAGCCTGAGGTCCACAACTACAGAGTCCATGCGCTGCGACAAGAGATCCTGTATGATGCAACGAAGACCCCATGTGCCACAACCAAGACCCGACAAAGCCAAATAAATAAATAAATACTTGAAGAAAACACTCTCTTAATCCCTCAAGTAGGTTATTTTGGAGAATCACAAGCCAAAATCCTAGAAATGCAAAACCCCAAACTTCAAAGATAAGATCAAAGGAACTAGACAAAAAATATTATTAATTTGGCTTACATCATTCAGTGCTTCCCAGGAGATTCCTAAACTATGAACTATGATCTCTAACATGGGGTCTACGACTGACACTGTCAACTTCTTTTTAAACCGTAAGAAGGAAGTTTTGTCAACAAATAATTCCCAGAGACTATTCAACAGTTGTAAACTACTTGTTAAAATATCTTGGAGTATATAATTAAGCCACTGTGATGTCTTTTTAAGTGCCCAGGACAAACAAATCTAACTGGTTCACCTCCCTTCAAGACAGGGATATAGAAATAACCTACTTATTTATAGAGAATCCCAACTCCCTTATTTGGATATCAGCAAGATTTTTTGAAGGGGAAGATGCCCTGTTATTTAACCAGGGCCTGATTGGAAGTTCAGTGCCTATCAAGTTCAGGCAATAATCTTCCTTCCTGCTCAAGCTAAGTTTCACCACATCGTAACAGTCATCTTTAATCCTAAAAACGAATACGGAGAAAGCAAATAATCTCACACACACACACACACACACACACACACACACACACAATTCCTACAAGGTAAACTTTCACAACGGGAAGTGCATACATAAGAGTCCCAGGTTCTCTTATTTTTCTTTCAGGTCACCCAGTCTCCAGGATGGAGTGTTTTCTTAAGCTTCATTTTTCCCAGGGAGGGAGGTCTCAGTTTTCCAATTCTTTGGCCAGTGAGTTGAAAATCTAATCCAGGAGAGATATATTAGGAAGATATACTAGATATACTAGGAAGCCTGATTGTAGATGCATATCTAAACTGCATTCTGCTATTTCGTATTCCATTTATCCGACCATTGTATCTTTCAGTTGATTCAAAACTTAGAGCAGAAGCGAAAGGATGTGATTAACTATCACCCTTCAAACATCAAAAGTCAACAGCTTCTATAGAAACATACAATTCTTATAAATGTACTCCTAAATAATTTAACATACCTTTTAGACAACATGTACTTTTCCATAAGAAACAGAAAAATGTATTTTTATTTTGAGAATGACATGATCCTGCACCCTCAGACATGGACTCAGGAATGACTCTATGTAGGCATATTTGGGTATATTAAAAGCATCCCAATAATTTACTCATACATTCATAATGTTCCCTTTTCACTTTAACCCATAACAAAATCTGTTATATCTTTCTCTAGCCAGAATTTTCTGGTTTAACTAGCTCTTTCCTCAATCTCTTCAATAAATATTAGAATACATTAAATCACAGTTTTTGAAGGAATTTCTATAGGGAGATAGAGTATGTAAAGACAGAGCATGGAGACTTCTGGACAAATAACATGATCCTGAAGTGGATTTTTATAATAGATTTTTAGCTCATTTCTAAACAGTTTATTTTAAATATCAGGAAGGCTTTTGACAGCAACTGCACATCTACCAATTCCGGATTAGATTTAAGTCCCTTGTTCTTAGATTCAAAAATACAGTATTGTTAATTTAAGGGAATTTGCATCCTATATACACTAGACAGTTAGATCACAAAGATGATATACAACATGATAATCTGAAAACATGGTAGAAGGAACTTGCAGTTTTGGCAATGGGGTTATCAGACTCAATTTCTCAACGTAAACAACTATAAAACTGACAAAATATTTGAAGCAAGCATTGAACAACAGACAGGATAGATGTGATCCTTAGAGAAGAGAAACACATGAAAGCCACTTTAATCTTGCTTTCTGCCTGGAGGCACTTCTCAGATCACAGAAAGGAAAGAGGAGTCAAAAAGAGGACAGAGGTCTCACTGCGTGGATCAAACAGAGGTCAGAGCTTGGGTCTGCTGAGGCTGCTGGAATTTGAGGCAGAGGGCTGGACAGTGGAGAATAAGGAGTTGTATAAGGAAGAAACTCCAGAAAGCTGCATAGAAGTCTTGGCTGAAATTAACATGCACCAACACAGCGAGGCTCCAGGAAGCCTAGCAAAGGACAACTACTGAGGGGCCATAAGATGAAAAGTGTACCTATTGAGCAGAGAGAGCTCGGAGACACTGGAGTTCCAACCAGACAGAGACCGCGGGGAACACCCCGGCTACACGGCTGAGGTCCCAGAAACGCTATGCCTCAGGTGCTGTATATTGCTCTATGTTGGGAAACAGTGCTCAGATGCTCATATTTCTGCAAGGGCAAAGAAAACTGGCACCTCGGCTCAAAGTGATGGCATAGACAGAGACCTCTGAGGTGACACAGAATTTTATCTCCCACAACTGTGTGTTTACATTCCAAAGGTCATTTGACCCAGAAGCCTTCCCCATCTCTCTCTGTCTGTCTGTCTCTTGTATGTGTGTGTGTGAGCATGTGTCTGTGTTTATCTCTCCCTCCTTCTCTGGAGGGGAAGAGGTGAAGTTATACAAGCAGCTCCTACATAAGCTCCCAAACTAATAATGTTGTATTCCACTCAAGAACTAGAAACCCCCCACCCTGTACATGTGGGAGACAACTGCCCTTATCACATAAACCTGTGAGGAAAAATGGAGCATTGGACACCAGTGCAAAGATACTCTGCAGATAAATAATTGGTTTGCCTTTGATGCAGAAGTCTTGTGTTTACTGTCAAGATAAAATAAATATATAGATGCAAAGCTTATTACTCTACTTGTAGAATAAGATTACTTTAGACCTGCCTGAAAAAGCCTAAAAATAAACCTGAACACAACCTGATTCTCCTGTACGTTAACTACCCTTAAAACAAAATTCAACAACTTTCAAATTAAGACAACAAAACACAGATTCTCAACAATGTAATATTCACAATGCCAGGAATGTAGTAAAAAACTGCCAGACAAGAGAAGCAAAAAAACCTCAATATATGTATCAAAAAGGAAAAACAAGTCAGTATAAAAGCCTCAGAGGTGACACAGATGTTGGAATATTGGAATTAGTAAACAAGGACTTTAAAATGACTATTATACATATATTTATAAATAAGAGGGCTATCTTATCTTTGTGTTACATAATTTAGAAACTACCTGAAACAGTCTTAGTTTTTCTTTAAAACACTGAATCTACTCAAATATTCAAAAGGTAACTGCTAAAATCTTAAGTCACTGAGGGAAGCTTTTAGTCTGGAAGATATTTGTTACAGTTGTTTCTAATAATCCAATTCTACTATAAAATAATTTTAATTTGGCTTCCTTGTTTTAGTTACTTTTTATTATTTTATATCCCAGGGGACAGCCATGCTGAATTAGCTGCAAACTGGGTCCTTAGACAACTAAACAAGATGACATGCTGAAAAGGGCTATTAAAAATTTTCTATGAACATTGAAAAACATCAGCTTTAAACTTAGGTTTCATTTTTTCATTAATTAAAAGAACAATAATTACATACCTACCATGTGACAGATATGACTGATACTATGATTAAGTTATAACTAGGCATACATCAAAATAGATACTACAGAACTCAAAGAGGTATGGTATAGATAGTAGAAAAACAAAATAATTCTTCTTGTTTGGGGTTTGTATTTAATTATAAAGGATGAACAAAAGTTACTCCAGAAGATCAAATTTGAAAGTTCTGCAGTTAGGAGTATTTACTTGAGGTTTTGGCATGATTGATTTTGACCTTGCTTTTTTCCTAAAATTAACTGACTGGTTTGTTCATTCCTTTCAATATCTGTTTGCTCACCTCTACTTTATTTTTATTTTTTTAAACAATAGAAATTTACTATCACACAGTTCTGGAGGTTAGAAGTTTGAAATCAAGGTGATGGTAGTGTTGTTGTTTTCTGAGGGCTGTGAAGGGAGAATCTGTTCTAGGTCTTTCTTCTTGGCTTGGAGATAGCCGTCCTTATGTTCACAAGGCAGTCTCTGCGTGTGTGTGTGTGTGTCTGCCTGCTCAGTCGTGTCTGACTCTTTGCAACCACATGGACTGCAGCCTGCCCAGGCTCCTCTGTCCATGGGATTCTCCAGGAAAGAACACTGGACTGAGTAGCCATTCCCTTCTCTGGGGGATCTTCCCAACCCAGGGATAGAACACAGGTCTCCTGTATTGCGAGTGGATACTTTACTGCCTGAGCTACCACGGAAGCCCCTGTATACTGCCTCCAAATTTCATCTTTTTTATAAGAATATCAGTCTTACTAAATTAGAGCCCACTCTAATGTCTTCCTTTTAACTTCACTACCTCTGTAAAGACCATATTTTCAAATAAGGCTGGTTACATACTGAGGTACCAGGGGTTAAGAGATCAACAAAGCAATTTGGGTTGGAGTGGGGGTAGGGTGGGGAGGTGGAATGGACATAAAACAGATATGTAAACATTTTTGTTTCAAATTTGTACATCTCTTTCCATGAAAACCAAAACACTTTGCTATACACCTAAAACTAATACAACATTATAAATCAACCGTACTTCAATTAAAACAAAACAAGACAAGATGAAGACAAGAAGGCAATGTTACAGTCACTTACCTTTGTTTTAAATGTTTATGTTCACTGTATTTGACATTGTTATTGCAAATACTTCAAACATTTTTTGGAAGTATTTTCTACAAGTTATAAGGAATAGCACCAGGGGAAGTTATGTAATATACTTTAAGTTTATTTCTAAATGCATTTGGATTTACTCTACTTATACCTTGAATTTGTAGAACAAAACAAAATAGAAATCATAAAACACACTGATCTCAATTTACCATAATTGTGCTTCTCAACCTAGAAACAATCACCCAATATAACATACAATTATGAGTAATTTTAAGACCAAAATTCCCCCTTAGCAGTATGTACCAAAAATGTCTGCAACTTCTAGAACCTTCACATTAGCAAAACCCAAAAGGGCCTTTGACACATCAATACCTTAAAATGTTAATTTACTGCCATGAATAGCTATCAGCCTCTCAACTATGTATGTGTGAACCCAGTATGAGCCTAGGTGTGCCAAACAGCCTGCTCACAGTGTCTTAGTTTAATTTTAGGTCAAGAATCCTTCCTTTCAGAAAAACTCACACATACACACATTGAATAAATTATCCTAACACAAAGGAAAATGAAATTTTATGATTATAATAAGAATTATCTGAGGACTTCCCTGGTAGTCCAGTGACTAAGACTCCATGCTCCCAATATTGAGACCCCACAGTGTTTTCTAAACTTTTTAAACCCAATTCATGGTGAGAAATATATTTACGTTGTAATCCAGTTCCCAAATATCTAGAGCAAAATAACATTCATACACAAACACATACAAATGCACACATAGATACACCCATATATATTAAAACTGCAAACTTCTCATGAGACAGTGTTCACCCTTACAATGTGTGAGAAACTCTCGACATTTTCTATTCTGCTTTTATTTTTCCAGTCTTGAACTAAAATTGACTGGATTCTTGTATGGGTTTTGACTCAAAGTTTGAAAAACACAGACCAGTAGTATTTTTAAGTCAGCTGTACAACTTGCTAAAGATACAAATTCCTAAGCCCCATGTAAAACTATTGAATTAGAATCCATGAAGGATGGATCCCCCAAGCACTGCATTTTAGCAGGCTCTCCAGATGATCCTTAAGCATATTAAGGTTTGAGAACCCTTGGTGTTATTTAACTTGAGATCTATAGGATCCTCAGGTGTTATTCAGACAAAGAGAGGTAGAAAAAAATATTATTGCCAGAAGCCATAGTAAATGCATAAATGGGCAAGGGAGAGCATGATTATGTTTAAGGAGGTTCAGTGGAACAGGGCAAGTTCATAGAGCTCTATGGGAAAACAATGTGGATGAAGAGGTAGGCATGGTTCATTCTGCCATCTGCCTCTCCTAGTTAGTTCCAGGCCACCTAAAGAATAACATATAAGTATACATTCTTAAAAAAGAAGGAAATTTTTACACATGCTACAACATGGATGAACTTGCAGCCATGAAACTAAATGATGCTTGCTCCTTGGAAGGAAAGCTATGATGTATCTAGATAGCATATTAAAAAGCAAAGACATCACTTTGGAGACAAAAGTCCATATAGTCAAAGCTATGGTTTTTCCAGTAGTCATGTATGGATGTGAAAGTTGGACCATAAAGAAGGCTAAGCACTGAAGAATTGATGCTTTCAAATTGTGGTGCTGGAGAAGACTCTCAAAAGTCCCTTGAACTGCAAGAAGATCAAACCAGTCAATCCAAAAGGAAATCAAACCTAAATATTCATTGGAAGGACTGATGCTGAAGCTGAAGCTTCAATAATTTGACCACCTGATGCAAAGAACTGACTCACTGAAAAAGACCCTGAATCTGGGAAAGACCAAAGGCAGCAAGAGAAGGGGACAAAGAGAAGATGAGATGGTTGGATGGCATCACCGACTCAATGGACATGAATTTGAACAAACTCTAGGAAATAGCAAAGTACAGGGAAGTCTGGCGTGCTGCAGTCCATGGGGTCACAAAGAGTCAGACACGACTTAAGAGACTGAACAGCAAAAACATGGATGAACTTTGAGGACATCGTACAAAGTGACATGAGCCAATCACAAAAAGACAAATATTGCATGATTCCACATACGTGACATAACTAGAGTAGTCAAAAACTCAAGAGACCGAAAGTAGAATGGTGGTTGCCAGGGCCTGGGGGGGGAAAACTGTTGTTTAATGGGTATAATGTTTCAGTTTTGCCAGATGAAAAGAGTTCTGTGCAACAGAAGACTGACTGCACAAGGATGTAAATGTATTTATTAACACCACTTCATTGTGTGCTTTAAAATGGTTAAGATGGTACTTTTATGAGTATTTTACCACAATTAAAAAAATACTACATGAGACTAAGAGTCCTGAGCTGACACTTGACCTTGACTAGTATTTGACTCTTTTCCCAGGGATACTAACGTCTCCTTATTTCTGGGAGCAGTAGTAACCATTCCCTTTTAGGCAAGGAAAGCACTCAAATTATAAATGTCTTTTTTTTTTTTTTTTTAAGAAAAAAGCTTGTTAAAACTTTCTACATTGGAGAATGAAAAAAAGAGACAGGAAAGAATCAATTATAACTTAACCTTGTAATGAAGAGCAGACCTCTGCACAGCCTCAGTGGAAAGGAGATGAAACACCCTGGGTTTTGCCTACAGATCATAAACTACCTCTGGATGGTAGTACATATTTATCCCTGACAAATACTTTTGTCTAAAAGCTTTTCTTGTGAAGGGAAATTTTATATAAAATACTAATCTGCTAGTTAACAAATATTCTTATTTGGGGGTGCCGTAACTCAATGGTTCCCAGATCTAGCATTAAGCCGAGCATCAGAATTCTCTGAGAAGCCTTAAAAAAATACAGATCCTTGGCCCCACTCCAGATTTACTGGAGCAGGTTACCCAGCAGTGAACTTAAGGCCTATGTGTTTTTAAAGCTGCCAAGGATATTTTTATGGGTAGCCTTTTGGGGGAAAATCACTCAAAGTAAGGACAGCTATGAGAATGGCCACTTGAGTATGTGATCTTACCTCTCTCTATCCTCTCAAAATCTCTCTGAAATGATTGAATATAAAAGTATGAAAATATCCTTAGCAATACTAGAAAACCTGAAAAAGTTCCATAAGCCGACCAGAACACTAAGGAATTTCTGGAAGACATAAAGCAGATGGAATCAGTAAAACCCCAAACTGCTAAAGAGCCTGAAATAAAGAGTATCATTGTTAAGTAAATGTTACCGGCAGAACCTCAGAATACTCCCCAGAATCAGAGGGAGAAAGTGTGGCCAGCAGATGTGGGTCAGCTGTCCAGTAACTACTGGAGGGTTTGGTAACAATTTGCTAGCCTCCTACCCTCAAAAAGGCTGACTCCTGAATTGTTCTCAGGTTTAAAATGGTGAGAGAAGAAGGGTTGTGCTTTGGGTAAATGCATCTGGTCCAAGATGTAAAAGGAGCTCCTACTCCCAGAAAGCAAGTTTCTTGTGAACATCATAAAGGAAAGTCCAACTGGTTGAATATCCTTCCTCCTCCCTCCTATATCCTCCACAGACAGAGACCTTATAACTTGCATTCACAGCAATATTTCTAAATTATGCTAAGGAAACAAATTCATATAGATCCTCATATATAAACAAGAACAAAAAATCATAGAACAAATGAATGGATGAATGAAAGTATTTTTGTTTAATTTAAAGAACAAGTATAGGTAATGGAGAAAAATAAATTCTAGAAATTAAAAAAAAAACAACTTTATCTCATTCATCAAACAAAAATAAGCCATTAGAGGGACTTCCCTGGTGGTCCAATGGCTAAGACTCTGTGCTCCCAGTGCAGGGGACCAAAGTTTGATCCCTGATGGGGGAAGTAGATCCCACATGCTGGAACTAAAAAGATTCTGCATGTGGCAACAAAGATCCCATGTGCCACAACTAAGACCTAAGGCAGTCAAATAAATAAATAATTTTGTTTAAAGAATAAGCCATTACAAAAAATGCAGACTACTTGGAAATTAAGATCATGAGAGCCAAGAAAAAGAAAACAAATCAAGCAGACAATAGCACCTCGGAAGAGCTGAATAATGGAATGAACACAGCTGAAGAATGAACTAGATATAACTGATTCTCTTGATTAGCCACAGAATATTTCCTTCAAGGTGATCATTACAAAGTGTACTTTGGCAGGTCCCTCCAGCATTCTGTGGGTTGGAGGAAGACCTGGAGCTAGTTAGGAGCAGAGGATAGCAAGCATCTCACTGCAAGTTCCCAGAGGGTGGGCCTAGTGAGTCCACTCTGAGCCTTCTACATCTACTTCACCTAGGTTGTACCCTTACCTGGAATGTCCAAGGACTATTCACTTCACTGAGGTCTCCTCCGCTTAGAGCTCAGTCCAGGGACCATCTCCCTCTAGGAAGTTTTCCTTAACTTCCCTTCTCTACGCTGATTTACATTTTCTAGTATATCTGCATATGACCACGACTAAGTTTAACTAACTGTATTATAATTACCTGTTTGCATTTCTGTCTTCCTCATGCTCTGAGGGATATTTTAACTGGAGGCATCACTTCTATTCAGATACACAGATGTGGATATGTCATTCATTCTCTTAATATATCTTGTATGCTTACTAGAAGAACTAAATGCATGTTCTAATATCTACAGGAAAACACACAAAAATGGTCCTGTCTACCAAGGCCATGGTCAACCCATCATTAAATATAGGTACCTATTTACCCCAAGTTGGAGCTCTCTGAATTCAGCAGGGTTCTATCACATTCTGGAACTTTCTGAATTTCCACCAGGTAATAGTTTATACAAATGGGTTCCTAAGAATCCAACAACTTGGTCAAAATCTAGGAAACCTTACTACATTAACAGTCAATACATTTTTGTCTCCCCAAAATGGATACACTCTTGGATATTTCATTTGCTGGATGATATTTGAAAGTTATCCAGAGACAGTCCTAAAAGGTACTTTCACCTTTATACTGCTATTTCTACTCTTCTTGTATGTTACTCCTTGACCACTGAATTGAAAATTATGCAACTCTGTCATGCCAGGACTATAGCAGGATATGAAAGGACACCACAGTTATCACTACAGATCTACCATCCAGTCAACTGAACTATTTGTGTCTTGAAAATAAAACTCACGGAAATGTGAAAAGGGCTTGCACTTTCCAATTCCTCCTGTCCCCTGCCCAAGATCCAATATATTCTCTATGCCATCTCCTGGATTACATGCATCAACAGGAACAAAGTAGAAAATAGAAAATGTACTTGACCTCAAAAGCAGGTCATCTGGAAATATTAGAGAAAGGTAAAGAACTAAGCCTTTGTAGAAACACAAAAAAAGCAATCAGTAAGAATACAAAAACCCTTCCTTCTATCTCAATTTCTCAATAAATCCCACTTTTAATAGAAAGTCATAAGTATTAAACCCATTAATCGCATATTTATTTCATTGAGTAGGTAAAACTCCTTTTCAGGTTGGGAAGAAAATTCCCTAAATACAGACATTTAAGATCAACTCCCTACAGAGCTAGGAGTTTAGAAGTTGAGGTATCCTGAGGAAGTAGGCATGTCATAACCCCCATACACCCAAATTTATATCTCTTTTTAAATTACTCCCCATAAACAAAACAAGAGCAAAAGTAGTAAGTTCCACCATGGGTTGGGGGGAATCTAAGGGTTTGCCACATCTTCAACAGCTAATATTGTAAGACATGAGAAACAACGTATTTTAAAAATGAGACACTATCTTCTCAAAACAGTTGTTAATGGTCTTTAAGTAGAAACTCCTTAAAGAAAATTGAGTGCTCCTTCCATTGCCATTGAAAATAAACCCTACTCTTTCAACAAGATGGGAAGGCAGCTGGAACAGGATTCAACATAAACTGAAGAGAACATCAAAAGTATTTCAGAAAACTTAGCATTTCCACACAAAGGAAAAAAAAAAAAGAAACTGATTAAGGGTGTTTTCTTTGAGATAATGCCTATATACAAAATTCACCATCTAGACTTAACCTCTATCTTTTAGAGATATAGTACAGGGATGGGGGCTAACATAGGAAAAAGGTAGAAACAGAAAATGTGCAAAAGCTCAACTGGCTTTTAATAATCAGAAGCATAGACCTAGAACTCAGGAACAGATATGTTCTCAACTCTTTTATAGTTAGTTATTATCCTTCTATAAAGGTACATTCAGAGAACAGTCTTGAAGTGAAACTAATGAACTGAGGGACAAGGGAGAAGAGAAGAAGGAGAGAGATAGGGAAGGGTGGCTACTCATTCTGCATTGAAAAGTGAGACTGCCTGTCTCAGCTTCAGTTCTGAAATCTTCCACACTGACACTGCATGAGACATCATCACCACAGAAAGGATGATGTGTTTCAAATCTTTACAAAACAACATTTATACATTTATATATTTTAATGTACAGTGTTTAGCTGCATTCGTTCTCCAAGTAGGGATACCAAGTTAGAAGTTACGGCCTAATTAGCAAGTGGCTTAGTGACAAGTATAACCTGCTATATAAAAATTGCTCAGTAGCTACACAGATTGTCGATGATAATTTATGAAAGAAATTCTAATTCAACTGATTTGTGCAGTAAGTGTCAAACAAAGGACAGCAGAATATATGTTGACATTTCCACATATGTGTTTGACAAAGGAGCCACTCTAAACTATAATCATAAAGAGCACATACTATATCAGTCATCATTTTAGCATCAGAAGCACTAATAAACACAAGAGCTTTGCTTTTCCACAAAGAACTTTGTCACAGATGGCCCTATCATTTTCCAGTTGAAAATCTTACATGTCAATAGAAATACTCCAAAGTATTTACAATCTTAATTTAAAGCATTAGAACCCACACAGTCAAATTATTAACAAATGACAAGTTGGGAGTTTCCACTTACGTAGATATATTGTTGAAGCTGAGAAACAGACGTTGGAGGCAGGGCAAATTATCCACATCTCTCTAGAAGGAAACAGAAAGCAAAAATCTATCAGTTGAAAGGAAAAAAAAAATATTATAAAACGTCTTCTTGTTCAGCTGTTGAAATACATAGTCATTGCTAGTTACTGCAACCTTGCTAGACCCCTGAATGCTGCTGGGCATTGAGCTCCATTCTTCTCCACTGCAGATTAAATGGGAGGGTTTTGGTACATCCGCAGAACAAGCTGCACCACTCGCAAGGTAAAAAGCAGTGAGAACAGAGGGAGATACTGCTGCTGCCGCTAGCCTCTTCAAGCATGCTTTTGGGAAAGGAGCCAAAATGCTACTTCAGCCTTTTAACTGTAGCACAAACACAGTATGATCAAACATTTGTTAAAAATCACTTGGAAAAGAATCTGTTCAAACACTTTAAATTTCAAATTTATGCAATCAGCTTTCCAAACAGTATTGAGAATTTCAAAGCCATTCACCTCACTATTCTCAAACCCACAGAAATACACCACTCAGTTGAAAATGAATCCATACACTGACAATGCCCCCACAATGCTAAAAGTAGATCATTATGACTGTCAATGAAGGGTACTGGAAGGGCAATTTCCAATCTAAGCAAGAATCCAAGGTTCTTACAATTGGAAATCTATGCTGTTCTGTTTAGCTGCAGCACTCCTGAGCAAAACACTGCTGTTTAAATATAGCTACCATCAACAAATATTGAAATGTTTTGGCCCAAACGATTTTTTACCAATTTTATTAAAAGACACAAACCTTCTGAAAAGTCTGACATATTCTGGAATACCAGAATCTTAAGAGGAAGCTTAGTAATTACCTACTCCATAATCTCATTATTCACATGAGAAAAAGTAAAACAGTTGAGGTTGTGGCAGGGGCAGCATGGGAGAGGGGTGGAAAGGTGACCAGGATACATACTGTCATACACACAGAAGTCAAAATAAGACAAGATTCCAGTTATCCTGGCTTCAGTGCTCTGCTCTTTACAGTACTACACACACTGGTACTTCTAATATTAAATATTTTTCACTTTTATTATTTACAATAATTTCCAGTTATATCCAATTGAATGATGCTAATATAAAAATGTACATTTTACATAAATTGTGGCCAATATTTAAACCCAATCAAAACTTGTCTTACTCTTTCCATAAGTCGTCATCTTTCTTCCTCCCCCACTTTCCTTCCTCCCTTTTAAAACTACCATTTCAAGACCGAATAAAAATGTAGGCAGTGCATCAAAATTACTGACAAGTTCAGCTTTTCCAAAAAGTCATTTGTTTATTTTTAAAAACTTGTTATACAAAGAAAATATAAAAGTGATAGAACTGTGGCAGAGCCATGTCTCATTGATTTTTTAGAGGACATAGGAGAAATGAATCTGGCTTAAGACATTTTCCCACATAGTTTCCTATTTTTCTCTCAATCCCTTAAACCCTAATCCATGTAAAAGAAATACAACTACCATTGATCAACACCCCCTGGCTATGTATACCATTCACTTGGCACGACCATTCTCAGGCTCACCACTGAAAAGCCTGTTCCACAGATGTGAGTGAGTGATTACTAGAGATTTTCCACCATGGTAAAAGAATAAGTCTTCAGAAAACAGTAAGACAACCAAGTTCCCCTCACTGGGTATACACTCTCAATGTTAGCAAACTTCTTGAACCATCTCTACTAGTTACCGCTCTCTGATATTCCCAGAAATGAGGGTGGAGGGGCAGGGGAGGAGTGATGGATTACCTCTTCTTATTCCAGGGCTGTAATTTCCAAAAGGAAAGGATAGCTTGCTTCCTATCTGGTCTCTGGAAGTTTAGAGTTACAATTACAGTCAGATTGAAAGCCTGTCTGAGGAATCTCTTCTCTTAAATTCTTCCTGGAATCTAAGTGAGATATTTCTGGGCATAAGCATTGTTTGCTGACATCTAACTGGGAGAAAACTGAGAAGCAGTAGCCTGAATCTCCTTTGAATCAAGACATTTAAAAAAAACTAAAACAGGACATTTGCTTTTTTCTGTGCGATCACTCTCACAGACATGGAGAATGTTCCTAAAACCCACTGGGCTTCTCTAAGAAGTAGGCAAGCACGAATACCACAAAGTAACAGTACAAAAAGGACAAGGATTCTCTGCGTGCCCAAGGAAAGAGGCGCTACGACAGGAAGTGGAGTGGCTATGGTGGGCACACTAAACCAATTTTCCAGAAAAAGACTAAAACTACACCAAGATTGTACTGTGGCTTGAATGTGTTGAGCCTAACTGCAGATTTAAGAGAATGCTGGCTATTATGAGATGCACGCATTTTGAACTGGGAGGAGATAAAAAGAGAAAGGGCAAGTAATCCAGTTCTGAGCTTCATATTTTGTTTTATTATGAAGACAATAAAAATTGGAGATTATTTGCTTTATTTAGTTGCAGTTGGTCTTTGGAAGGGAAATAAACTAGTGCCATCAATTTTTAAAGAAACAGTCGTCTTTTGGGGCCCCAGCCTACCACCATCAAAGACTACAGACACAGAGACACACATTTCAAGACAGTTTTTTTACTATTAAAATATAAACTCAAATTACATCAGGCAATAAATTGTGAGAAAAGGATTTTTTAAGTTTATTTGATTATAATGTTTTATATTTATTTTCATTTAAGAAGCAAAATTTTACCAGAAGTTTTTATCAAGTTTTCAAAAGTATCAACTCTCATCTGATAGAGGTATAAAAAGTATTCACAAGTTGAAAAATTAAAAATCAGAATTCAACAACATATATCTCAAAATCATTTTAGGAGATAGCCTTTCCAGAACTTTAAAAAGCAAAATAATTACCCACAATCATTGTTGTTGTTCCAAACTTCATTCCTATAAGAAAATTATAACTTTAATTTTTCTAGCAATTCTAAGATATACTCTGTAATGGATTTCTAGCATTACAATAGACAAAAAGAAAACATCCTATTTATCATATCAATTATCTATGCATGAGTTATTTACAGAAGGAAAAAAACAGACTGCTGAAAGTTACCAGAAGATGGTTGCTCTAATATGAAAATGAACCAAAGATGTAGATACATAAGATTCAGGAAGTCGACTCACTATTGGAGAGAGGCAAGAGAAACTCAAGGATGTCATCTCCATAGCAGGCCTACGGGCAACCAATCTACATTGGAGACAGAGGACAAAGGGCTAGAAGGGGTATCTTCGAAGAGAGAAAATGAAACAGATAGATTACTTGAGATCTTTGACCATATAGAGAAGAATTTTAGAATTCTGTTGGGGAGTTTGGACCTTCAGTTAATAGGAGAAGTGAGACAGTTATTAATGCCAGAGAAAACAAAAGTTTAGTATCATCGTCCAACATTCACTTTGAAAAGCTCATCTTGTTCTGCCAGATAATCCTAACCTGAAAATCTGAAATCTGTTAGCTGCTCAGTTGTGTCTGATTCTTTGCAACCCTATGGACTATAGCCCACCAGGCTTCTCTGTCCATAGAATTTTCTAGGCAGGAATACTAGAGTGGGTTGCCATTTCCTTCTCCAGGGGATCTTCCCGACCTAGCGGATGAATCTGGGTCTCCTGCACTGCATGCAGATTCTTTACCATCTGAGCCACCAGGGGGTAACCTATTATGTCATAAATTCATCAATCTGAAGCCAGTGCACTGAAAGATCCACCTTAAACAAGACCCCCAAGAAATCTCAGAAATAAATATCATGACTTGGTCCTTAAAATATGACTAAGACTGTGTCAAGAAAATGTGCTCTTCCTGTCAGGAAGTAATAATCTCAACATTTCTTTATCAGCAGGTTGTTCTGGTATTACACTGAAGAAGCCAGCACTCAACAATCTACATATAAGTATTTTGGAATAATGAGGAAAGCAAAAATAAGGGGTTACGGATAATTTAAGAAAGCTAAATCCTTATAACATTGAGAAAAACTCAGCACATTTATTTCACTGCCAAGTGTCAAATCCTCCCAGAAATTCTTTTCTGGAGGTAACTATTTCACAGGCAGTGAAGCTATTCCAAAGAGGCAATAACATACCTAAGATAAGAAAAAGAAGATGAAATATTTACATATAGGGGAATATTTACAGTTCATCTGTTAACCTCTTAATATCAAATTTATTGTATTTAACAAAACACACTTCTGGGAATCACATTCGAAACATGTTTTGAAGTTCAGACACAAAACCATTTTACAGAATTTTTAAAATTAAAAATAGACTTTAAAAATTATTTACTATATGGTTATTGAGAAGAATATTCTTTATTTTTCAAAAGAATAATGACCTGCCAATTTAGAAGCATGTTTGTCCTACCCAGTTCAGACACTGTTTTCCATATTCCTAAACTTCACCAAAGAACTAAATGATTCAGCAATTTGACCCTGTGTAGAACATCTATTACTGGAGCTATTTTTAGAGCAGCCTCCTGCAGGGGAATAAGGAAGAAGGGTGAAGAGACAGAGGCTTTGGCATACAGCAAGGAGAACAAAATGACTGTAATAAAATCACAACAGCTCTCATTTTGTTACCTATTCTGTTACACAAAAAAGCAAGTGCTAAAATATGTAGGGGTAATTATCTTCATTTTCAGAACTAAAAACAAAGCACTGAATAAACTTGAAAAAAAACAAAGAAAAAAGTATTTCCTTTTAATAAGAAGGTTTATAAATTTTAAAATTATTACTATAGCCATCACTGTAATACAGATACATATTATATGAGGAATAATATGTGTAAGTCATCATATCAACAATTCAAACCATATTTTTATATACCACGAAAAAAAGTCTGTTACCTGCCTCTATTATCCAAAAGCAGTAATATCCATATCTACTTTTTACATTTATTTACTACCTATCATCTGGCAACTATCAGTCAATCTAACTGCAAGCTGCTCTTTCAGTCTAATTTATTTCTGTACACTGTTGGAATCCCCTGAAAATAAAAGGAACTAAAAACCAGACTAATAAGCAGGAAATGACACTCTGACTACAGAGATAATAATGATTAGTCTTTATAATCTAAGAGAGCTAGATATAACCACTATGAGGAGAAATAGAAAAAGCCTCAATTTCACAATCACAGGACTTTCCACACTTGAATTTCTAGTTCAAATTTACATCACAGGCATGATCTAACAAAAAAGAAAGTGTTAGTCGCTCAGTCGTGTCTGATTCTTTGTGACTCCAAGGACTGTAACTCACCAGGGTCCTCTGTCCACGGAATTCTCCAGGCAAGAGTACTGGAGTGGGTAGCCATTACCTTCTCTGGAGAGCTTCCAGACAAGGGATCGAATCCAGCTCTCTTGCACTGCACGCAGATTCTTTACCATTTGAGGCACCAGGGAAACCCAAGACTCCACATTAAAAATGGTCCCTGCCATTCTTACCCTTACCACTACAGGCAAAACTCACTAGAAAGACATAAACTCAAATCCGACTTTATAGCGCGCATGTATGCTCAGTGGCTCAGTTGCTTTCTTTGCAGCCCCATGGACTGTAGACTGCTAGGCTCCTCAGTCCATGGAATTTTCCAGGCAACAATACTGGAGTGGGTTGCCATGGGATCATTTGAACCCAGGGATCAAACCAGTGTTTCTTGCATCTACTGTATTGGCAGGTGGTACTTTACCACTACCATTACCTGGGAAGCCCTTACAGCGTTTTGACAATTGTGATGATTAATGAAAAAAATACTATGAGCAAGAGTAAGCATAAATTTTAGGCAATAAATGTAGAATTACCAAAAAACTAAGAAAATATAATAACTTGATAAAGACTATGGAATATCTATGTTTAAAATTATTAGATAAAATGAATCAAAACATGAGAAAAAATATGTTACAAAGATATTCGGGCATTTATTTTTTAAAAATCCATGCAGAACTTCTAGAAATAAAAAGTTATGGTCATTATTAAAAATTCAGTGGATGGCCTGAAAATCAGACTAGACAAAACTAAAGAAAAAGTCAGTGAACTGGAAGAAACATTAAAGAAATAAAAATCATGCACAAATGTAGCAGAGAAAAGTAAGAATGATGGAAATTTTAAGAAACAAAGAATAGAACAAGAAGATCCATACCATGTTTAGCAGGTGCTGAAGAAGCAGGAAGTGGAAGAAATCAATATATGAGATTTAAAGCCTCAGGATATTCCTGTTCCCATAATCAGTCAAAGAACTGAATCCACAGAGTCATAAAACATAGATACTGGGTATGTTAATAAAAATTATCATATTTAATCAAATCTAAGATATCTGATGATTATTTTATGTAACACCAGGTGAAAATAAACTTATGATTAACCAATAAAATATCACTTTGTATTTTTATTTCATTATTACCAAAAGAGTTCTTTTAATTTACTTAACCATATTTTTTAAAATCAAATACCAAAAAAAATTTTAAAAATAAAAATAAAATAAAATAAAATACCATTTCTTTTTTTTTTTTTCATTTATTTTTATTAGTTGGAGGCTAATTACTTTACAATATTGTAGTGGTTTTTGTCATACATTGACATGAGTCAGCCATGGATTTACACGTATTCCCCATCCCGGTCCCCCCTCCCACCTCCCTCTCCACCCGATTCCTCTGGGTCTTCCCAGTGCACCAGGCCCGAGCACTTGTCTCATGCATCCAACCTGGGCTGGTGATCTGTTTCACCCTAGATAATATACATGTTTCGATGCTGTTGTCTCGAAACATCCCCCCCTCGCCTTCTCCCACAGAGTCCAAAAGTCTGTTCTGTACATCTGTGTCTCTTTTTCTGTTTTGCATATAGGGTTATCGTTACCATCTTTCTAAATTCCATATATATGTGTTAGTATGCTGTAATGTTCTTTATCTTTCTGGCTTACTTCACTCTGTATAATGGGCTCCAGTTTCATCCATCTCATTAGAACTGATTCAAATGAATTCTTTTTAACGGCTGAGTAACATTCCATGGTGTTTATGTACCACAGCTTCCTTATCCATTCATCTGCTGATGGGCATCTAGGTTGCTTCCATGTCCTGGCTATTATAAACAGTGCTGCGATGAACATTGGGGTGCACGTGTCTCTTTCAGATCTGGTTTCCTCAGTGTGTATACCCAGAAGTGGGATTGCTGGGTCATATGGCAGTTCTATTTCCAGTTTTTTAAGAAATCTCCACACTGTTCTCCATAGTGGCTGTACTAGTTTGCATTCCCACTAACAGTGTAAGAGGGTTCCCTTTTATCCACACCCTCTCCAGCATTTATTGCTTGTAGACTTTTGGATAGCAGCCATCCTGACGGGTGTGTAATGGTACCTCATTGTGGTTTTGATTTGCATTTCTCTGATGATGAGTGATGTTGAGCATCTTTTCATGTGTTTGTTAGCCATCTGTGTGTCTTCTTTGGAGAAATGTCTGTTAGTTCTTTGGCTCATTTTTTGATTGGGTCATTTACTTTTCTGGAATTGAGCAGCAGGAGTTGCTTGTATATTTTTGAGATTAATCCTTTGTCCATTGCTTCATTTGCTATTATTTTCTCCCAATCTGAGGACTGTCTTTTCACCTTGCTTATAGTTTCCTTTGTTGTGCAAAAGCTTTTAAGTTTCATTAGGTCCCATTTGTTTATTTTTGCTTTTATTTCCAATATTCTGGGAGGTGGGTCATAGAGGATCCTGCAGTGATTTATGTTGGAGAGTGTTTTGCCTATGTTCTCCTCTAGGAGTTTTATAGTTTCTGGTCTTACATTTAGATATTTAATCCATTTTGAGTTTATTTTTGTGTATGGTGTTAGAAAGTGTTCTAGTTTCATTCTTTTACAAGTGGTTGACCAGTTTTCCCAGCACCACTTGTTAAAGAGGTTGTCTTTTTTCCATTGTATATCCTTGCCTCCTTTGTCAAAGATAAGGTGTCCATAGGTTCGTGGATTTATCTCTGGGCTTTCTATTCTGTTCCATTGATCTATATTTCTGTCTTTGTGCCAGTACCATACTGTCTTGATGACTGTGGCTTTGCAAATACCATTTCTTTACACATAAAAATTAGGTAAAATAAATTTGTTAAATTAATGGTCTCCCCAAATATCTCCATGTATTATAAAGCTAGAATAGTTAGACAGTATAGTCTTGGCATAATGGTAGACAAATAGATGGAACAGAATAGAAGGTTCAGAGAAAGACTCATTGGACTATAACTCAATTTTGAAAAACAAACCAATTTAATTAAAACGGTGGAAAACAAGGCCATTTGAATAATGGTGATGGAGAAAACAGACATTCCTATTTGGGTAAAATGAATCGCGACCCCTAGATCTCACATCGTGTATGTGTGTGTGTGTGTGTGTGTGTGTGTGTGTGTGGTCACTCAGTTGCATCCGACTCTCTGTGACCCCATGGACTATAACCTACCATGCTGCTCTGTCCATGGGATTTCCCAAGCAAGAATACCTGAGTGGGCTGCCACCTCACACCATACACAAAACTTAATTAAAGGTGGATCACACACCTAAAATGAAAGGTAAAAGTACAAGCCTTCTGGAAGATAACAGAGGAGAACATATTTATGATATCTGGATAAGCAAAGACTTCCTAGACAAGACAAAAAAGACACTAATGACAAAAAGAAAACAAATTGATAAACGTATGTCACTAAGACTTAAAGTTTCTACAGGTTGAAAATATTGTTAAGAAAGCAAAAAAGGAGGCCATGCAGAAAATGCATTCAATACATAAACAAACTAAAGGGCTGAATCTAGAGTGAAGATCTACCATACTCACTGATAAAAAGATAATATATTTTTTTTTAATGGGCAAAAGACGTGAACTGATACTTCACAAAAAGATATACCAGCATAGCCAATAGGTACCCACTGTCCATGAGGTATCAATTAGTCACTGAGTAACTGCAAGTAAAACTACAGTGAGAATGTAACACAGTTTTGTCAAATGCAGTTATCTTCCTTTTAAAGTATTTGGCCGTTAATTAGCAAGATCGTGTGGAATTACAGTCATTCCTCCAATGAAAAGCATATTTCATTAATATTAAATTTGTTTTTGCTATTCTATTTCCATGTCTTTTTGAATAATGTTTGATTTCAATTCCAAATTATGCTATAAAATTTTAAAATACATTTTGAAGAGTAATTAAACTACACACATGTAATACCAACAACTGAAATGATAATATAAACAGTTATCAAAGTCAAATTCCTTGGGAGTTCCCAGTCCTTTGGCCAGATCCCCAGGTTTGGAAATCTGTTGTAGACCCTAGAACTTTTGCAACACTGTGAGAACTTCTTTGGTATAATTGTTCTCGAGTTTGTGGGTCACCTGCTCGGTAGCTCTATAGTGGAGCTAATGGCAGCCTCCTCAAAGTTAGTGGAGGTGATGGAATTCCAGTTGAGCTATTTCAAATCCTAAAAGATGATGCTATGAAAGTGCTGCACTCAATAAACAAGCAAATTTGGAAAACTCAGCAGTGGCCACAGGACTGAAAAATGTCAGTTTTCATTCCAATCCCAAAGAAAGGCAATGCCAAAGAATGTTCAAACTATCAAACAATTGCACTCATTTAACGCACTAGCAAAGTAATGCTCAATATTCTCCAAGCTAGGCTTCAACAATACATGAACCAAGAACTTCCAGATGTTCAAGTTGGATTTAAAAAAGGCAGAGGAACCAGAGATCAAATTGCCAACATTTGTTGGATCACAAAAAAGTAAGAGAATTTAGAAAAACATGTACTTCTGCTTCATTGACTATGCTCAAGCCTTTGACTGTGTGGATCACAACAAACTGCAGAAAATTCTTCAAGAGATGGGAATACCAGACCACTTGATCTGCCTCCTGAGAAACCTGTATGCAGGTCAAGAAGCACAGTTAGAACTGAACATGGAATAACAGACTGGTTACAAATTGGGAAAGGAGTACATCAACACTATGTATTGTTACCCTGCTTATTTAACTTATACGCACAGTCCATCATGCAAGATGCCAGGCCGGACAAAGCACAAGCTGGAATCAAGACTGCCAGGAGAAATATCAATAACCTCAGACATGCAGATGACACCACCCTTATGACAGAAAGCAAAGAGGAACTAAAAAGCCTCTTGATGAAGGTGAAAGAGAAGAGTGAAAAAAGTTGGATTTAGAAAAGGCAGAAGAACCAGAGATCAAATTGCCAACATCCACTGGATCATCAAAAAAGCAAAAGAGTTCCAGAAAAACATCTACTTCTGCTTTATTGACTACGCCAAAGCCTTTGACTGCGTGGATCACAGTAAACTGTGGGAAATTCTTAAAGAGAAGGGAATACCAGACCACCTGATCTGCATCCTGAGAAATCTGTATGCAGATCAAGAAGCAATAGTTCGAACTGGACATGGAACAATAGACTGATTCCAAATTGAGAAAGGAATACATCAAGGCTGTATACTGTCACTCTGCTTGTTTAACTTATGTGTAGAGTACATCATGAGAAACGCTGGGCTGGATGAAGCACAAGCTGGAATCAAGATTGCCGGGAGAAATATCAATAACCTCAGATATGCAGATGACACCACCCTTATGGCAGAAATTTAAGAAGAACTAAAGAGCCTCTTGATGAAAGTGAAAGAGAAGAGTGAAAAAGTTGGCTTAAAGTTCAACATTCAGAAAACTAAGATCATGGCATCTGGTCCCATCACTTCATGGCAAATAGGTGGGAAGACAGTGGAAACAGTGACATACTTTATTTTGGGGAGCTCCAAAATCACTGCAGATGGTGACTGTACCCATGAAATTTAAAAACGCTTGCTCCTTGGAAGAAAAGTTATGACCAACCTAGACAGCATATTAAAAAGCAGAAACATTACTTTGCCAACAAAGTTCTGTCTAGTCAAAGCTATAGCTTTTCCAGCAGTCATGTATGGATGTGAGAGTTGGAATATAACGAAAGTTGAGCACAGAAGAATTGATGCTGTTGAACTTTGGTGCTGGAGATGACTCTTGAGAGTTCCTTGGACAGCATGGAGATCCAAGCAGCCCATCCTAAAGGAAATCAGTCCAGAATATTCATTGGAAGGACTGATGCTGAAGCTGAAACTCCAATACTTTGGCCACCTGATGTGAAGAGCTGACTCATTGGAAAAGACCCTGATGCTGGGAAATACTGAAGGCAGGAGAATAATGGGACAACAGAGGATGAGATGGCTGGATGGCATCATCGACTCAATGGACATGAGTTTGAGTAAATTCCGGGAGCTGGTGATGGACAGGGAGGCCTGGCGTGTTGTAGTCCATGGGGTCACAGAGTCAGACACGACTGTGCTACTGAAGTAAACTGACCCGATGTAGATTGTAAGATATATTCACATTTCAGATTTGTTGAAATATAGAAAAATACATGCCTCAAATTGGTCAAATATAGTAGTTCCATATCTATATAGATCATAGTGAGTCTGAAAGATTTCAAAAAGAAATCTTATAATCTTAAAACAGAGGAAGTAAAAGACTACCAACAAAAAGTGATAGATGACAGTTTAATTACAATAAAAGAAAACTGAAGACAAGGGTATATGCGCTTCAAAACATCTAGGAGAAAAACAACTGTCAACCAAATCCAAAAATCAGTCATGAGTAAAAGCAAAATAAACAAGCTACTCGACAAACAAAAACTGAGAAAGCTTATTACCACCAGAGCCATCTTAAAGGAACTTTATCTAAGTTATATTCTTGGAGAGGAGCGGCGAAGCCAAACAAGTATGTGGGTGAATCCAAATAAACACTGACTAAAAACACAGCAATTAAAATATCTAAATTGGATGGTTTAAAAAAAGGAAATACTAGGCAACAAAAGCATGCAAAAGGAGAGGGGTTTACTGGATTAAATGAGTCTAAGGTCCTTTTTTGAGAAGAAGGTAGGGACGTATACTAGACTATAATTTAAGTCAACTGTGTATTTTAAAATCCAATAGTAACCATTAATGTGAAGAAGAACAGAGAAAACTCCATCAACTGGAAATCAGACACAAGAAAAAAAAATATAAAGCTTGAAATAACATCAAATTGATGAATGGAAATGTATGTAAATCACAATTAGTATAACAGACAAACATCTGATCAGAAGACAGATTCTCAGATTGTAAACTTAAAAAGGAATTGTGTATTCCTTACAAGAAAAAGATTGAAAGCTAAAGAATGTTTAATATGATTCATTGAAAAAATCTCAAAAACATATACCAGGAAAAAAATAACCAAAAGAAAGCTGATATTAACATTATACTAAATAAATGTTAACGCAAGAAGTAATATTAGTTTTCTGATATATAATATATACTTAGAACAGAGCTTGGCATATAGCCCATGCTCACAAAACACTTAGAAAATGAAGGAGTTAGCAATAAAGATAGTCAATATATAATAATAAGAGAAACAATTTAGGAAACAATCTAGGAAATACATCAACTACATCAACAATCTGGGAAAATACATCAACTTTAAATTTGTAAGTGACTAGAAACATAGCTTTAAATACTGACCACAAACTAGACAAATATATTGAGAGTAAGTATTGACTATAAATATTAACTGCACGTTAAGCAATAAAGAAAACCTCAATAAACCAATTATATATAATCAACATTCACTAGCCACAATGCAATTAAATTGGAAAAGAATGACAAAAAATGAGTAATAAATCCATACGTATCAAAAAGTTTAAATACACTTTTAAATATACACTTGGATCAAAGAAGAAACAATGGAACTTAGAAAACATTTAAAACTAAATAATAATAAAAATATTAAATTTCAAAATTTGTTTGAAGTAGAGGGAAATTTATATCTTATGTGCTTATATCAGAAAATAAAAAAGACTGAAAATCAATGTTTCAAGTATTTAACATAATATTTTAGACAGAAAAATTTTTAAATAGAGAAATAAGAAATATAAGAACAAACAACAATAAAATAAATATTTTTTTAAAAGCTGTAAGAGAGGTTCTATGAAGAAAAAAACTGATTCTTTGAAATTACTAGTAAGATAGGCAAGCCTCAGGCAATACTGATCAAGAAAAAAAAAGTATAAATAAGCATTACTAGAAGTGACAAGGGAACATGGCTATAAATAGAGCAACCAAAAAATAAAATAAAAAAAGAATTTCGATGAAAGGAAAAAAAACATATCAAATATAGTTTAAACTATCCAGACATTTTACAAGATAAATTCTACCAAAATAATCAAAGAACAGATCATCTTTATCTCAAATAAGATGAGATTTATACTAAAAAAATCTGTGCAACCCTATGGACTGTGGCCTGCCAGGTTCCTCTGTCCATGGGATTCTCCAGGCAAGAATACTGAAGAGGGTTGCCATTTCCTTCTCCAGGAGAACTTCCTGACCCAGGGATCAAACCCAAGTCTTTTATGTTTCCTGAACTGGCAGGCAGTTTCTTTACCACTAATGCCACCTGGGAAGCCTTATACTAGATAGGAAGCCAAAATAAAGGATCACAGAATATTAAAATAAGAAGCACTCTCCAATTTATTTTATAACAATAGTATGATAGCAGAAAAGAATAAAAAGAAATTAGAAGTCAATATCATTTATCATAAATGTGAATATTATGAAACAAATATTAGCAAACAAAAAAGGAAAGTATATGATAAATAGCCCATAATACACATAACAACCCAAAGTGCTACAATGACTTCTCAACACAAAAATCTTGTAATATAATTTTCAAAATTAAGATTAAAGAAGAATCCACATGATCAATCTAAGAGTAGTAAAAAAATCAAACAAACCAGGAAAGTTATTCATGAAACTTGACATGCTATTTTTAGAATGTATACAGAAAAAGAAAAGACCAAGAAAAAAATTTTAAAAGAAGACAGGCTAGAGATTTCCCTGGTGGTCCAGTGGTTAAGACTGTGCTTTTCAATACAGAGGGTGCGGGTTCAATCCCTCAGTGGGGAACTAAGGTCCCAGATGCTGCAGAGTGTGGCCAAAAATTAAAAACAAAAATAAAGGAAGGAAGGCTGAGAAAGGAAGGAAAAGGAAAGGAAGATTGGGGACCTCATTCTACCAGCTCTTAGAACATAATACTAATAGAAAGTTACAGTTATTAAGACAGTTATACCATTATACTGAAGCATGTACAGAGACCAAATAAACAGATCAGAGAGGCCAGTCACAGACCTACGCATATGTGGATATTTGATTTGCTAAAAGGAGATACTGCCAAGGGGAGAGGGAAGGACAAAAACAATTTACTTTTCAAGAAAATGTGCTGGGACAACTGGTAATCCATATGAGAAAAAAAAGTGAAATTGGATTTCAATGGCACATCACAAGCAAAAATCAGTACCAAATAGATGAAACACCTCCATGTGAAGAACAACTTTAAAACTCTTGTTAGACAACATAGAAAAATATCTTTATGTCCTCAGCCTATAAAGAAT
This sequence comes from Muntiacus reevesi, assembly GCF_963930625.1. Lineage (NCBI taxonomy): Eukaryota > Metazoa > Chordata > Mammalia > Artiodactyla > Cervidae > Muntiacus > Muntiacus reevesi. The sequence goes on along the minus strand of NC_089255.1, from coordinate 17,541,266 downwards.
TTTCAAACAAAAAGAAGAAACAATAAAGGAAACTATTGATTTTTACTTCTGTTTCTCAAAGACAGCAGAAACAAAAGAAATACTACTGATCAACAGGAAAAAGAAAAAGATGTTATAACAGTGGGCAAAGGATAAGGCTATCTGCAGAACAAGCAATATCAATATAAAAAATGGAAAAAAGATGATAGGCATTTAATCCCACTAGAAATTCAAATTCAAATCTCAAATAATAATTTGAAAAAAAATTATTCAAAAAAAATTTCAAAATCTCAAATCTCAAAATAATACAATTTCATAGTTACAAGACTGGCAAAAATTAGAAGGTCAACATCTGACAACATCAAATGTCAATAAAGTTGTGAAGTTAAAGAAACTCTCAGGGAATGCTGATGGAAATGTAATTTTGTACAACCACTTTGGGGAAAATGTGGCAATAACTAACAGAGTGAAACGACGTGCATAGTCTTGGCACCAAGCAATGCTTCTCCCAAGTCACCATTTAGCATTATTTTTCAAAGGCAGATTACAACCAGTTTTTCATCAGTCAAGAAATCAATTCAGGTACTTCACAGGTGGCTCAGTGGTAAAGAATTCTCTTGCAATGTAGGAGACGCAGGAGATATGGGTTCTATCCCTGGATTGGGAAGATCCCCTGGAGAAGGAAATGGAAACCCACTCCAGTATTCTTGCCTGGAAAATCCCATGGACAGAGGAGCCTGGTGGGCTATGGTCACGGGGTCACAAAGAGTCAGATACGACTGAGCATGAATGCACAATGTAAATTTTATTTATTAACATAGATTATGGCTAAAAATGTCTGAAAGCCACTGTCCAAGGGAAATTGTTATAATTATACACAAAAAAATACATACAAAAATATTATTTTTAACAACAGAAATTGGACTCTGTGGGAGAAGGCAAGGGTGGGCTGTTTCTAGAGAACAGCATCGAAACATGTATATTATCTAGGGTGAAACAGATTACCAGCCCAGATTGGATGCATGAGACAAGTGCTCAGGCCTGGTGCACTGGGAAGACCCAGAGGGATCGGGTAGAGAGGGAGGTGGGAGGGGGGATCGGGATGGGGAATACATGTAAATCCATGGCTGATTCATGTCAATGTATGACAAAAACCACTACAATATTGTAAAGTAATTAGCCTCCAACTAATAAAAATAAATGGGGGGAAAAAAGAAAAAAAAATTGAAATTAGAAATATTATCCAAAAGCAGAATAAATAAATATTTAATCATAATCATACAGTGGGATACTGTATAACAATGAAAACTAGTGAACTGGAGCTATACGTATCAACACATATAAATCTCAAAGCATAATAAAAGTAACTTACAGAAGATATGTACTGTTTGATAAAACCATTTACAGAAGACTTAAAAGCATGTAAAATAATTACTTCATTGTTTGGGGATATATATGGGATGGTTTGGGAATATATACAGGAAACAGAAACAGACATGCATGGAAATAAACACCAAACTCATAGTTGTGGTTATGTCTGCAAAGGAGAGAGGGAATGTGCTGGGGGAGGGATACAGAGTAGGTCTCAACTATATTTAAAAGGCTTTTATTTAAATTCATTGGTTGACACACAAACGTTGGTAATATCATTTCCTATTCTTTGGGAATGTTTGAAATGTTTCATAGTTCTTTTAAAGGGAAAGATAAACAAACTAAAAAGACATTTGCTTAGAAACTTATAAAATTTCCAAGAAAAAGATTAGAGAATTGAATACAACTATACTGTGTTAAATAGTCATTGATTTTTTATTGTATTAAATTCTTTTCTATACTGACATTATCAGTGAGGACAGTTTCTGATAAGATGGTAAAGTAGGTGATGCATTTGTTTCATCTCCTTCCCAAGATTCAATGGGTGAAACAAACAAAATAAAATGAGCAATTCCACAGAAAATGTTAAAAACAAAAGTTATTAATAGAGCAACACTTTTGATGAGATTTCAGGAAGCTGAAAAGCAGATGGATGTTATTGGAGATAATCTTGAACAAAGAAAACTGCAGCTCGGAACTGGCGGGAGAAATGCTGCACTGCAAACGTGGCAATTCTCTCCATGAGAATGCCAATTTCCACTCTCAGAGTCAGCACAAACAAAACACAGGCATGCACTATGAATAGCTATGGCTAATCAAGTAGATGTATAGCTAAAGATGTTCTACTAAACAGCTATTCCTGGAACACCAGGAACTGCCCCCCCAGCCCACTCCCACTCCTGCCATGCACACACGCAACCATGTACAGAGCAGCTGGCTGAAGAAATCCTCAGCTGGAGCCTCACGATCTGCTTCTAACAAAACAGAGACTCAAGGAAGGATGGAGAGCATGGTGTTTTATCTACGGAGATGGTTAATAACTGCCACAGCAGACCCAGAAGGGGAAGAGGAATGGCAATTGCAGCTGGCACAAAAGATGCTGAGGTCTTTCTTATTCCTCCTCCCTGCCCTCACAAAGTAGTTTTTATTATTTTGATAGTTACACAGTGAGACTGCCTGTCGTCTACTCACTCTAAGGGGAAGTCTGCCAATGTGTGGGATTCAGCAACTTACACAAATCTAGTGATCATTCTAGGGAGAGACTATGGCTAAAAAGACCTATTCAGCTCTACAGGAGAGTCAGCCATGCCTTAACATGGTCCTTCAACACGCCAGTCAGGATGGCTGCTATCCAAAAGTCTACAAACAATAAATGCTGGAGAGGGTGTGGAGAAAAGGGAACCCTCTTACACTGTTGGTGGGAATGCAAACTAATACAGCCACTATGGAGAACAGTGTGGAGATTTCTTAAAAAACTGGAAATAGAACTGCCATATGACCCAGCAATACCACTTCTGGGCATACACACTGAGGAAACCAGATCTGAAAGAGACACGTGCACCCCAATGTTCATCGCAGCACTGTTTATAATAGCCAGGACATGGAAGCAACCTAGATGCCCATCAGCAGATGAATGGATAAGGAAGCTGTGGTACATATACACCATGGAATGTTACTCAGCCGTTAAAAAGAATTCATTTGAATCAGTTCTAATGAGATGGTTGAAACTGGAGCCCATTATACAGAGTGAAGTAAGCCAGAAAGATAAAGAACATTACAGCATACTAACACATATATACGGAATTTAGAAAGATGGTAACGATAACCCTATATGCAAAACAGAAAAAGAGACACAGAAGTACAGAACAGACTTTTGAACTCTGTGGGAGAAGGTGAGGGTGGGATGTTTTGAAAGAACAGCATGTATATTATCTATGGTGAAACAGATCACCAGCCCAGGTGGGATGCATGAGACGAGTGCTCGGGCCTGGTGCACTGGGGGGACCCTGAGGAGTCGGAGAGGGAGGTGGGAGGGGGCATCGGGATGGGGAATACGTGTAACTCTATGGCTGATTCATGTCAATGTATGACAAAATCCACTGAAATGTTGTGAAGTAATTAGCCTCCAGCTAATAAAAAAAAAAAAAAAAAGAATTACCAGACACTGAGGAAAATAAAAACCATGAGGAAAAATAGCAAAAAGAATAAAGTGATAATGTGACAACTGACCCTGGAGAAAAGAAGAGGTAGTTTAAAAAAAAAGTGAAAGTGAAGTCACTCAGTGGTGTCCGACTCTTTGTGACCCTGTGGACTGTAGCCTACCAGGCTCCTCCCTCCATGGGATTCTTCAGGCAAGAATACTGGAGTGGGTTGCCACTTCCTTCTCCAGAGGATCTTCCCAACCCAGGGATCGAACTGGGTTTCCCACATTGCAGGCAGACACTTTAACCTCTGAGCCACCAGGAAAGAGAAAGGGGAAAAAAAAAAGGAATCCTGAGATTTAACGTCTCTTGGGTCTTCAGGAAAAGAATGCTTCAGAAAAGAAACAGAGTTGGAACAGTTTATTTATTCTTACACATACACTCACAGTATCCAATAAATTAATATACATGATGCTTATACCATATACATAATACTTAAAAACCTTATTCACTTTTAGAAATTAAAACAATTTTCTTTTCCATAAGATGCTTACTTCTGCCTAATCTATAACAGTAATGATTAGGTACTCAGTGGGAAATTCATTAAGCAATTTCCTGGATGTGTATTACACATTTTCCAAATGAAGGACAAATGGTAGACAGGCATATGCTAAGGCCAACGGATTTCTGTACCCCACTCTACTGAAGGGTTTGGATTCTTATCATACTCAATGTCCTGAGGACGGATTAAGTCCAGCCTGAACAGTTCCTCGAGACAGCAATGTAACAGATTAACTCAATATGGATGTCTCTTAAAATAAACAAGCCATTTCCAATATTTAAATCCAATATGGGGAAAGGCTGGCAGAATTTAAAGGTTCTGGGATAAATCCATGTCTTAGAAAAAGTTTTGAAATTATCCCAACCTCCTAGAAAATATAAGCATTACTTGGCTCAGATTTTCTGGGGAAACTTGAAAATGAAACCAATCTGTACAGTGAGGCCAAGAGACAAGGTATCAACTGTCCTCCAACTTTTTCATGTGTACAACTTAAGTATATGTAATTATTTACTAAGGAACTCAATGGGCTTACTTACTTACTAATGGGCTTCCCTCATAGCTCAGTTGGTAAAAGATCTGCCTGCAATGCAGGAGATCTGGGTTTGATCCCTGGGTTAGGAAGATTCCCTGAAGAAGGAAATGGCAACCCAGTCTAGTCTTCTTGCCTGGATAATACCATGGACAGAGGAGACTGGCAGGCTACAGTCCATGGGGTTGCAAAAGTCAGACACAACTTAGCGACTAAACCAACCAACCAAGGAACTCAATGTCTTGAAAAAGTTAAGCATCAGATTGTGCCTTTAAGAGTGCTTAAGTGACATCCAGAGAAAATCTAATGCAGTTTCTCTGGTGCGTATAAACAAAGGAAACTTGTTAAAAAACAAATAGTGTTTTTATAAAGCCTTAGATGTCTTCTTGGCCTATATCATGTCATATAACTGAAAGTCTTATTTCTAGAGCTCTTCACATATGCAAGTTCAACATACCTGAGCATTAAGCAGTTATTTAGCTGTGAAACATGAGTAAAACTACAACTCTAATGAAGCTCATCCTCAGAGTTTCAGAGCAGCTTCATGATGCCAGCTCTTTTCCTCCTGCTCACACGCCAGCTTTCTATCATATTTATATCTTTTTTCAGAGTCAGCAAACCAAAAAGGACTCCAGAGATGATCCAGCCCAATGTCCTCATTTTAGAGAAAAGTAAACTGAAGCTCACAGGTGAGTGACTTACCCAAGGGCACACAGTTATGGGATCTTCCCCATAACTCAGATGGTAAAGAATCTGCCTGCAATACAGGAGACCCAGGTTCAATTTCCGGGTCAGGAAGATCCTCTGGAGAAGGGATTGGCAATCCACTCCAGTATTCTTGCCTGGAGAATCCAATGGACAGAGGAGCCTGGCAGTCTACAGGACGTGGGGTAGCAAAGAGGTGGACACAGCTGAGCAACTAACACTACACTACTACACAATTAATGAGAGATGAAGCAGATCGGCGCTAGGCCTCTGATGTCCTGTGCAACAGTGCTCTTTCCTCCATACAAAGCTGCCTTTGAAAAGCTGCAAAGAACATGGTATTTATGTATGTCTTCAAAGTCCTCAATCTCTCCACTCTGTGTCTTTTTCCTCTCTGTGCAACAATTTGCCAACTTTCAGTCACCAGTAACCATCTTTCTTATTAATTCTATTTGTATAACAACACAGAAAAGGATTCAAAATTCATTTACCCCTAGCTGATTCATTTACTGATAACACTTCTGCACCTAATTTTACATTTATCTTTTAGAATGGAAAATAACATACCATTTCCCAAACCATAATATTATAAAGCTTAACAACTGTATCCACAATTTAAATTCAGAAAAAACTAAATTACCTTAGATTCTTACTTTACAGAAAGCAATGCTATAACATTTATTTCATTGCCTTAAAATAAAGGCCAGAAATCACATATTGATTCCATTTTAATACTCACCACAAAAGTAATTTGATTGTGTCGCAGGTTAAGCTCAGTTAGTGAATCCAGCCCATTAAGATTATCAACGTGACTTAAAAAGTTCCTGGCAAGATTTAAAACTCTCAAATCACACAAATGATTGACATTTTCAATTTTGGTAATCTGTTAAAAAAATGAGGCAGGGATGATTAGCAGGCATAAATATCAAAGGTGCATGCTATAAAAATAAAAGACCCAGTCATTGGATTCAGCAACAAACATATTTATATGAAGACATTTCAAAATCTATTTCCTGTTTCCTCTGCTATAGATATTATGAAGTTACTTAATTTGTGAAAATTAACTAAAGGAAGACATCTGGTAATTTGACCATGGTAATTATTTGAAGTATATTTTACCAAATAATCAATAAGTACTTGTTTGGGCATCTCCAAGCAACAGTTACAGCTGGACATGGAACAACAGACTGGTTCCAAATAGGAAAAGGAGTACGTCAAGGCTGTATATTGTCACCCTGCTTATTTAACTTATATGCAGAGTACATCATGAGAAATGCTGGGCTGGATGAAGCACAAGGTGCAGTCAAGATTTCCAGGAGAAATATCAATAGCCTCAGATATGCAGATGACACTACCCTTATGGTAGAAAGTGAAGAACTAAAGAACCTCTTGATGAAAGTGATAAGAGAAGAGTGAAAAAGTTGGCTTAAAACTCAATATTCAGAAAACTAAGATCATGGCACCTGGTCCCATCACTTCATGGCAAATAGGTGGGAAGACAGTGGAAACAGTGGCAGACTTCATTTCCTTGGGTTCCAAAATCACTGCAGATGGTGATTGCAGCCATGAAATTAAAAGACGCTTGCTCCTTGGAAGAAAAGTTATGACCAACCTAGACAGCATATTAAAAAGCAGAAACATTACTTTGCCAACAAAAGTCTGCCTAGTCAAAGCTATGGCTTTTCCAGTGGTCATGTATGGATGTGAGAGTTGGACTATAAAGAAAGCTGAGTGCCTAAGAATTGGTGCTTTTGAACTGTAGTGTTAGAGAAGACTCTTGAGAGTCCCTTGGACTGCATGGAGACCCAACCAGTCCATCCTAAAGGAGATCAGTCCTGAGTGTTCATTGAAAGGACTGATATTGGAGATGAAATTCCAATACTTTGGCCACCTGATGTGAAGAGCTGACTCATTGGAAAAGACCCTGATGCTGGGAAAGATTGAAGGCAGGAGGAGAAGAGGACGACAAAGGATGAGATGGTTGGATGGCATCACCAACTCAGTGGACATGAGTTTGAATAAATTCCAGGAGTTGGTGATGGACAGGGAGGCCTGGTGTCCTGCCGTTCATGGGGTCACAAAGAGTCGGACATGGCTGAGTGACTGAACCGAACTGAACTGAACTGCTCAGCACTGAGCCAGGTTCCCATGAAGGTGAAGATAAATATACATACTAGCTACAAAATAGAAACTGTGAGCCTAAGGCATGAGCTCACAATGTTTTGACCAAACAAGACCACCCTCTGAGAGAAAAGACAAAGAAAAGAAATGAGACCAAGTTCTCCCTGTTCATACTCCATTTATACTGCAGGATCCTGAAAGCAGTCAAGAGTCTGAAGGGAAAAGGGACTAGGAACCCCAGGAGAGGATGAGGATGGATATTCTTTATTACTGAAACTGCTTGAGAGGAGACAGACAGTGGTGAGTCAGGGTACAACATGGTGGACGCCGGCTGTTTAGAGCAAGAAGACTTGAATTATAAACGATACACATGTGCGTAAGCACTCAACTGCAGCAGAGGGATCTGAGTGGCACAAGTAAGGGTAAGCTAAAGGGTATGGCCCATGAAGTGATGAGAGCGCAGCATGACTTTAAGCCCCACTATTGTAATACAGCAAGAACAACACAAAACAGGGTGTGTTTCTACATGACCCAGAAGCCCTCCTTGGGAGGGCTTCATCAACCTTTTAATCTAATGGACTTAAGTAATATTGAGTTATACATAACACTTTTTTTCTGGACATTAAAATAAATAAATTTCATGGTCACTGGAGATTAATTTTCTCATCTGTATTGCCATCACAATATTATTTGAACATTTCTATTTAACATTTCAAAGCAGATATTGGCTAAAATGGCCTTTTTAAAGACTTAAAATACATTTTCTATGATATTATTAAGCCCTTCTCTTACATTCAAGAAATACCATCTAGATTTCGTCTAGATTCAAGAAGAGAAATGTAAGTATATTTATCGCAAATTTAATAATATAAAAGATAAACTATGACCATGCTTTAAAATTTGCACTGAGATTTTTGATTTAACTAATAATAAAATGAAAATCTGTAAAAGAAAAAAACAAGGTTATGAGTATTTGCAGATGACAGAAAATGACATTTCAAAACTAAATAGGTGATAGAATTTAAAATGTATAGAATCAACAAAAGCAAAATGGACACTATAGGAAATCAGAAATATCAACATAAGCTTGAGAAATTCTACTAAAATACTAAAAAAAAAATAGAGATAGGTATATGAAAAAGCAATATGTAAATATATACATGTATATATTTTATATATATAAAACCTCTCTGAACTGAAGAAAGATAAATACACAGAATGAAGGGGCACATGACCTGTCTATGATGTCTTCCCCCTTCTGCTAATAATCCTGGAGCACTTCTTTTAGAAAACTACCTTTCTCCAATTTCATTTGGTCCTGGTGGGACTTACAATTAGGACGCCTACATTTTAGAGTCCTTTTTTAGTTTGGTGACTCTGAAAAGAAATGTTGTTAATTCATATATAGGTATTAATCTGTAATTTAAAAAAAATCACTGGGGATATTGTTCAGTTTCTTGGTTTGCGAACAGACATGGCAGAATTGGGTGCAACAGTTCTGACAGAATAAAATCTGTTACTCTGTTGCAGGCATGAACAAAGTCACAGGAATAGAGCTAATGACAGAATCTTCAAACAAAAGGTGGTGTATAGTGAGAGCAGAGTTCTTGATCAGTTAATAAATTCCACAGCCAGAAGAAGAGATGACAGGAATGTTCAAAAGCCTAACCTTAGGTCACACTGATCAGAAAGGGTCTTAAGGTAGACAGGAAAGCATCTTAATATATCTAGGAAAGCTGGATCCTCCAGTCTTTTGTATTGTATAAGAGTGACCCAGATTGCTCTATCTGGATAAAGACGACCTTCCTATTAAACAACACTGAAAAGAAAGATGTCTGCTTTCAGGCGAGCAATAACAGAAAGGGCAAGCTCTCCCTGAAGGAAAAGATGTCACTGAAAGAACAGATTCTTCTTGAAGCACATTTGTGGCCATGTTAAAGCAAGCATTCAACAGAACATTTTCTGCTGGACAAAGAGAAAAAAATCTAGGCTGTAAATTAAGAATCAGTCTCCCATATTCCTCTGTGTTCTCTACTACTCACATACAATCAGTTGCTAAATCTTAATGTTTTTAACATTTATCCAACTGCCCCTTTGTTACAACCCTATTGTTATTACTTTAAGTTGTCATCACTTCTCACAAGGATTATTGAATTAGTCTCTCAACTGTTCTCTACCTCCAGTTTCACCTCCCCTCTCTTTCCATTCCCCAATCTGTTTCTTGAACACTATTACTAATCCTCCCAATGTTTTCACATCAAAAAACCAATTACATTTCATTTTACAAAGTATACCATGTATCATTATTATTTCCAATGGAAGTAAATTCAAACTATAAAAAATATTCACTTAATATTCTTTTAGTTTTTAAACTATCTGATGCTATTTTTTTAGAGTTGCACATTGTTTCAACTTGAGTAGTGTATCTCCTGACTTTTTAGTCACCAAGACTATCTTTGCTTTGAAATACTCCAGATTTTTGCTTATTGGGTTTAAATATTTGAAACAAGACTAAGATTTTCACTTAAAATTTCTTTCTTGTATTCACAGAATCTTGAGAAATAATTTGTGTGGTATAAATAATTAATCTTAATACACAGACTATCACAAACATATGCTGGAATTATAGAACACATAATATAGGTCAGTTAATATGGAATAGAGCATTTTTAATCAACATAATGTTGGTAAATAATCCCTATACAAGATATATAGATCAAGTGATATGTTATTCATTTACCAGTTGCTCTTAGAGATTTTGGGTAATGCCCATGAATTCTTAAAAGTATATTATAATATGAAAAACACATAAATGCTTATATGGAAACTAGATCTGAAAGAGACACATGCACCCCAATGTTCATTGCAGCACTGTTTATAATAGCCAGGACATGGAAGCAACCTAGATGCCCATCAGCAGACAAATGGATAAGGAAGGTATGGTACATATACACCACGGAATATTACTCACCCATTAAAAAGAATTCATTTGAATCAGTTCTAATGAGATGGATGAAACTGGAGCCCATTATACAGAGTGAAGTAAGCCAGAAAGATAAAGACCGATACAGTATACTAACACATATATATGGAATTTTAAAAGATGGTAATGATAACCCTATATGCAAAACAGAAAAAGAGACACAGATGTACAGAACAGACTTTTGGACTCTATGGGAGAAGGCGAGGGTGGGATGTTCTGAGAGAATAGCATTGAAACAAGTATACTATCAAGGGTGAAACAGATCACCAGCCCAGGTTGGATGCATGAGACGGGTGCTCAGGGCTAGTGCACTGGGAAGACCCAGAGGGATCGGATGGGGAGGGAGATGGGAGGGGGATCGGGATGGGGAACACATGTAAATCCATGGCCGATTCACGTCAATGTATGGAAAAAACCACTGTAATATCGTAAAGTAATTAGCCTCCAACTAATAAAAATAAATGAAAATTAAAAAAAAACAACTCAGGAAAAATATTGCTACCATAAAATGTTTCACTTATACTTATGAACAATATTTAAAATAGTAGCCTAAATAAAGACAAGATAGCAATTTCTGAGTACTGCTTATAAAGCCCTCCACAATCTGGCCTTATATCTACCTCTCTTGCCTCATCTCTCACCATCCCCCAACATGTGCTGAATTCTCTAGCAGTTAAAAAAATACTTATCATGTTATTTTTAGTCTCAGTGCTTTTGTATATGATATTCTCTTACTGACAAACACTTTAATTCTTCTTCCCCTTCTACCAACATCTAACTATTAATAACAGGCTAACTTTCTCTCTACTAAAAAGACACTAACCAGCCTGCAGGACTGGACAGTTCCTAGGCCATCAACGGTTCTCCCTCTGTGTGCACATATAGGCAGACAAACAGATGGAGTTGGGATATCAGCTAGCTAGCTGACCCCAGCCGTTAGCTGATGCAGCCTATCCAGACCTATCATGGTTTTATTAATAACATTTGGTTTTCAACAAAACGCTTGGGACTAACAGCTATTAGAGCACCCAGAGAGATTACACTGAGATTGATGTCTGACCAACTGCAAGTGGAAAACCTTGTTCTCAACAGGCAGGGACTCCCAGACCATCCCACAATGTACACTTGCCACATCAGGAGAGGTTTTACCTTCAGCATGAGTATGTAGCTCATGTAGTTATTTAGAAATAAGTATTCATATTGAAAAGACTAAAATTTAAATATAAGAGCTAGGGGTTAAAAAAACAGCCAAGATGCTCTGAGAGAGAAAATAAGCAGGGGAACATAACAAACCAGACACAAATTAAGACAGACAAATATATGGGTAGATAAACTGATCAAAAAGGATAATGATCCCAGGTTATGTAGTAATCAGGGAAACATAAATCCAGACTACGAGAGGCCACCCCTTTACATCAATTCAATTGGCAAAAATTAAGAAGTATGACAATTCCAAATGTTGAAAAAGATATGAAACAACAGGATCTATTATGTGTTACCGGTGGGAGTATAAACTGGTACAATCACCTTGGAAAACAATTTGGCATTATCTTTTAAAGTTAGACACTTAAATAACCTATGACCCATCAGTTCCACTCCTAGGAATATACCCTAGAATAATATAATGTATGGGAGAAACATATATAAGAATGTTCTTAGAAGCGCTATCCGAGTAGGAAACAAAACAAAAAGACAAGCAAACAAAAAGGAATCAATCCAAATGTCTATCAATAATAAAATGGAGAAAAATGTTTTTATATAATCAAACCATGGAACATATAACAATAAACATAAACTACAACTACATAATCAAAATAAATAAATCTCAGTAATATAATGCTGTATCAAAAAAGCAAACATTAGATGACAATATATAGTGTGACACCTTTTTAAAGTTAAAAGACAATACTACTAAACAATATATTATTTAGACACATGTATATATGATAAAACCAAGTAAAAATACCCACAAAGGAAAGATAAATGTGAAATCCAGAATAGTGGTAACTTGGAATAAAGAAGGAATACTTAGGTAGAAGAAAATCAATAGTAATATTTTAGTTCTTGGTTTGGGGTTGGCTATTAAGTTAATAAAAGACTAAATAAGAAACAAAATAGGCATAACTATAAGAATTCTAAATGTTTTATGTCTTATCTGTCATTTGCTGTTGAGAAATTTATGTAAGTAGACTTACTACCTTAATACCACAGCTAATTTCAGTGAATCAGTAAAGTAACTCTGGAAAAATTGAACACAAGTATAATTATTAAAAGTTCTATGCCAAATTTCCTAGAGCTTTTTCAAAAAAGTAAGTTACAAAGGGCTTTAACAATACCTGATTTCCATGAAGGTCCAAGACATCTAAGCTCTTTAGATTCTCCAGATTTGAAATTTTCTTAATTCTGAAAATAAGAATAAGTAGAATGGAAATACAGATGTATCACATCTATTGCAAATCAAAACAGTCTAAGGCATAACTTATTTTAATTTATTCTTTCTTTCCAGATAGATGGATAGATATATATATATAGATAGATAGACACAGAAAGACATATATACATAGAGATTGTATATAATTATATATATTAAAAAACCTATCCCCACTGATTTAATTGTAATGTTACAGAGGCAGTCCCACTGGGGGAAATGTTCCAAAGACAGCTTAAAAGTGCTCTTTAGGAAAGAACAATTGTACTTCTAGGAACTTTAGCATAAGGCACTTACTCAAAGCAATCTCCTTCACCTTAGAATAAAACTTAAATCCCTCACCTCAGTCCTCAAGGCCCTAAACTGTCTGGCTGACTCTTCCTTTAGCTTATCTCCTTCCATGACTCAGGCTTACCCATTCACTTTGCTTCAGCCACAGGGGCTTTCTTGCTATCTCTAACTTGACAAATTCATTTCTGCCTTGGGGTGTTTACCCTTGCTGTTCCTTCTTCCTTAATATTCCACCAGAACTTCACATGGTTCACTCCTTCCCATTTTTCAAGTCTTGGCTCAAACATCTTCTCAGAGCAGCCTTTCCAGGTGACCCTCTTGAAAAGAGCTCTCTCTTCCTTTCCATCACTCACATCATAGCCAAATCCAGAATTGTATTACCAAAACCAATCCAACCCAATTTAGTTTATAAAAATATTTACCATACACCTATTATGATCTATTGCAGTGTGACTACAGTTCTTCCTCTCACCCTTATCTCACCACACCAGCCCCGCCCACACTACTCCATTAGGACCAAAATCCCCTCTCAGTCTCCTCTCTCACACCTCTCTCCTTGCTCACATGGATTATTTACTGTCTGAGCCACCAGCGAAGCCAAAATAATAAAATATATTCAAGTAAAAAACAGATCACATAAAAACCAATTTTTAAAACTTCAGTTCAGTTCAGTTCAGTCGCTAAGTTGTGTCTGATTCTTTGCGACCCCATGAACCACAGCACGCCAGGCCTCCCTGTCCATCACCAACTCCCGGAGTCCATCCAAACCCATGTCCATTGAGTCGGTGATGGCATCCAACCATCTCATCCTCTGTCGTCCCCTTCTCCTCCTGCCCTCAATCTTTCCCAGCATCAGGACTCATTTTCCAATGAGTCAGCTCTTCACATCAGGTGGCCAAAGAACTGGAGTTTCAGCTTCAACATCAGTCCTTCCAATGAACACCCAGGACTGAACTCCTTCAGGATGGACTGGTTGGATCTCCTTGCAGTCCAAGGGACTCTTAAGAGTCTTCTCCAACACCATAGTTCAAAAGCATCAATTCTTCTGCGCTCAGCTTTCTTTATAGTCCAACTCTCACATCCCCACTGGAAAAACCATAGCCTTGACTAGGCGGACCTTTGTTGTCAAAGTAATGTCTCTGCTTTTTAATATGCTGTCTAGGTTGGTCATAACTTTCCTTCCAAGCAGTATGCGTCTTTTAATTTCATGGCTGCAGTCACCACCTGCAGTGATTTGGGGGCCCAGAAAAACAGTCATGCACTGTTTCCACATGTGAGCACAGAAGGGTGTATTCAGTGTTGGTCACCAACGCCTGGAAACAAGGCAAAGGGCTGAATGACTGTCCTGTCAGTGTTCTATCAGAGCACTGTCAAAAACCTGTCTAAGGCTCATCTATTTACAACTGACTAGAGCCCAAACTGTAAGTTATATACTAACTTGTAGAAAACTAGGAAGATACCAATGTGACCTGAAAGCTTTTATTTAAAAAGAAATTCTCCCATCAAATGGAAGTGAACGAGAAAAAGACAAGGCTCACCCATCACTCAGCAACTACAGACCTCTAGGGACACGCCACAGCTTGCCTCTGCAGGTCACAGCATGGGCAGTGCTGATGCTCGAATGAGGACCCCCCTCCAGGATCTATATGAGGCCTGGCTTCTCAGGTGTCAAAGACAAATCCTTAAGTGAGACACTTCAAGAAATCAAAAGGAAAAGAATATGGAATTCCAGGGTCTAGTGGAAAATTCTGTTATCTATAGAACTGGGTGATCACAAGAAAACCCAGAGAAGTTCTGGTCATGAGCCTGTGAACATCAGGGTACCAGAAGATCTCACAAAGGTAAACAGAGGATACAGAAAGAAGAAGAGTTAGATGGGAAGAACTTCAACAGCAAAGTGGTATAGAGGGGTTGGGAGTTCTTTGGTAGCAATGTAAACTTCACATATGCAAGCTGAGCAGGATCTTTCTAGCTTTGGATAGAAATCTTTGTTGGATCTGCTTGAATTTAAAGGCATATGGTTGCACTGGATTTTCATATGTGGTTCCAATGCCTTGGACTCAAAGACTGCAGTGCTTTGAGATGTGCAAGGGAGTAAACGTTATTGATTTAACCAGCAGGGGGCAACGAGTCACCCAAGACAAACAAGGAGACAGGGTGGTGGATGTGTTTCTCTCTTTAGCAATCCTCAGCCAGGTTTGCCTAATAACCACTAAACTACTGCCTCAGTATAGATTTGCATCTTCAAGGCTCACAGGCTCCTTGCTGTGACAAAGTCAGCTGACTGGACAGCAGGAGGAATATGTTAAGGGTCAGATTTGCTGGTACTGAAACTTCAGAAATATGCAATTTGGGAGAATGTGGAAAGTAGTCTTCTGACACATTTTTTTTAACTCCAGACACTAAAAGTTTTAGAACTGTTTAATAGCTACTTTCTTTACATGGAAAGTAAAGTGTGAGCAAAAGTAAACAAAAAACAGATGGAGGAATAGAAAGAGAAAGACAGACTTGTATATTCAAAGAACAAAATATTAAAAAAAAAAAAATTATTTCCAAGAAGCCAGATAAACTGAAAAGAAGAAACAGGAATGTGGAGAAAAGAAAACCTTCATGCACTGTTGATGGGAATATAAATTGGTACAGCCAGTATAGAAAATGTTATGGAAATTCCTCCAAAAATTTGAAACAGGGGACTTCCCTGTTGGTGCAGTGGTTAAGGATCTGCCTGCCAATGCAGGGGGCACAGTTTGATCCCTAGTGCAGGAAGACACCACATACCACGGGACAACCAAGCCTGTGCGCCACAACCACTGACCCCACACTTTAAAGCCCATGTGCTGCACCTACTGAAGCCCACAGGCCACGGGCCTGTGCTCCACAACCAGAGATACCAGCACAACGAGAAGCCCTTGCACCACAACAAACAGTAGCCCCCACTCACTGCAACTAGAGAGTCTGTGCACAGTAATCAAGACACAGCTCAGCCATGGAGAAAGAAACAATTCTAAAAAAAATTTAACATGGAACTACTATATGATCAAAAATTCCATTTCTGGGATATATCTGAAGAGAAAAACACCAATTAAAAAGATATGTGCACCCCTATGTTCATTGCAGCAATATTTACAATAGCCACAATATGGAAGCAAGCCAAGTGCCCATCAGTAGATGAACTGATAAAGAAGATGTAGTGTATATATACATGTAACATAACTCAGCCACAAAAAAAATGGAAATCTTGCCTTTTGCAACAACATGGATGGACCTGGCAGGTATAATGCTAACTGAAATACATCAGAGAAAGGCAAAATACCATATGATTTCACTAATATGTGGAAACCAAAAAGCACAACAAAACAGAAATTGTTATAGAGAACAAACAGGTGGTTGCCAGAGTGGGTAGCGAGAAAGAAATAGGTGAGGGAGATTCAGAGACACAAACTACCAATTGCAAAATAAATGAATCATAAGTATTAAACATATAGTGTGAGGAATGTAGTCAATAATTATGTAATATCTTTGATGAGACATGGTAACTAGACTTACTGTGGTGATCACTTTGAAATGTATAGAAATATCAAATCACTATGTTGTGTAACAGGAACTAACAGAGATTTGGAGGTTGATTATATTCATAAACAAACAAAATCAGGAAAGGAAATCAGATTTGTGGTTACCAGAGGCAGGAAATGGGTGACAGGAGGGGGAACTGGATGAAGGCAGTCAAAAGATACAAACTTTCAGTTATGAGATAAATAGGTATACTAGGGACATAATGTACAATCAGTTCAGTTCAGTCCCTCAGTCATGTTCACTCTTTGCGACTCCAGAAACCGCAGCATGCCACAGCTCCCTGTCCATCACCAACTCCTGGAGTTCACCCAAAATCATGTCCATTGAGTCGGTGATGCCATCCAACCATCTCATCCTCTGTTGTCTCCTTCTCCTGTTACCCTCAATCTTTCCCAGAATCAGGGTCTTTTCAAATGAGTTAGCTCTTCGCAACAGGTGGCCAAGGTACTGGAGTTTCAGCTTCAGCATCAGTCCTGCCAATGAACATCCAGGTCTGATCTCCTTTAGGATGGACTGGTTGGATCTCCTTGCAGTCCAAGGGACTTTCAAGAGTCTTCTCCCACACCACAGTTCGAAAGCATCAATTCTTCAGCGCTCAGCATTCTTCACAGTCCAACTCTCACATCCATACATGACCACTGGAAAAACCATAGCTTTGATTGGATGGACCTTTGTTGACAAAGTAATGTCTCTGCTTTTTAATATGCTGTCTAGGTTGGTCATAGCTTTCCTTCCAAGGAGTAAGCATCTTTTAATTTCATTGCTGCAATCACCATCTGCAATGATTTTGGAGTCCAGAAAAATAAAGTCTGCCACTGTTTCCACTGTTTCCCCATCTATTTGCCATGAAGTGATGGGACCAGGTGCCATGGTCTTAGTTTTCTGAATGTTGAGCTTTAAGCCAACTTCTTCTCTCCTCTTTCACTTTCATCAAGAGGCTCTTTAGTTCTTCTTCAATTTCTGCCATAAGGGTGGTGTCATCTGCATATCTGAAGTTATTGATATTTCTCCCAGCAATCTTGATTCCAGCTTGTGCTTCTTCCAGTCCAGCGTTTCTCATGATGTACTCTGCATATAAGTTAAATAAGCAAGGTGACAATATACAGCCTTGACGTACTCCATTTCCTATTTGGAACCAGTCTGTTGTTCCATGTCCAGTTCTAACTGTTGCTTCCTGACCTGCATACAGGTTTCTCAAGAGGCAGGTCAGGTGGTCTGGTATCCCCATCTCTTTCAGAATTTTCCACGGTTTATTTTGATCCATGTAGTCAAAGGCTTTGGAATAGTCAATAAAGCAGAAATAGATGTTTTTCTGGAACTCTCTTGCTTTTTTTGATGATCCTGTGGATGTTGGCAATTTGATCTCTGGCTCCTCTGCTTTTTCTGAAAGCAGCTTGAACATCTGGAAGTTCACGGTTCACATACTGTTGAAGCCTGGCTTGGAGAATTTTGAGCATTAGTTTGCTAGCGTGTGAGATGAGTGCAATTGTGTGGTAGTTTGAACACTCCTTGGCATGGCCTTTCTTTGGGATTGGAAAGAAAACTGACCTTTCCCAGTCCTGTGGCCACTGCTGAGTTTTCCAAATTTGCTGGCATATTGAGTGCAGCACTTTCACAGCATCACCTTTTAGGATTTGAAATAGCTCAACTGGAATCCCATCACCTCTACTAGCTTTGTTCATAGTGATGCTTCCTAAGGCCCATCTGACTTCACATTCTAGGATGTCTGGCTCTAGATGAGTGATCACACCGTTGTGGTTATCTGGGTCATTAAGATCTTTTTTGTATAGTTCTTCTGTGTATTCTTGCCACCTCTTCTTAATATCTTCTGCTTCTGTTAGTTCCATACCATTTTTGTCCTTTATTGTGCCCATCTTTGCATGAAATGTTCCCTTGGTATCTCTAATTTTCTTGAAAAGATCTCTAGTCTTTCCCATTCTATTGTTTTCCTCTATTTCTTTGCACTCATCACTGAGGAAAGCTTTCTTATCTCTCCTTGCTATTCTTTGGAACTCTACACTCAAATGGGTATATCTTTCCCTTTCTCCTTTGTCTTTAGCTTCTCTTCTTTTCTCAGCTATTTGCAAGGCCTACTCAGACAACTATTTTGTCTTTTTACATTTCTTTTTCTTGGGAATGGTCTTGATCACTGCCTCTTGTATAATGTCACGAACCTCTATCCATAGTTCTTTAGGCACTCTATCAGATCTAATCCCTTGAATCTATTTTTCACTTCCACTGTATAATTGTAAGGGATTTGATTTAGGTCATACCTGAATGGTCTAGTGGTTTTCCTATTTTCTTCAAATTAAGTCTGAATTTGGCAATAAGGAGTTCATGATCTGAGCTACAGTCAGCTTCCGGTCTTGTTTTCGCTGACTGTATAGAGCTTCTCCATCTTTGGCTGCAATGAATATAATCAATCTGATTTCAATGTTGACATCTGGTGATGTCCATGTGTAGAGTCTTCTCTTGTGCTGTTTGAAGAGGGTATTTGCTATGACCAGTGTGTTCTCTTGGCAAAACTCTGTTAGCCTTTGCCCTGCTTCATTCTGTACTCCAAGGCCAAATTTGCCTGTTACTCCAGGTATTTCTTGACCTCCTACTTTTGCACTCCAGTCCCCTATAATGAAAAGGACATATTTTTTGGGTGTTAGTTCTAGAAGGTCTTGTAGGTCTTCATAGAACCATTCGACTTCAGCTTCTTCAGGATTACTAGTCAGGGCATAGACTTGGATTACTGTGATATTGAAAGGTTTGCCTTGGAAACAAATAGAGATAATTCTGTCATCTAAGTACTGCATTTCGGACTCTTTTATTGACTGTGATGGGTACTCCATTTCTTCTAAGGGATTCTTGCCCACAGTAGTAGATATAATGGTCATCCGAATTAAATTAACCCATTCCAGTCCATTTTAGTTCACTGATGCCTAAAACGTCAATGCTTACTCTTGCCATCTGCTGTTTGACCACTTCCAATTTGCCTTGATTCATGGACCTAACATTCCAGGTTCCTATGTAATATGGCTCTTTACAGCATCAGACTTTACTTCCATCACCAGTCACAACTACCAACAGGTATTATTTTTGCTTTGGCTCTGTCTCGTCATTCTTTCTGGAGTTATCTCTCCACTTCTGTAGCATATTGGGCACCTACCGACCTGGGGAGTTCATCTTTCAGTGTCCTATCGTTTTGCCTTTTCATACTGTTCATGGGGTTCGCAAGGCAAGAACACTGAAATGGTTTGCCATTCCCTTCTCCAGTGGGCCATATTTTGTCAGAACTCTCCACCATGACCTGTCCATCTGGGTGGCCCTACACGGCATGGCTCATAGTTTCACTGAATTAGACAAGGCTGTGGTCCATGTGATCAGTTTGGTTAGTTTTCTGTGATTCTGGTTTTCATTCTGTATGCCCTCTGACGGATAAGGATTAGAGGCTTATGGAAGCTTCCTGATGGGAGAGACTGACTGAGGGGGAACTGGGTCTTGTTCTGATGGGCAGGGCCATGCTCATAAATCCAATTTTCTGTTGATGGTCGGGGCTGTGTTCCCTCCCTGTTGTTTGACCTGACCCAAACTATGGTGGAGGTCATGAAGATAATGGCGACCTCCTTCCAAAGGTCCTGTGCACGCACTGCCACACTCAGTGCCCCCGACCTGGCAGCAGGCCACCGCTGACCCACGCCTCTGCCAGAGACTCCTGGACACTCACAGGCAAGTCTGGGGCAGTTTCTTGTGGAGTCACTGCCCCTTTCTCCTGGGTCCTGGTGCACACAAGGTTCTGTTTGTGCCCTCCAAGAGTCTGTTTCCCAGTCCTGTGTAAGTTCTGGCGGCTCTGTGGTGGGTTATGACAACCTCCTCCACGAGGGCTTATGCCACACCCAGGTCTGCTGCACCCAGAGCCCTGCCCCCGCAGCAGGCCACTGCTGACCCACACCCTGCAGGAGACCCTCAGACAGCTCTGGCTCAGTCTCTGGGGGGTCTCTGGGTCCTGGTGCACCCAAGGTTTGTTTTTTGCCCTCTGAGCATCTCTGGAGGGTAAGGGGTTTGATTCTAAATGCAATTTCACCCCTCCTACCATCTTGCTTATGGCAGACACCACTGTTATGGCAGAAAGCAAAGAACTAAAGAGCCTCTTGATGAAGGTGAAAGAAGAGAGCAAAAAAGTTGGCTTAAAACTCACATTCAGAAAACTAAGATATCTGGTCCCACCACTTCATGGCAAACAGATGGGGAAACAGTGGAAACAGTGTCAAACTTTATTTTCTTGGGCTCCAAAATCACTGCAGATGGTGACTGCACCCATGAAATTAAAAGACACTCGCTCCTTGGAAGAAAAGTTATGACCAACCTAGACAGCATATTAAAAAGCAGAGACATTACTTTGCCAACAAAGGTCCATCTAGTCAAAGCTATGGTTTTTCCAGTAGTCATGTATGGATGTGAGATTTGGACTATAAAGAAAGCTGAGCACTGAAGAATTGATGCTTTCGAATTGTGGTGTTGGAGAAGACTCTTGAGAGTCCCTTGGACTGCAAGGAGATCCAACCAGTCCATCCTAAAGGAAATCAGTCCTGTATATTCATTGGAAGGACTGATGATGAAGCTGAAACTCCAGTACTTTGGCCACCTGATGCAAAGAACTGACTCATTTGAAAAGATCCTGATGCTGGGAAAGACTGAAGGCAGGAGAAGAAGGGTATGACAAAGGATGAGATGGTTGGATGCCATCACTGACTCGATGGACATGAGTTTCTGTAAACCCCGGGAGTTGGTAACAGGGATGCCTGGCATGCTGCAGTCCATGGGGGTCGCAAAGAGTCAGACACAACTGAGCGACTTAACTGAACTGAACTGAACTGTCTTGCTGGGGCTTCTCCTCTGCCCTTGGACATGGGGTATCTTTTTTTGGTGGGATCAATATCAAAATCTGCAAGTGTTTAAATCCCTTATGTAAAATGGCAGAGTATATGTAGACTTTAAATCACCTCTAGACTACTCATAATATGTACTACAATGTGAATGCTATATAAATAGTCTCCGGGAACACATTAATTCAAGATTTACTTTTTGGAACTTTCTGGAATATTTTTTTCAAGTGTTTTTCGATACTCAGTTGAATCTGTGGATGAAAAACTGGAATCAGATAGCCGACTATAATTTGACAGTCACAAAGTATCAAATGCCCACCCTTAGTTAAGCACTGAGAAGAATCACAAGTGAAACACATAAGCTTAATGTGAATACACATATTTAAAATATAGCCTAATAAAACATAAAGCCCAAAGTCTGTTATTTACTCCCACATATGATATGGATCTCTAAAGCAATGGAAATAATACTTAATAAATGCTATGGGCTTCCCAGGTGGCGCTAGTGGTAAAGAAGCCTCCTGCCAACGCATGAGACATAAGAGACATGGGTTTGATCCCTGGGTTGGGAAGATACCCTAGAGGAGGGCATGACAACGCACTCCAGTATACTTTCCTGGAGAATCCCTTGACCAGAGAAACCTGGTGGGTACAGTCCATGGGGTCACAAAGATTCGGACACAACTTGGGCTTCCCTCGTGGCTCAGATGGTAAAGAGTCCACCTGCAATGCGGGAGACCTGGGTTCGATCCCTGGGTTGAGAAGATGCCCTGGAGAAGGGAAAGGCTACCCACTTCAGTATTCTGGCCTGGAGAATTCCATGGACGCTATAGTCCATGGGGTGGCAAAGAGTCAGACATGGCTGAGTGACTTTCACTTTCAATAAATGTTGTTTGGTTTGAATAACTGTCAATATGAAACTCATAAAACAAATTATAAACAAATCTTAATCCAATCAAACAGTCTTTCAAAAACATGATTCTGTTAGGTTTTTAAGTATCATTCAATGTTGAGCTGACATCTAGAGGCCACAGGAGGACTCAACGTTAGTCCTAAGTATAACAAACAATGACTGATCTATAACGATTACCTGTTTTTCCCCAACAGAAGGACACGGAGAGATCTCAGAGTAGAAAGTCCACTAATTTCTTCAATCTGATTATCATATAGATCCAAGAATATTAGCCTCTGGAGATTGGAGATATTCTGGATCTGAGTTATAGAATTGTGCTGAAAGTTCAGGAGACGAAGGTGCTCTTCCCCGTCAATAATAGGACACACGGTCAGCTTCTGCCTAGAAAACATGTTTAAAGTTAGTAAGGTTCTGATTCAGCAGCCTGCCTTGCCTCAAAAATATTAATAGTGGTATCTTTGTATGCCCACGCTGTGAGAAGAAGAAAAACAGAACCACTTCTTGCCTTCATGAACCAAGCATTCTAGATCTAATTGTAAATCACTCATATAAAAACTGATATACTTTGGCAAGGGTAGTTATTAAAATTAAATCTAGCTCTCATAGTATTAAAAAAAACTCCAGTATTAATTATTTCATATAAAGTTAACCATCAGAAAACACGCAGTGTAATTGCCTTCTGTGGGAGAGGTTGAGATGATTCAAGGAACCATGTCACATAACCAGAGAAATGTGCTTGCCATTAACCCACTGATATAAAGACTGCTCAGGCATTGCTAAGCTAGAAAGTTTGCTTAACCCCTTGCTGTTAGATATGCTGAGAAGGTTTCTCTGCTGGTTATAATGCAAAGATAAGGTTGAAATCCTTCATCCACTATTCTACTGCAGATACTTTGCTAGATTTAAAGATAGGGATTGAGTCCTAAACACACTTATTCATTCAAAATTTGTTAAGGGTTTATTTTGTCCAGGGTTTTGTTTTAGATGCTGGGGATACAGAACTGAACAAAACTCCCCATGTCTGTGGAGTTTACATTCTACTCGGAGGAGACAAACAATAAATGACAATAAATGTGCTAAGTTAAATATTTAATATATGAGAGGGTGATAAGTGCTGAGAAGAAAAAGCAGAGAAAGGTACTGGAACTGTCAGAGTTGAAGGAGTTGCTGCTTTGGAGAGCTGGGGCAGGGAAGGCTATCCCTAGGTGGTGACATTGGAGGAAAGATCTGATGGAGGTAAGAAAGCCTAATACATGGTGAAATAGCATTCCAGGCAGAGGGAACAGCAAATGCAAAACCCCTGAGGTTTAAGCACTCTTGGTGTATTCAAGGAGCAGGTATGCAGTAGCAGGGTGAGTGAAGGCCAGACTAGGAGCAGGTGAGGTCAATAAGGTAAAAGGGAACTCAACTGAATAGTGCTCAGAAACCCATTGGAGGAGTATATTTTGAAGTTTTTTTTCCCATCCTAAAACCCATTTTTTATCAATGTCATACTTTAGAACCTCTATAGTACTCTTTTAGAGTATAGTCAAGCTCCTTTACATTACATAAATATAAAATTTCTCTGCATACTCCTGGAAGGATAAATTTAAAATTGGCAACAGTGATTATACCCAGGTAGGAGAACTAAATGGCTGAAAAACAAGGGGAAGAGAGACTTTTGTACCTTTCAAATCTTGTACCATGTCTACATATTATCTAGTCAAAAAATTAAATAAGTTGTCCTCACCTTTCTAGAGTCAACCTGTCTGAGTAAAGAATTTTCTCTTCAGAAGAACGTTGGAGAATGGGAAATGAAGGCATTGATGAGCTCACCAAATTAATATGATCACCTATTAAAAATAATATACAAATTATTTGAATAAGAAAAATCTTTCAGATCTTGAAACTAAAATCACCTCATATTTGGAGAACTTTGGCACCTATCAATATCCTTTCTAGAAAATACAGCTTCCATAACTCTCTGTATTTGAAACTAAAGTTCAACTTGCTTTCCTCCTCAGGTCTAAACTATGTGTTCTGTACATACCAAATAATTTTTCCCTTGCCTTGGAGATTGGTTGATAGTACAGGACTACTCTAGTGCTATATTTATCCCTTATAATCCTGACTCCTAATACTATATTTTAACTCTCTTATAACTGAGATGATAGTCCCTCATTACCAGATACATTTGGGCCAGCACTATGACAGCCCTGCCGGATTCTGGACTTTGAAGGTGTCTGAATGGAAGAATCTCCAAATGCTGATAAGGAGCTCGTGGCAGTTTTCATTTCCAGCCCACATAGTTCTGTCACATTTGCTGTGGATGAGATGCAGGATGATTTATTATGAAGCGAAGGGCTTATTACTCTTCCATCTCCTTCAAAATATCAAAAAATTTATCACAAAGCTACACAGTACATGACTTTAGAGAAATATGGAGAAAGTAGTTTTGGATAGCAAATGTAAACCTCGAATCATCCTTTTTTCTTTGTATGTTCAGCTACTATTGGTAGAGAACATTCCAGAGACCAAAGTGGATGTCAATAAATCTTGCACATTTGCAGTTAGGTTTTTAGTTAGGGTCTAACAGGTATTTGACACCCCTATGAGGCTTATAAGTTGGTGGTTTGATGTTGTCCCTGCCATTAAGTAGCTTTCAATCTAGTGGGCATATGAAAGTAATAAACTGTAGAGAACACAGGCACAAAATGCAGAATAAAAAAACAATACCTATTTATATATTCACACGTAAACGTGTCTGGTTATGTTTCACTTAAAGAAGATCACAGATGGGTTTCAGTGGAGGTGGATATTAAGATCTAGTCTAAAGACCTAGAAGAATGTAGAATAGTTAATAAAAGATGCTGAGAAGCTCCAGAAATGAAGTAAGACTTGAGCAATGGGTCAAAGATACCAATTTGAACACCAGAAGAAACTGACTATTTTCTTCTACCAAGAGAAAATTTCCTGAAAGCAGCAACTGATGTTGATGGAAACAAAAAGCAATAAAATAGAACCTAAAGTGCCACAGAATTCTACTGCTTAAACTGACTGATAAGACCAAAAGACGAACCTAAATATAGGAAGCTATCATTCTTTGGGAGGCCATCTTAAAATCAAGTTCCATACATATTATATTAAAGAGCTATAAAGCAATGATATTTGCTAACATCTCCAGGTATGCAAGATATATATCAAAGTGCATATGCCTGGCTTCTTGAACAAAATACTAGTGTTCACACCCCACTTTTCTGAATATCATGAAATATCAAGATAATTGATAATGATGTTCTAGAATACAAGCATTAGAACAAAGATCATGTCCATAAATGAATTGGTCTTGTGACATGACCAGTTGCTAGCAAAATACCCAAGCAACCATAAGTCAGTAAACTGATTTGGAAATCAAAAACTAAATAGTTAAAAAAACAAAAACTAGAGTAAGGATTAACTGATTAAGGATTAACTGGTCAGCTAAAAATAATAAAGGAAAAACTCCAAACAATAAACAACCTTGATATCCCTTGTTAGTGTCAGAGTTAGGTTTTTAAATTACTTTGTTAAGGCTTCAAGCCAGTGCCCAATTTAGAAAGCAAATTTAAATTTAATAAGACTTGGGATGTAGAGGCAATAATCAAGGAGTAAATTTCACTTACAGTCAGTTAATAAAGGAATTTCATCCTCACTCTTTCCACTTCTTATTATACACAGAAGTCAAAACCATGATCTGCATGATGAGCTTACTATCATGATCAGTATGACATACATCTTACAATAAATAGCAGAATACGAGAATGATGAGATAGAAAGGCCTTAAAATCCACAAACAAGGCCCTCTAAACAACTGGGGACCAGAGTGATCTGTAATCGAAACATCCACAATAAATACCCACACACATATACATACAGTAAAGGTATGTATCAAACACCCATACATACATATATGTAAACTGTTTCATCCTGCTTTAAAGCAAAATTTTAATTGAAACATTTTCTGTTATTGGTAATTTCATATATCACTATTTAATGTACCAAATAGTAGCTTTTGTCTTCCTAATTAAATTTATAAGCTCCTGGAGAAATGGAGCTCAATTTATATTCTTTATATTCTTTGCAGAATCTAAATTCAGTAGGCATTAAATTAACTGATTTTCCAATTTATTGAGAGCTAATCAGAAATCTGTTTTGTGAATGTTATTTCTGTTAAAAAAGAACATCAGAAATTCTTGCATTTTAGTATAAAAATTCTGAATGAATTCTTTCATAATTAGAATCCCAAAGTGTTTAAAGGCATAATGGTATATATTTGGTAAGAGTTTTTACTACACCACACCCTAAATATATGATGGATGGAGGGGTAGATGAGATGGATGGGTAAGTGGATGGATAGACAGAGAGATGGGCAGGGGGATGGACAGATGGTTGGCTGGATAGATGGATAATACAGTAAATGTTCATATGCTTGTCCACTCAGCCTTATCTTTAAGACTGTGTTGGTAATCAAAATCCTGATTTTGTATTTTTCATGATTCATCATGATATTAGGAGTCAAGCAGTACCTCTTCCTCTCTATATACATATTTTGGCATTCTTATTCAAAGAATTTAATTAATTCAGGCCTAGAACTGAGAATTTACTGTATAGCAGTCCCTGGCTGTTACAAAACTTCAAGGATACAGGGCTTAACTCTTAACATTAACATAAAAAGCCTAAAAGAAATCATATACCAAGTTTAAGACCAAGTAGCCTAACTAAAACAAAGAGTATCTTTACTTTGGGTGAGAGTACACTGGTTAATTTATGGCGTATGTTCAATTAATTTTGAAAAACATTAAAAAAATGAAATGAAGTAAAATTAATTATAATAATTCAGTATCAGAATGCAGTTTATTAGATAGAGATTCCCTTGTTTTTCCTGATAAATTGCTACTTAAAATTTTTCCAAAGTTCTGTGCCTTTGGAGGAAGAACAGTGAGTATAGAAGTCAAGAATACAGCTACACACGGTGAGGACTTCTTTGCATAAAACTGCCTGGAACTAGGAAGGAGGTACATTTGGAAACAATCAGGTACCAATTTTAGAGAGAATGATTTTGAATAAAATCTTTTAATGAAAAAAATAGGTTTATTTTTCCCTAAGGAATTAATTTGTATTTTATGGGTCATTATTTATGTATAGGATTTTATTCATTTTTCAGATTCACAAAATTCAGTGCCTCTATACTATTTCCTCATTAGCAAATATCTAGAAATACTTAAACACTTAAATAAATTTATTCAGCCAGATATACACAAATCTGTCTACCAACTTCATCCTCTAACTCAAGAATACCTTGGGGAAAGTATTTAAGTTTGGTTCATGATTCAGAAAACAAATTTAAGAGTTATTATCAAAAATGTAAAGGAAATTCACAATGTAAACACAAGAAAATTCTATTTGAAAATTTTCAGGTTCACATCTATAGCTCTGTGCCTAATACAGTGTCTGGCACACAGAACATACTCAATGGATATGTACTGAACTGAACCAAAGAAGGGAAGACAGATGTTCTCTGCACTATGGAACAGTGGTTAGGTTGATGTCATGTCCAGCAATTGACCAAGAGAAGAATTCAAGATATAGGAAACAGAAAAGTGATGTCAGATTAGCTGGGCCCAAGAGGAAAGTCCAGAAATTACAAAACAAAAAAAGAAAGCAAATATTGAAAATTGCCACATGTTCATATAAGATGAACAATCTAGAGAGGCCTATACTAATTATCCTTCTCATGCAATAACTCCTAGATGAGGACAGTACCGTATGTATTTTGCAGTGCTTAAGACTAGTACATTACAGACAGCTAACAATTGTTGACAACTAAGTAACAACTCATAAGTTCTAAAGAAGATTTCTCCTTGAATTGAACAATACATTTCAGAAATATAACCAGATCATATGAGGCTGTTTTTCAAAGGGTAGTCCACAAACCACATCCATCAGAATCTCTTGAGAAGTTATTAAACCACACTTTTCCAAATCCCACCCAAGACCTACAAAGTCAGAATGGGGAAGGGGATGAGGGAAGCGCTAAGAATCTGCATTCCTAATAAGATCTTGCATGATGCACACAAATGTCAAAGCCCTTTGATATAATTCTATAATTATGTGTGTTAGTAAAGGAAAGAGATAGCTTCTTTTCTACTCCTGACTTTCCATTCTTTCCACTGTGTCCTTACTTACTAAATATCTGTGTTCCCATAGTCTTACCCTCATTAATTAGCTATTTTTCCTAATTCTAAGACATTATTTGGAAGCTTCTTTCTAATTCTCTTGTGTATAGCCCACTCCAAACTAAAACATGACAGTTTTTCCTATATTAGAAAAACCTACTATGTTGTCTACATAAAATCAATTCTGATTTAAATAAATGCCCAGTGAATTTGGTAACCAATGAATACTGTCATCTTTAATTGAAGTCTATTTTGATCCAGAAATCCAATATTATTAAACAATATTACTTAAAGATGAAAAATCATATCTGATCTCTATTCTCTGACAATACCTTGTCTACTTGAGTAGTTTCTTTCAAGGTCATGTTGTAAGAGTCGACCAGGGAATGATGGCGTTTCTCTATTTAGCTTGAATTCAACCTAAAAAACATTTGACACAACATTCAGAGAATGTTTTATAAATTCATTTGTACATTTTTAGATTCTAGATTTAAGTGATATCATATGATATCTGTCTTGCTCTGTCTGACTTACTTCACTCAGTATGACAATGTCTAAGTCCATCCATGTTGCTGCAAATGCCATTATTTCATTCTTTTTTATGACCGAGTAATATTCCATTCTGTATATGTACCACATCTTCTTTGTCCTTCATTTAAGAATTCCTCCAGTAACATCTATTTTAAAACTTTTTAGAAAAAACTTGAATTGTGCCAGTTGAAGGTGTCCAACTTGGTCAAAGAAGAAAAATTTGTGTTGTGTCTTGAGACATAGTTGTGTGGGAGATGGGTGAATATATCTGAGTGCTCAGGTGACATGAGGGGAAAAAAACATGTGTATCTCAAAGATCAAATCAAAAGCCAGAAACTAAGGAAATGCCAGGGAGAATATGGGCAAATTGTTTGTAGAAAAGAATGTTCAAATCTTAATTTCTAATCTCATTAGGCCTAATAAATTTCCACTGCTAATCAATTTTTTCTGGAATGTTAGATATGGGCTCCCAAATTATCACATTTTATCTAATGTAAGAGTCCATCAGTAGTAAAACATGCCATCATTTTATCCACTACTAAGAAAGAAAAACTTTCCTGATTAAAATATTAATATGATCTGCCATCAGTTTTAAGAAGGATCGTGATTTAAGAAATGCTTAAATGTCAAAAAGGAAAAAAAAACCCATCTTACCTCTTTCAATTGATGAAATAAGATTCAGTTTGTAAAGGAGGTGAGGTTTTTTTGGTTTTGCTTTGATTTTTTTAAATTGATGTACAGTTGATTTATAATACTATATTAGCTTCAGATACATGATGTTGTGATTCAGTACTTTTATAAATTATATTCCATTAAAAGTTATTACAAAATAATGGTTATAATTCTCTGAGATATACAGTATATCCTTCTTGCTTATCTATTTTATACACAATATTTTTTATCACTTAATCCTATACCCCTAATTTGTCCCTCCCCCTTCCCTCTCTTTGGTAACTATTAGTTGGATTTGTGTAGGCAAAAAATAAAAATTAGCTTCAAAGTAGAGACCAAAGTAAACATACTTAAATTTTCCAGTTTAGACTCTGCTTTTTAAATAATGCTATTTGTGCAGAATATAAAACAATTTATATTCAATCTAAATACAAATCTGCTTGAATCTTACTTTGTTTTTTTCAGGAAGCGATGATGTTTGAATAACCAGATGAAGCCCACAGTTCACCTACAATGTAAAAATTAAACCATAAAATATGCTCTTAACTTATACACACACACACTCCTCCCCAAAACAGTACATAAAGATATAACCAAAAAAATTTGAATGTAACAGAATGCTCACTTTTTGTTTGTTTCTGGTAAATTATCATGTTCTGGATATTTGCTGAAAACAATAAAATTACAACTAATAATTAAAAGGTTTCACTGTGATTTATCTTCCAAAATGTCTGCAATTTAACCCTCTACTTAGCACCTCAGGCCTTCGTCACCTGCCATTTGAGGTCTAAGTAAATATCTCAGTGAGACAGGTAAAGGAGGTGGAGGTGCCTGTTAATATTTTATTAATTAAGAAAAAAAAAAAGGAATTGACCAGTTAAAGGAATTTAAATGAAGCTTAGCCTTTCACAGCAGACCAGCTCCACCTTCTGGGAAGCGCAGATCCTGGACAAGACTTTGAATACCCATCACACAATGTTAAATACCCTCCAAGTGCCTTGGTCCAGTCCAGGAACCTCAAGCCTCGGTCAGACAATAGCTTGAGTAGACTGAGCGGTCCTGGTCTCAATACAGCTCATCACCTAGGACAAAGACGCCAGTCAGAAATGACGGTACGAATGGAAATAAAGAGAAAGTAGGAAACCCAACCTACGTTGCTTGCAGCCCGGCCAGAAACAGAGCGGTATTTTCCGGGAATCATGGCAGGAGACAGTCCAGGAAGATCAGTTAGATCTGCCTTAGAAATGACGCTACAGCACAGATTCAGAGACCGAAAGGGGTCATCTCCTAGGCAACCCGCTAAGGAGTTACCATGGAAACCTTCATTTCCGGTCTGGTCCGCCCCCAAATCCACTGGTCAGTGCACTCGTTAGAGCCTCTGGTTATATTTGAGGGGCCCAAAATGTCAGCATTTCCTCGTTCTAGTTTCCTGGTTTCAGAAAAAACAGAGCGTTAAGGTGGAGAGGAGAATAAAACGAGGAAGAGGCTGGCCACCTCGGTAGCTATGACAACCACCACTTCCGGTCCGTCCCTCTTTACTGCCCACCTCTGCTGGGCCCGCGCGAAATTTGTATCCCTTTGCCTGCTCTCAGGGGAAGACTGCTGGAAGGAGGAGGACCTCCAACAGCCGGGTACTCTCCAAGGTAGGGGCCGCAGTTTGGCACTTTCTCGCGGCCGAAGAAGATGCAGCAGAGACGGAGTCGGCAGGTGAGGGCGCTGGGAGTGCGAGGCCGTGCTGAGGATGCCGGTTCCCAGCCCCCAGCCCCCAGCCCCCAGCCCCGAGGCCGCTGCCGTGCCTATCCCTGCGGCAACACCACTAAGTCCGGGAAGTTGCTGTTTCGCTTTCCCAAAGGGCGGGGCCGTGCGGCTGCCGTGGACAGCTTCGTGCGGGGCCGCCGGCCAACTGATACCGTTGCTGTGACAGCTCCGTCATCTGCTCCGAACACTTCGCTCCCGTCTGTTTTGATGTCTCTTCGGTTATCCAGAAGAATCTGCGCTTCTCCGAGCGCCTGAGACCCGTGGCGGGCGCCGTGTCCGTCTTGCACCCGGTGGCCTCCTTGCTGAAACCTAAGGGGAAAGACGAGGAGACGGAGCGGGCGGCCAGGGAAGGGAGGAAAGCCCCAGGCAGTCAGGCAGCCCCAGGCTACCCCAGGGCCAGCCTCCTGTACTCGCCTCTGGCCCGCCAAGAGGGCTTTCGGCTTCACAGATAAAGGGCCACCGGAAGAGTCCCCCGAGGGTCACGCAAGGACCCCGGTCTGTGGCTAGGCTCCTTCACTTAGTGTCATCTTGGGAAAGTCACCTCAGCACGAAGATTTTTGTTAATCAGTGATCTCCAAGAGCCTATTTAGCATTAACACTCTGGAATTATAGTTTCTTCTACCTCCTGTCCCCCCAAGAGTGTTCCCCGCACACTCTTTTCCTTCACATTATAGAGAAGCCTTCATTCTCCGCTCCTGAGTTTTTAAATACAAAGGATTTAATTTGAGTAAATCTCAATAAATGAGGTACTTTAAACTTTATGCATAGCGTATCATTGTATGATAAGCTGCAAGAATTATCAATTATACCGTCAAAATGGTGGGGGAATGGGAATGCAAGATGCTGATGAAGATAGGGCTTTGCTGATGAACATCCCTTCCCCCTCCTAAACTTCCTCTTGACTAGTTGCCTTTAAATTAAATCGTTCCAGTGAGCTGAATTCTCCTATCCTGCTCTCTTCTGCCTACTTTCTCGGTACTCATCAGATTGATTACACTTATTTTGCATCTGGTCGCTACTGCCTTCTTCCCAACTTCCCAACTTCTCAGCCTTCTTTGAGTTAGTCAAACTTCAGCCCTATCACTGTAACATAGATTAACTTATGACTCTTCATTGGATCTAAAAGGTGTTCAGTTTTAGAGATAGGAAGGGTTCACCAAGAAGTCAGCGGACCTGTAACTGACATTCTGGTTTTGAATATACAGAGGGATTCTTGAATTTTAGAGCTGAGAAAACCTAAGTGATCATATAGTCTAGATTAACAATTTATGCACAAGGAAGCTAATTCAAGGTTAATTTCCTCAGGTTAATTGCCTATAATCTTTTCTCTATGTCCAATCACCAGACAGAAACTTTCTGCAATACCAACCTGCTTCCTACATGGGGTGGGTGCTTAAGACCCTTTAATGACATCCAGCAGTTATTAAGATGGAGAATAAAATTATTAACAAAGTCCCTGCATGCTTTTTGCCCCTGCTTGCGGCAGTAGTCCTGCTCCAGTCCATGGTCTTTGTTGCCCACTGTGCACCAATCATGCTGATCTTTTCCATTTTTGAACATAGTATATTCTTTCCTACCAAGTCTTTTCTGAATTATTTCATATAATGCCCTGGAATTATGCCCCTGCCATTCCCCATCATCACCAATTAACCCTTTTACTTCAAAAATCTGTTCAAACATCCTTCCCTTTTGATCTCCTAATTGTTAGAAAACAGTCGCGGGAAGAAAGAGCCACCTCTAAGGACCGGTGGTGAAGGCCTTTAATGGGCGGGCGCTCTCGGGCAGAACTCCCGGGGCCGGGTGAGCGAGGAGACAAAGGGAGTCTGCGAGGTATGAGAGGTGGGGAGAGGTTTTATAGCCATGGCCGGCGTCCAGGCCAGGTCCTTCCATGTAAGGAAGAAAGCGCGGGCTACAGCGGCGGTGGGTGTCCAAGGGCTCCGTGTAGGCTTCTGATTAGACCAGGCTGCAGGGGGTCGGTTCCCGGAAGTTTAGCCAGCCTCCGGAACTTGTCTGCGGCACTCTTTTCAGGGCATGCCTCAACATACCCGACCTTTCAGTAATTTTATATTCTCATTCTTCAAACACTTCAGTAGCACATGTACTTCAGCTGCACTCATCACAGTTGTCATGAAATAATTATGTATTTTGCTTAATATAATGTTTGTCCTCACATTAGAATGGAAGCTCTCTGACCGCAGGGCTCTTATCTGATTTGTTCATTATTGTATTGCCAGTAACTAGAGCAATATTTTGCAAATTTAAGGAATTCAGTAAATATTTGTGGAATGATTATATGACTATAAGAACAGTTTTCTTTAGTACAATGGAATTTCAGTTCTCTGCCAATTTCCCTTCTAACCAAACTGTATAGTACTCAGGAAATCTTTGCCTTTTCCTTGAACCAACTCTCCATCATTACCTAGCCAGTCTTTACCCAAGCCCATATTTATACATCTATCTATAGATATATGTAAATATATAGTAAAAGAGTTAAACATGTGCCACACACGCCTTTATACTGTTTTTCTCTTTTTCATAATTCTCCCATCTAATAAAAAACTGGGAGAAGAAAAGCCAGGCTAATAAAACAACCAAACATTTTATAATACAACAAAGGCTAACTATTAAGAAATCCAGAATAGATACCAACTCTGTTTTTCAATTAATAATTATATCCAGCCAGCATTTCTAACAATCCATATTACATTAATATATATGCTGAGTTATTAGGAGACTGTGTAGGTTTTAACAATGGTACTTTAAAAGTATAGCAATAAATAGACTTGATAGCAATAAATAGTTTTAGCCTTGATAGCAATAAATTTAGGTCTGATAGCAGTAAATTTTTAGCCAGGTCTGGACCCCAATAGCGTCTCTAAAAAACACTACCTGTGCCACCCACCTCTCACTCCTTCCCCCGCTCACTTTTTCTTTTCAGGACAAACTGACTAATAGGAAATTTCCAGTCATTCTACAACAGTTATTGAGGAGCTGTTGTAAACACGGGCTTCTCTGGTGGCTTAGTGGTAAAGAATCCACCTGCCAATGCAGGAGATGCCAGTTTGATCCCTGGGTTGGGAAGATCCCCTGGAAAAAGAAATGGCAACCCATTCCAGTGTTCTTGGGACTTCCCTAGTAGCTCAGATGATAAAAGAATCTGCCTGCAATGCAGGAGACCTGGGTTCAATCCTTAGTTAAGAAAGATCCTTTGGAGAAGGGCATGGCAACCCACTCCAGTCCAGTGTTCCTGCCTGGGAAATCCCAAGGACAGAGGAGCCTGTTGGGCTACAGTCCATGGGATCATAAAAGAGTCAGACACAACTTTGCAACTAAACAACAATTTTAAACACTGTTTTAGGTGCTTGGTGCTATAGGTAGATAAATAGAAGTATGAATGTAGCCTATCTTCAGGGAGCTCAAGGAAAGATTAGGGACCACCCCCAAGGAAGAAAGGGGGTTCTGATGAGCACCATACACTGGTAATTTGTTTCATATAGCTAGGATTATTGTCTCTCTTTAACTATTAATTTTGCATCCTTTTTTTCTAACCCAATTGTATTTTTTAAACTTTAAATTCCGATACAGCGAAGTACAGCAAAGTGCTTAGATCATTAAATGACCAGAAGCTGAGCATGTGTAACTACTATGTAAGTCAAAGAAATAAAACATTACTAGCAACTCAAGAGCCCAAGCCTCAGTCCCTCAGCCCTCCTCAAAGCAACCAAGTTTGCTTTCTTTTGAACTTAATATAAATAGATTCATATTGTTGGCATTTCTTGCATCTGGCTTTTTTATTCAACATTATATTTATGGGATTTATCCATGTTGTTGCATATAATATAGCAGTAATTTGTTTACATTATTATATAGCAATCCATTGTTCAAATATACCAAATTTTTTAAATCTCTTCTATTGTTGGACATTTAGATTGTTACCATTTGAGGGCTATTTTAAGTAATGGTGCTGTAAATATCCCTCTACATGTCTTTTTCATATGATCTCCCTTTAGATTGACTAGTTTGATCTCCTTACTGTCCAAGACTTTCAGGAATCTTCTCCAGCACTACAGTTCGAAGGCATCAATTGTTTGGCATTCTGCCGCCTTTATGGTCCAACTCTCACAACCATACATGACCACTGGGAAGATCATAGCCTTAACTATACAGACCTTTGTCGGCAGAGTAATGTTTCTACTTTTCAACACATTGTCTAGGTTCAACATATCGATTTCCTGCCAAGAAGCAATTGTCTTCTGATTTCATGGCTGTAGTCACCGTCCGTAGTGACTCTGGAGCTCAAGAAGAGGAAATCAGTCACTACTTCCACCTTTTCCCCTTCTATTTGCCGTGCAGTAATGGGGCCAGATACCATGATCTTTGTTTTTTAATATTTAGCCTTAAGCCAGCTCTTTTACTTCTTATCCTTCACCCTCATCAAGAGGCTCTTTAGTTTCTCTTCACTTTGTGCCATTAGAGTGGTATCATCCTCATATCTGAGGTTGTTGTATTTCTCCCACCTATCTGGATTCCAGCTTGTGATTCATTCAGCCTGGCATTTCTCATGAGGGGCTCAGCATATAGGTTAAACAAACAGGGTGACAGCAACTTGTTGTACGCCTCTCTTGATCTTGAACCAATCAGTTGATCCATACAAGATTCTAAGTGTTGCTTCTAGATCTGCATACAGGTTTCAGACTACTAGCAGAATAATCAGAATTTATGTTGTTTCACGTTCTTGGTTACACTTAGGTTGTCAGTCTTTCACACTGAGTCCTTTTGAAAGGTTTACTTTGCATTTTTCATTTCATAAATGAAATTAAGGAACAACTTTTCAAATGTTAATTGAACATTTGGATAGCCTCTTGAGTGATAATGCTCATTTTTCTGTTGGATTATCTTTTTCTTATTGATTTAGAGCTCTTAATACATTTTGTCTTCACATCCTCTTCTCCTCTTTGCTCTTAATAGTGTTTTTTGTTGTACTGAGCTTTTTTCTCTTTTTGATGTATTTAGTTCTTAATTTTAATGTAAGCCAACCTAACAGTCTTTTTTTCTGAATACTTAATGCTTAAAACATGGTACTTTGAAAAAAAAAATGCTACTTTGCTTTTCTTCACAAACTTACTGTTTCTAGTTTTTACATTCATATCTATAATCCATTCAGTGTTTTTCTGTATGAGGTGGAGTTTGTTTCATTTTTTCCTCATAGAGAGATACCCTATTGACTTAGTGTCTTTTATGGGAAAGACTAGCATTTCCTCATTGTCCTGCAGTGTCAACTTTGTCATAAATCAAGTTGTCGATATGTGTGTCAATCATACACACATTAGCCTGTTCCCACATTTTAAAATTCTGCTCCATTTACCTTTTTGCAAATCTTTATACCGTTATCACAGTGCTTTAATTACTATAGCTTATACTAGAAATTAATATCCAGGACTTCCCTCGTGGTCCAATGGCTAAGACTCCATGCTCCCAATGCAGGGGGCCTAGATTCAACCCCTGGTCAAGGGACTAGATTCCATATGCTACAATCAAAGATTCCACATGCCACAACTGAAAAAAAAGATTCCACATGTCACAACTAAAGGTCCGGCCTAGCCAAATAAATTAGAAAATAATAATAATGATTAATACTCATTTGGCATATTTTCCTGATGAATGCTTGTTTTCAATAATGATTGTTTTTTATGCCATTAGTTTAAATGTACTTTCTAAAATTCTTAATTCTTATAACCCCTTAATCTAAATCAAAGTTGAGGTAATTGAGTAAGTAATTTTACTTTATATGAAGGTTACTATTGAAATTAAAAATCACAGAACATGGAAAATAAAACATGTGGTCATTGTACAGCCAAAGAAAATGAATATCCAGATGATTAATTCCTCTTACCTCATTCATCTTCCTTATCCATTAATCTGTTGATGAGCCCTTCGGTTGCTTCCATATCTTAGCTATTGTAAATAATGCTGCTATGAACGTTGAGCTGCACATTGAAAGATTTACAGTGTTTTTCTTTAATTTTTAAAGGACTTACTTTTTTTGGGAAAAGTTTTAGGTTCCCAGCACAATTGAGAGGAAGATAGGTTTACCCACTGCACCCCACATGCATAGCCTTCTCCATTATCAACATCCCCCACCAGAGTGGTACATTTGTTCCAGTTGATGAACCTGCAATGGTATATCATTATCGCCCAAAATCCATCCTTAACATTACAGTTCACTCTCTCATCTTTCTACTTTTTCAATTTTTATTTACCATTCTTCTCTTTAACTTCTTGAACATTAAATTAGACTGTTGATTTTCAGGATTTTTGTAGTGAATGGCAGATGGAGCAGCTGAGATTGACATGCTTATTTCCCAAAAGTAGAATTCAGTAGAATGGTATTATTTGAGGAAATTTCCTGAAATGACGATGCATTAGAAATACCTTGTGAAATACTTTTTTGAATGGTGTTAAAACTGCAATCTAACTTAATCAAGCCTAATAAAATTTTTCTATAGTATTATGTACATTTAAGCATAAATGTATATAATGAGCATAGCATTGACTGAATCCCACAAGTTTTAGATTTCAGATATTTTTATTATTATTTAGTGGAAAACATCTTCTAATTTCCACTGTAATTTTATCATGGGTTTGCTGCTGCTGCTGCTGCTAAGTCACTTCAGTTGTGTCCGACTCTGTGCGACCCCATAGACGGCAGCCCACCAGGCTCCCCCGTCCCTGGGATTCTCCAGGCAAGAGCACTGGAGTGGGTTGTCATTTCCTTCTCCAATATCATGGGTTTAGAAGTATACTAAAAATTTCC
Source organism: Muntiacus reevesi (assembly GCF_963930625.1). Taxonomy (NCBI): domain Eukaryota; kingdom Metazoa; phylum Chordata; class Mammalia; order Artiodactyla; family Cervidae; genus Muntiacus; species Muntiacus reevesi. The sequence goes on along the minus strand of NC_089255.1, from coordinate 17,502,827 downwards.
AAACATGCAGGCATTTTGTTGTTGTATTTTTGTTAAAGATTTCTAGGTCAGTTATACTGTCACCAGAGAATATACGACATATGGATTTAATCTTTTGAAATGTATTGAAACTATATGAGGCCTAACATGGGTCAGTTTTTATGAATGTTCCGTGTACACTTGAGATGCGTTCTGCAGTTGAGTACATTTCTCCATATATGTCTATTAATCATGTTGTTTAAATTTCTTATCCCTGTGGAATTTTTGCCTACTTACTAGTTACTGAGAGAGGTATGTTAAAAATCTTCCACCTCAGTTTTTAACCTACATATTTAGCCTTCTAACTCTAACAATTTTGTGTTACATATTTTGAAGCTGTGTTATTATACAGCACCAATAGAGCAATGCCAGGTTTCTGTAGGTTAATGTTGCCATAGTACATCTTTTTACACTCTTTTTATTTCAGTCTTTCTGTATCCTTAAGAGTTTAGGCATTACTGTGTCTTATGGTTGTCCCTTTGAAGAGACTGTATCTTTTGTCTCCTCCCGAGTTTTTCTCTTTGTTTTCCAATTTGACTATAATATGCATAGATATGGTTTCCTGTGTTTTCATTTACTTATTTATATTTGGCCATGCTGGGTCTTCCCTGCTGCATGTGAACTTTCTCTAGTTGCAGTAAGTGGGGCTACTTTGCAGTTGTGGTGGGTGGGCTTCTCACTGTGGTGGCTTCTCTTGTGGAGCACGGGCTCTAGGGTCTTTGGGCTCAGTGTTTGCTGCTCGTGGGCTCTAGATGCACAGGCTCAGTAGTTGTGGCACAGGGGTTTATTTGCCCCATGGCATGTGGAATCTTCCTGGACCAAGGATCAAACCCGTGTCCCCTGCATTGGTAGACAGATTCTTAACTACTAGACCACTAGGAAGTCCCCGTTGTTTTTATTTTAGTGAATACATTTAGTACTTTTGTAAAACCATGATTAATGCCTTCTATTCATTTTGGTAAATTCTCAGATATTATTTGTTCAAGTATTGTTTCTGTCCCATTTTCTCTGTTTTACTTTGGGGCTACAATTAATATTACATGTTATGCTTTTTCATCTTATCTGCTATTTGTTTTAATGACCTTTTCTATAGTCTCCATCATTTTGTCTTTCTCTCCCTCATTCTAAATATTTTCTTTTGACTCATGTTCCGGTTGATTAATAAATATCTGGAAATTCTGTTTCTTAAGCTTTTAATATAAATAAATAATCATGTATGTGCACAAAAGATTTATATTTAAAGATTTCTAATACTATGGATTATTTTAATAAATTATAGTTTATCTGTACAGTAGATTATATACAGTCATAAAAATTATATGTAGACTATTTAATAACATAGAAACATGTATTAAAGAAGAAAAAAGATTATAAAACATGATCAGAATTTTAATAAATAAAAGACAAAGATAAGAAATATAACAAAATATGAAGTTGTTAGCCATTAATGATGGAATTATGGCTAATTTTTTCTTTTTGCTTCTCCTTTTGGCACAAATTTTCTTTAGTGATAAAATGTTGTTATAAAGAGAACAAAAGGTATTTCTTAAAGTCTGAATAAATTCCTAAAACTCCATTTTATCAGCTGTACATCTGTTTTGTAAAGAAATATATACTTATGCTAGACTTTTATAATGCTTGGCTTAGAAATAGACATAGCTGTCAAAATTAGTCATAATTTTATAAAAACAAAGGTAAGATTTCAATTTTTATTTAAATCCTGAAAAATAGTAGGTGTAGTTATTCATGTTACAAAGGGACTCTACTAAAATTTCTTCATAAAGTTTCCTTAACTTGGGTATTAATAGCTTGTGCAAAGATGGGCTCAATGAAGGACAGAAATTGTATGGACCTAACAGAAGCAGAAGATATTAAGAAGAGGTGGCAAGAATACACAGAAGAACTGTACAAAAAAGATCTTAATGACCCAGATAATCACGATGATGTGATCACTCACCTAGAGCCAGACATCCTAGAAGTCAAGTGGGCCTTAGCAAGCATCACTACAAACAAAGCTAGTGGAGGTGATGGAATTCCAGTTGAGCTATTTCACATTCTGAAGGATGATGCTGTGAAAGTGCTGCACTCAATATGCCAGCAAATTTGGAAAACTCAGCAGTGGCCACAGGACTGGAAAAGGTCAGTTTTCATTCTAATCCCAAAGAAAAGCAATGCCAAAGAATGCTCAAACTACTGCGCAATTGCACTCATCTCACACACTAGTAAAGTAATGCTCAAAATTCTCCAAGCCAGCAATACGTGAACTGTGAACTTCCAGATGTTCAAGCTGGTTTTAGAAAAGGCAGAGGAACCAGAGATCAAATTGCCAACATTCGCTGGATCACTAAAAAACCAAGAGAGTTCCAGAAAAACATCTATTTCTGCTTTATTGACTATGTCAAAGCCTTTGACTGCATGGATCACAATAAACTGTGGAAGATTCTGAAGAAGATAGGAATACCAGACCACCTGACTTGCCTCCTGAGAAACCTGTATGCAGGTCAGGAAGCAACAGTTAGAACTGGTCATGGAACAACAGGCTGGTTCCAGATAGGAAAAGGAGTACATCAAGGCTGTATATTGTCACCCTGCTTATTTAACTTACATGCAGAGTACATTATGAGAAACACTGGGCTGGAAGAAGTACGAGCTGGAATCAAGATTGCCAGGAGAAATATCAATAACTTCAGATATGCAGATGACACCACCCTTATGGAAGAAAGTGAAGAAGAAATAAAGAGCCTCTTGATGAAAGTGAAAGAGGAGAGAGAAGAAGTTGGCTTAAAGCTCAACATTCAGAAAACTAAGATCATGGCATCCAGTTCCATCACTTCATGGCAAATAGATGGAGAAACAGTGGAAACAGTGGCAGACTTTATTTTTGGGGGCTCCAAAATCACTCCAGATGGTGATTGCAGCCATGAAACTAAAAGATACTTACTCCTTTGAAGGAAAGCTATGACCAACCTAGACAGCATATTAAAAAGCAGAGACATTACTTTGCCAACAAAGGTCCATCTAGTCAAGGCTATGGTTTTTCCAGTGGTCGTGTATGGATGTGAGAGTTGGACTGTGAAGAAAGCTGAGCACCGGAAAATTTGAACTATGGTGTTGGAGAAGACTCTTGAGAGTCCCTTGGACTGCAAGGAGATCCAACCAGTCCATCCTAAAGGAGATCAGTCCTGGGTGGTCATTGGAAGGACTGATGCTGAAGCTGAAACTCCAATACTTTGGCCACCTGATGTGAAGAACTGACTCATCTGAAAAGACCCTGATGCTGGGAGGGATTGGTGGCAGGAGGAGAAGGGGACGACAGAGGATGAGATGGCTGGATGGCATCACCGACTCGGACATGAGTTTGAGTAAGCTCCAGGAGTTGGTGATGGACAGGGAGGCCTTGCGTGCTGTGGTTCATGGGGTCACAAAGAGTCAGGCACGACTGAGCGACTGAACTGAACAGCAACCAAAGGTGCTCACTGAAATATTTTTTCAATGGTGTAGGTAAAATTACGAAGCACTTCTTTTCATTTCTCTATCATTTATTTTTTCTTCCCACAACCCTTCTTACATTTTCCATATACCTTTTCTTAGCCTCTCCATGTAATTTGTAGGTACTCAGTTTTACATTACCTTCTAAATATCCAAATTCTCTTCCTTTCTACCTCTTATCTTCCCTACAAATGAAAATTTCCATTTCACACTGTAATTTTCCTCAGGAAAGCATTAAAAACATTAAAGCCAATCATGTCATCTTACTGAAGTATTCCTCAGAGTGTATAGAGGACTGTTGATTATGTTTTATTATCTTCTTAAATAATGTTACTACTTTACTCTAATATTTAGTACTATTACAATCATAGCTAGTAGTAGTATCTCTTCCAGCTGTTAATTTGGGGAAAATATAATGGGTTGTAAACAAATAACTTAATAGCAAATAGATTTCTGCTTGCCCACAGTGCTTAGCAATTTTTAATTTAGAAATAGTAAAGAACAGTATGGCAGAATTCTTAAGAACTTGGGCTATCGAGCCAGCTTGCCGAGGTTCAAATTCCAGCCTTCCTGATACGTGACGTTGATAAGTATTATCTGTACTCTTTTACTACTTATAACTTTAAGAAATAAAATCATATAAAGTAGACCTTACCTTTGATATAATTCTCCTCTGATTTATATTTTTAGATTGCATGTGAGAATCAAGTTATGCAAACACAATGGATGTAGGCCTGCATATATCTTTTGTTATTAGTGTTTTTGGTTTCTTCAGCTAAATACCCATGAGTGGAATTGTTGCATCATATGGTAGTTCTATATTTAACTATTTGAGGAATCTCCGTATTTTCCATAGTGGCTGCACCAATTACATTCACATCGACAGTGCAGGAAAGGGTTCCCTTTTTCCCACATCCTTGCCAATACCCGTTATTTGTTATCTTTTTGATAATAGCCATTGTGACAGGTAGGTGATGTCTCATTGTAGTTTTGACTTGCATTTCCATGATTAGTGATGTTGAGCATCTTTTCATGTGCCTGTTGGTCTCTGTATGTCTTCTTTGGAAAAATGCCTGTTCAGATCCTTTACACATTTTTCAATTGGGCTATTTGAGTTTTGTTATTGAGTTGAATTATTTTTATATTTTGGATATTAACCCCTCATCAGATATATCATTTGCAAATATCTTCTCCCATTAAATAGGCAGACTTTAGTTTTGTTGATAGCTTCCTTTGCTGTGCAAAGACTGTGGCTTTATTTTAAGTAGAATATAGGGAACTTATAGTTTATATATTACTATTTACTTTTTGCATACATATTTTTGATTATCAAATTTTCTTTTATTATTGGATGAGTTTGTTGGGGGGGGTTATATTTACCTCAACATCTTCCATATTATTTTCATTTATTTATTTAAAAATACTTACTAAACATACTTGTGCCAGACAGTTGCCCTAGACACTAAGGATACATTGGTGAATAACACAGACAAAGATTCTGCCCTCTTGGTGCTGAGCTTTTAGTGAGGAGTCAGACAATAAACAAGGAAATAAATGAATAATCTCAGATAGTAATTATTGCTTTGAAGAAAATCAGCAGAGTAAGATGGTAGAACATCATTCAGGTGGGGGAGGGCATTTACTCTTTTAGGTAGGATAGTCAGTAAAGGCCTCTATGAAGATACAATATGCTCAGAGACCTGAATGACCAGAAGAAAGTGAAAGTCGTTCAGTTGTGTCCAGCTCTTTGCGACCTCATGGACTATACAGTCCCTGGAATTCTCCAGGCAAGAATACTAGAGTGTGTAGCCTTTCCCTTCTCCAAGGGATCTTCCCAACTGAGGGATCAAGCCCAGGTCTCCCACACTACAGCAGATCCTTTGCCAGCTGAGCCACCGGGGAAGCCCAAGAATACTGGAGTGGGTAGCCTATCTCTTCTCTGGCAGATCTTCCTGACCCAGGAGTTGAATTGCAGGGGGATTCTTTACCAACTGAGCTATCAGGAACAGCACATGTTCTGGAATTTGAGGAGTAGCAAGAAGGCCAAGGTGTCGCTGGAGATAATGAACTAGGCAGAGAATGATTAGAGATGAGATTGGAGTGGTATATAGGACCATACCACCTAAGACATTTAAGGTCACAAGCATTTTATTCTGGGCTTAAATTCTGTTTTGAATGTATTCTTTGAGCTGGCTTAGCTAGTATTTATTTCTTATTTTAAAAAAACTTGATTAGATACACATGTAAAACCATTAGACTTAGGTGAGAGAAGAAAGATATGACAAATGTGAATATAAAATTTGATCGGTCAAAAATAAGCCTCTAGGAATTGTGGAAAGATGGTAGTGGTGAACAGTGTCATTTCTTAAATCTCCCCAAATTTCTCCATGAAAGCAAATAGAGTAGTCCTACTCTGTTAGTAGCAAAAAAGCTTGTACCAGATTAACCCTCCCATGGATGACGTGTAAATTTGGGGAAGAAACATACCAGACAACTCTGGAGGGGGGACTAGGGAGCATCTAAAGCAAGTAGGACCATGAAGTCAGTCTTCAAGAGTTGAGTTGCACTAGGGGAGATGTCCTTTATGTGACTTTCCACCCGGGTACACTCCCTGTTCCATACTGTGAAAGGCAGTAGAACTCAGGCAGAAAACTGCAGCCTTACTGGCTTGAGGAGTCAAAGGTGAAAATTAAGGATTATCAGAATGAAAAGTAATACTCATGGAAAATGAGAAGCCACTCGGGAGGGGGAACCAAAATCTGCTTACAAATTCTACCCAGATCCTTGACTAATCACTTTTATGTTTTGTGGAGAGACCTCAAGGGACCCAGCAAAAAGCAGCAGTTGGAAGCCTTACTTTAGTTGCTATCCATCATAGTGGGAACAGGGAGTTTGAGTCCAGTCAAGTTAACTGGCTATTTGAACAAAATCCATCATGCTTTGGAAGAAGAAAACAGAATTTATCATCCAAAATATCCTGTGCAAAATTTAGAATTATTACTTATGCAGAGAAATTGGAAAGCATGACTCATAATCAAGACAAAAATAATTGGTAGAAACCAACCCCAAGATAACCAGAAGTTGTGATTACCAGGCAAGAACTTTAAAGGAGCTATTATAAATATATTTAAAGAGGAAAATATAGCAGTATGGTAAGAAGAGTTAGGGAGTCTCTGCAGAGAAAAGGAAGCTATAAAAAAAAAAAAAAAAAAGAGCCAAATGGTAATAAATAAATAATTTAAAAAATTTTTAAGAAAGAGCCAAATGGAAGTTCTAGAACTGAAAACAGACTATCAAAACTGACAAAAGAAGAAACAGAAAATCTGAATAGCTTTACAGTTATTAAAGAAATTGAATTTATAATTATCCTTCCTTTCACAAAGAAAAGTCTAGGCCCAGATGACTTCACTTATAAATTCTATCAAACTCATAAGAAAAAATGCCAGTGTTACACAGCTCTTTCAAGGGAAATGGACTGGCAAACACTTGATTTCATATTATGAGTTTAACATCACTCTATTACCAAAACTAGGCAAAAAAAAAATTATAAGAAAAGAAATTACAGGCCAACATTCCCTGTGGAATAGATGCAAATATATTTAACTTTTAGTAAACATATCCTGCAATATATTATAAGACTAATATAACATGTCCAAGTATAGTTTAGCTCAGCAATGCAAGGTTATCTTTACATTAAAAAGTCAATGAATGTAGGGACTTCCCTGGCGGTCCAGTGGCTAAGACTCCCAATCCAGGGGGCCCAGGTTCAATCCCTGCTTGGGGAACTATATCCCGTATATTACAACTAAGAGTTCATATATACCACAATGAAGATTGAAGATTCTGTGTGCTGCAACTAAGATCTGGAGCAGTCAAGTGAATAAATAAACACTTAAAAAAAAAATCGATGAATGTAACTCACCACATTGAGAGAATAAAGGATACTAATCATATCATCTAATCATATCATCTCATTAGATTTAGAAAGAATATTTGACCTCAACATCTATTCATGATTAAAAAAAATAAAAGAAACCTCTTAGTTAAATAGGAACAGGAGGGAACTTAATTTCTCAATCTGATGAATGACAGCTGTGAAGTATACACTAATAATATCATCGTTAATGTTTAGGGGCTGAAAGCTTTATTCTTAAGATCAGGGACAAGGCAAAGATATCCATTCTTCAATATTACTATTTAGTATTCTGCTAAAGATCCTAATTAGTTCAGTAAAGATAAAAAGAAAGAAAATACATAGATGTTTAAAAGGAAGATAAAAATCTGTTTCTTTCTATAAATGACATGATCATATACATAGAAATGCCTATAAGAAAAAAAAAAAAAAAAGAAATGCCTATAGGATCTATAGGAAAGCTACTAGAGCCAATATGTGAGTTAGTAGTCAAAGTACAAAAATAAACTCTTTTTATATAGTAGCAATAAGTAATTATGGAGAATGAAATTTTAGAAATCCATACCACTTACATAAGAATTCCCTGGAGGTCAAATGATTAGGAATCCATGTTTCCATTGCAGGAGGCCTGAGTTCAACCCCTGGGGAACTAAGATCCCACAAGTCACATGGCAGGGCCAAAAAAAAAAATCCATACCACTCACAATATGGAAGTGCAAAGTATTTAGAGTAATCAAGTGTTAGAGAAAGAAAGAGCAACTGGAACTCTCATACATGGCTGTTGAAAACATAAAGTGTCAGAACACTTTGGAAAACAGTTTGACAAACTTTCATAAAAGTAACATACCCAAATCATTCAACCACATAATTTCATTCCTTGGTATCTATCCAACAAACATTAAAATATATGGTCACGCAAAGACTTTTACACAAATGTTCTTAAAAGTCAAAACCTGAAAACAACCCAAATGCTCATCAACAGGTAAATGGATAAACAAATAGTGTTATATTCAAACAATGAAATTCTCTCAGCAAAGAAAAACAAAAAACAATAGAACAAACATATAGGTAACACCATGAATGAATTTTGAAAACATGCTGAGAGAAAAAATTCAGACTCAAAAAAGAGTACACACTCAGTATTTCTGTTTATGTGAAAGTTTAGAAAAGAGAAAAATAAACCTGTATTAATAGAAAGGAAGTAAGTGGTTGTCTCGGACTGGGGCAGGGAGGACACTACCTCAAAGGGGCAGAAGGAAGGGTTTGGGGCTATGCAAGACTTTTATATTCTGAAAGTTACATTGGCACACACAGTTGTAGTTGTGTAAGTCACACCTTTGTGAAGTTGACTAAAGAAAAAAGCAATACTTGCTAATTACCAAATGACAACACAAACAATAAATTCAATAAATTTAAAGTAGGCTTCACAGAATAGGTAAAACTCTAATGACCCTTTGAGGAGAATTAGGATATAGATATGTTATATTTTTTAAAAAGAAATGGAAAGCAAAGAAAAAGTCAACACTGGCATGAATGCGGAAGAGGGTGGGATAGAGCGGAGTTTCCCACTGCCCAGGTCTGGAGATCGTTACCAGTGGGTGGCCTGTTAGGAGCCTGTGTCACACAGCAGGGGATCAGCAGCGGGTGGATCAACAAAATTCATCCGCTACTTCCTTTCAGCTGGCATTACAGCCTGAACCATACCTTCTTCCCCCACCCCACCCCACCACCCCCAATGGTGGGAAGTTGTCTTCCATGAAACCACTCACAGGCGGAAAAAGGTTGGGGATCTCCTCTAAAAGGGCTAGAGGGATTCTATTGTTATTAGATTGAAAGCAGAGGCTCCTACGAGGAGACTCCTAGGATGTGGGAGGAGAAAGCTAGAGGCAGAATGTTGCCAAAACAAGGGGATTGATCCTTATCCTTTGAGCTCTGAATGACCTTTTGCGATTTATTAATGGGGAAGTATGTTAGGCAAATGAATCTGGAGTATGGTGTGAAAAGAATTGACAGAGAGAACTGGCTTCCACTGTAGCAGAGGATGGGGTTCTCAAGGCAAGAATGCTGAAGTGGTTTGCCCTTCCCTTCTCCAGTGGACCACACTCTGTCACACCTCTCCACCATGACCCGTCCGTCTTGGGTGGCCCCACACGGCATGGCTGAGTTTCACTGAGTTAGATAGGCTGTGGTCCTGTGATCAGATTGGCTAGTGTTCTGTGATTATGGTTTTAGTGTGTCTGCCCTCTGATGCCCTCTCGCAACACCTACCGTCTTACTTGGGTTTCTCTTACCTTGGACATGGGGTATCTCTTCACAGCTGCTCCAGCAAAGCGCAGCCGCTGCTCCTTACCTTGGACGAGGGGTATCTCCTCACGGCCGTCCCTCCTGACCTTGAACATGGAGTGGCTCCTCTCGGTCCTCCTGAGCCCCGCAGCAGCCGCTCCTTGGAGGTGGGGTTGCTCCTCTTGGCCGCCGCCCCTGACCTCAGACTGGTTCCAAATAGGAAAAGGAGTATGTCAAGACTGTATATTGTCACCCTGCTTATTTAACTTATACGCAGAGTACATCATGAGAAATGCTGGGCTGGAAGAAGCACAAGCACAAGATTGCCGGGAGAAATATCAATAACCTCAGATATGCAGATGACACCACCCTTATGGCAGAAAGTGAAGAGGAACAAAAAAGCCTCTTGATGAAAGTGAAAGAGGAGAGTGAAAAAGTTGGTTTAAAGCTCAACATTCAGAAAACTAAGATCATGGCATCTGGTCCCATCACTTCATGGGAAATAGATGGGGAGACAATGGAAACAGTGTCAAACTTTATTTTTTGGGCTCCAAAATCACTGCAGATGGTGACTGCAGCCATGAAATTAAAAGATGCTTACTCCTTGGAAGGAAAGTTATGACCAACCTAGACAGCATATTAAAAAGCAGAGACATTACTTTGCCAACAAAGATCTGTCTGGTCAAGGCTATGGTTTTTCCAGTGGTCATGTATGGATGTGAGAGTTGGACTGTGAGGAAAGCTGAGTACTGAAAAATTGATGCTTTTGAACTATGGTGTTGGAGAAGACTCTTGAGAGTCCCTTGGACTGCAAGGAGATCCAACCAGTCCATCCTAAAGGAGATCAGTCCTGGGTGTTCATTGGAAGGACTGATGCTGAAGCTGAAACTCCAATACTTTGGCCACGTCATGCAAAGAGTTGATTCATTGGAAAAGACCCTGACGCTGAGAGGGGTTGGGGGCAGGAGGAGAAGGGGACGGCAGAGGATGAGATGGCTGGATGGCATCACTGACTCGATGGACATGAGTTTGAGTAAACTCCGGGAGTTGGTGATGGACAGAGAGGCCTGGCGTGCTGCGATCACGGAGTCACAAAGAGTCGGACACAACTGAGCGACTGAACTGAACTGAACTGTAGCAGAGGAGGGTTCAGTCTCTGATGGGGGACTAGGATCCAGCATGCTTCAACCTGCATCGCTCCTCCCCCACCCCACACAAAAAAAAGAGAGAGCGAACTGGCTAGGGTTAAGGTGACAGACTTCTGCAATGGTCTTGGCTTGAGAAGATAAAAGACTGAACTAGAGTAGGGGAAGGTAAAGAACGGAGGCAACAAGAAAGAAGAATTGATTGGACACAGTGATTAATTTAGACACTGGATTGGTGAGCAAGGAGAGACTTGTACACCATGACTGAGGTTTTAAGCCTGGGTACATAAAAACAGCAGTATAATTAGTAAAAATAAGAAGGAGCCAATTTGTGGAGAAAGATAATGATTTCAATTTTAGGAATCAGTTGTCCAAGAGACCTACCGTGACCCTACTCTTACTTTCTCTTGAGACTGGATGAAATGTCATTGCATCTACCAAAGCATGTCATGTTTAACCCACCAGAGCCTTTATCACTTTGTTGTAAATGACTGTTTACCAATATCCCCCCACTAGACTCTACCTTGAATGTGAGGATTGTCTTTCATTAGTATTTCCATGTGTCAAGCACTGTTCTAAAGGTCTAAGGGGTTTCCAAATGTTCTTGTCATGCTTATAAGTTATTTGCTAATAAATGCTGAATGTTGAATTTGAGAGAATAATGGAGCAGGAAAGCAGATGCCTTTCTCAGGCAATTAAGAGTGGTGAGGCATGGAGATGTAGCCTTGGGAGGCATTTACAGAAAAGTAATGCTTGAAGCCATGATGTAGAATACCTAAAGGAGAGCTTATAACACTCCTGTGGCATTAAATGTCTTCATTACTTACCTAGCAAAACTGCTCCAAAATAAGAAGCAGGAAAGACCAAGAAAACTGTACCAACCTGCATTATCTATTAATCAACAACTTCTGAGTATCCTGGAACTGGCTCTTGAGATAACTAGCAAAACAAAATCAGACAAACAAAAAGACCCCAACTCTGTCTGGTGTTTGATGCTTGCCTCTTCCCTTTCTGTGCCAAGAATAATGAAGCAGCGACATTGAGAAAGTAGGAGAAAAATTCTAGGAAGATGGCAGCAGCCTGAATGTACCTATCCTGGTTGAATACAGAAACTTGAATGCAGGCTTCACCACTGAGCAACTATATGAGCTTAGACAAGTTACTTCATCTCCCTGGGCCTCAGCCTTCTCGTCCGAGAAACTGTGATTTTAGTACGGACATCCTATTTTTGTTGAGAGGGTTAAGTAAGTTACAATATGCAAAACTTTCATAAACAGTGCTTGACAGAGGGTAAGAACTGCATCCTCTTAGCTGGAATCAGGGATGTGCGGTGGCTAAGAGGATGGACCTTGTAGCTCACTATCTGGACTTGAATCCTGGCTCTGCCACTTACCAGGCATGTTACTTTACCTTTCTGTGCCATGTTTCCTTATCTGAAAAATAGGACTGTCATTAATACCTTTGTCATGGGCTTGTTGTGAAAATTAAATGAACAGCAACTGCTGAGAACAGTGTCCAACACAGAATAAACATTATGTCGGTGCTAATTGTAACTTCCATCAACCCTATACCCCTTATATGTTGATTCTCAAGCCTGTCTTCAGTTATGTCCAAACTCTTTAGTGGCCTCTCATCAGTCAATAGGACTATTGGAGGTTTTTAAATAAGGTCACACAGTGACACTAGATGGGGTTGCTGAGCTAAGGCACCTAAGAAAGGCTGGGCAGCCGTATCAGAACTTTGGAGTTGAATGATACTTTAGGGATGATCCAGTCTGCTCTTTTCATTTTGCAGATTAAGAAACTAAAGATCAGGGAAGTTATCTGATGTAATCCCAGCCTGAAATTTTCTCAACAATGCAGTCTCTTCATTTCTGGTAAACCCCATCCAATTTCTTATCAGAAACAATGGAAAAATGAAGCTAGATATGTTTACAAATCTGACTTCTTCTCTAAAATAATTTGATCAAGCCCGAATGATAGTGAAATCTCCAAAAAGGTGGGACAAAGCTGCTGTCATTCACCGATTGCTCTGTCTGGCATATAGTAGGTCATCAGTTAATATTCGTTGTATGAATGATAGGGATCTATCATATTTTTAAAGCTCTAGAGATTTTAGATCTTCCTCAATATCTGTTCCATGCTGTCTGAAGTGGATTCCCTTGACATACATGTCTAGCGTCTTCTCTGTCTAGCTTCCATGAAGATGTTAGAGCTAAAAAGAATTTTGAAAAAATCATCCAGCCAAAATCCCTCATCTTGTCAATGAGAAAACTAAATGAGATGATTTGTCCAAGGTCAGCTAACTGACTAGTGGCAGAGCACAAATTAGAATTTTCCCTAAATCATGGTCTTTAATAAAAATTCAAGACACTATCAATTTTTTTTCCACCTGTCCTTTTAAATGTTCCCTAAACTTTCTTCTAAGTCACAGATGACTCCAGCTTATTAATTTTGAAAAAAAAAAATTTGGTAACTTCCCTCTGGGAACAAGCTTACCTTTCATATCCTTTTTACCCCCTGATTCCATTCAAACTACTAGCCTGCCCTATCATGGCTACTCACCCATCTACCCTTTGTTTCTTCTGGATCTTAATCCCTGCCCTTAAAGAAACAGTAGGTCCTCTTTCCACTGGTGCGAGTAAGGATGGGTCTTCAGATATTCCTAGGAGGCTGCTCCTACCTTGTTATGAATAGTTTCAGAACAGATGGATTCCAGACATCTAGAACACCTCCAGGATTGTTCTAAGATAGTTCTATTCAGGGTCTCAAAAGTTATGTTGGACTGTGTGATAACATAACCGAGGGTGTCCCAGAGTGTGCCTTAGCTGGACTAAATGACATTCGGGTATTTTTGCTACCACCACCTAGGAAATGAAGAATTTCTATATCCAAGAATTGTTGCCCTGATATCCCAACAATTTGTCTGTAAGTTCTAAGGAACAGTTTATTTCTTTACCAACCCTACAATAGATTTTTTAAGTGACCATAAATTCTTCTACTCTCATCAAGAGGTAAAGTTTACTTGTCCACTCCTTGAATCTGGCTTGACCATGTGACTCACTTTCACCAATGGGACATTAGCAAAAGTTATGCCGACCGAGGCTTTGAAAACACCTGGGTATTGAGCTTGTCCTCCTCCTGTGCTTGGAAACCTAATATGACTATATGAATGAGCCCAGGCTAGCCTGTGGGAGGGCGAGAGGCCATGTGCAGAAGAAATCAGACTCTTACAAGAGCCTTGGAAATGCCAAACATCTGAATGCGACCATCCTAGATCATTCAGCCCCTGCCAACGTGCCCGCTGACTAGAGAAGCTTGAGTAAGTCCAATAGCATCAATCAAGCCTGTCCAAATTGAGGAACTTCCCAACCAACCCATGGAATTGTGAGCTGAATTACTGGTTGTGTTTTAAGTCATTACACTGGAGTTACGTGTTATACGACAAATATCACCTGATGTATGTGTCATGGCACAGGCTCCCTAAGGAAAAGGCAATCAGTACTTTCTTCTTCATCTTAACCCTCATCCTCCGATTCTTCTATCATCATAGATTTAGTTAGCTCTTTTGACTGTACATGATGTTTAATCTCAATGAGCGAATAGCCGAGTACAATAGGTATTGGTTCAACTGCAAATGTAGACTTAGGTTACCTCTGCTTGGCAATCCATTGTTAAGGGCTATTTCTCTCTCAGGCTTTGGAAACTCTACAGAAATAAGGTTCCCTTTCACTCTAGGAATAGATCCACACCATGGTTTCAGATCAAAATTACTCTCCTCATGGTCATGACATCTTTCTTAGATTCTAATTATAGAACTGCCCTGGTCTAGATTTCCTCTTATTAAAGTGATAATTTTCTCCTTTTTGACAATGCTTTCATCGTTTTAGAGTACACACACTTTTGGAAAATCTAAATTGTATCACAACTTGATCCCCAACATCTTCCCAGGCTACTAAACCCCTATTCTGGACCCCTAAACCAGACCACTCAAGAAATGACTTCTAAGTATTCTCATCCTCTGGGTTAATCTTGTAGCACTATATGAATATTTTTTCACTCATTCAACAAACTGACGGTAAAATCAATCATGACAGAAGCCGGCCTTCCTTTAAAGACCTTACAGCATATCTAAAAATTCTTTAAACCAATTCCAATCATGTTTTAGTTAGAATTTGATTCCCAGTGGGGAAGAGAATGAAATGATGACTTTGAGAGGGATAAGAATTACCTAATAGGCTTATTTAGAGTAGTTCTGTCCTGAACTGTTTTACTCTTTGGAGTTGATGCAACTTCACATGAATTTGACGTGTCACCAAAAAGTGGTAACCAACTATATGACATTCATTCATTTCTAAAAATGAAAAACCACAATGGAGTTAGCGTGACATTGCAGCAGGATTTTTATGACAAAGTGTGGGATGCTCTGCAACAATCCCAATTCAATTTGCTGATGACTCATCCCTCCAATTTTCAAGTCTATAAATCAATGGAAAAATCATGTCCTGCATCTTTGATTCAGCATCAGTCTTTGCTGATGGAATCCTCAGAGGGTTGCTGTGGGAAATGACAGGGCTTTGCTCTGCATACAACAAGAATTTTGCCTGGGCACATTCCAAACTTAAAATAAACTGTCCCCTGGATTTTGAACCAAACTAAAAGAAACCAAGAAAACCTCTCAGTTTCTGAAACTCAGCGTGTCAAAAATAGGAATGTTTGGGGCTGAGTGTCCCCAACTAGGAAACATTTCAGTAAATAATTTTTTTCTACCTGCAGCTTAGTGTTTTAATTTTAATAATATTTTCCTATTATTAAAGGGACAATGTGTTGAGTGTAGAGGATTAAGAAAAAACAAATAGGCAAGAATAAACAAAAGTCACCTGCTAATTTAAGACCCTGCCTAAGCATGGGTGGGGAAAGTTTATAAACATTAAACTGTAACACTTTTGTCTCTGTTAACATTTCCATCTTCCCAACCCAGGGGAGATCCCCTGGAGGAGGGCATAGCAACCCACTCCAGTATTCTTGTCTGGAAAATCCCATGGACAGAAGAGCCTGGCAGGCTACAGTCCATGGGGTTGTCAAGGGTCAGACAGGACTGAGTGACTGAACACACACACACACTAATTAGCTCCAGTCAGAAAAGAAAAGGAGGATGTTGGAAATGTATCAGGGACAAAAATGTTACTGTTTAATGTTTACAACCTTTCCCCACCCATGCTTTTTAAAGAGGACCTGTGTGTGTGTGTGTGTGTGTGTGTGTGTGTGTGCGCGCTGCGCGCGCGCGCATGTGCTGCTTAGCTACTGAACTTGTAGATGATAATAACCAGTAGAGCTACAGATCTGCACCAGCGGCCTCTAACAGCACATAACCCTAGGGGGTCACCAGTCCTAAGTCTGCATGTATATCCCATAGCTGCCTAAACACAGTTTCGGGATTTGGTAGTCCAGTTTTGTGTTGAAGCCTCTGATAGGTTCACCCTTGGTCAAACATCTTTTCAGGTCCAATCACCTATCACTGGAAGGGTGGGGCTGCTTGATACACATATGGCAGCCTAAAATTCCCCTTTTGTATTTGGAAGGATGGGGCTATGGGTAGGACACGTTGTTTTAGAAGATCAAGTAGGGAGGAAATGATTAATATCTATTGTGCAAATGTAATGCAATCCAGAATTCATGACTATTAACATTTCAGTGCATTTTCTTACTTGATATGCTATTTACAGCAGTATATATGAATTTTGTGTTTGATGTACTATATATGTAGCTCTGTGCCTTGAGCTCTCATTTAATAGTATATCACAAGCCTTTCCTCTCATCATTAAAAAAAATTTCCTTTGATAGTGGCATAATACTCCATTGTATGGATATTACTGTAATTTATGAACTCTTGGGTATTTGTGTGATTTTCAAGTCCCTACCACTTTATATAAACTGCAGTAAATATTCCTATACCTTAGTCTTTGCATACATTTCTGATGAGTTCCTTAGAGATACCTAGAAGTGGGATTGCTAGTTCAATACCTATAAATATTTATTTACTGCCAGTTAGTTTTTTAGAAAGTCTGTACCAAAGGCCCTCTCACCATCAATGACTAAGTGTCATCATCTCATTTTGTCACCAATTCTTACCCATTTATAAAAACAAAACAGACCATGAAACTGGGCATTGCCACTGTGTACAATTTTTACCAATCTTTGTATTGCATTCAATTACTCACTCAGGCTGACCAAGGTTTAAAACTAAGATTCTGAAAATATGGTCCCCAGAATAGTAGCCTCAGTATCACCTGGAAACTGATCAGAAATGCAAATTCTCTGAGATGCTGAATCAGAAACCCCCAGGAGATGGGAGCCAACCTGAGTTATAACAGGTCTTCCAGGTGACTCTGATGCCCACTCAAGTTTGAGAACCACCATTTGAAAGCACTGAAGTGTCCTTTCTAAGCTCTCTTGAGTGTTTCCCCTTTTGAGTGCCCAAATACCCATTTTCTGGAGGAGAGGGTGATGACGGAGGATGAGATGGCTTCACCGACTCAATGGATATGAGATTAAGCAAGGTCTGGGAGATGGTGAAGGATGGGGAAGCCTGATGTGCTGCAGTCCATGGGGCTGCAAAGAGTTGGACACGACTGAGCGACTGAACAATAACAACATTTATTTACAAGGGCCAATGTGACATAGCATGAAGGCAGGGCTTTATTTTAGAGGGCCCAGGCTGTAAGTCCTGGATGACTCCCTACTGGGTTTGCATCCAAACACGTGTAATAATGACTTATTATACTGTTATAGCTTACATTTCAAGGTGAACATTTTTTCTATATCATTTAGCCCAAATGTGACACTGGAGGGAAGTTTGGGCTAAGTTACCCCAGATGTTTCATGGTTACGCAAGAGTGCAAAACAAAACACGTTTTCCCCACTGAATGAAAACACAATATAAGTTTTCTTTAGCAGCTGTGGCTGGAGATTGCAAAATGGAATAATCTGGCCACCCTCCAGGCTATTTGCACCCCTCCCCCTCCCTCAAGGGCAAAGGACAATCTCACCAAAGAGAAGAGAAAACAGTGCTCTGAGTTCACAGCTAATATTGAGAAACGGCGCTTCTGGAGCATCTGGAATAAATCAGAATAGAGGTGACAGAGAGGAGGAATACAGAGCACCTCGCCCTACGATCTCTGGATCAGACTAGTCCATTCAGAATGGCTCTGAGCACCATGACCCCAATATTCATCTCAATGCAATACATGCCAGGGTTTCAGACAGTGTGCTGAGTGTAGTAGAGAAAACTGGGGAGATAAAAGTCTCTCCAGTGCCCTTCGAATAGCATGGCAGCCATGATGATCCTCTTCACCCATATTTAATAATTTCCCCATTTCTAAGGCTGTTTAGACCTTACTCCCATTGCATCTCCAGAAGAAAGCAGGGTAGTATAATGGGAAAAGTGTAGATTTGAAGTCAGATATCATAACTCTTCATGTCTGTTGCATCCCAGCCATATGACCTTTAGAAAAAGCCACTCAATTTTTTGAAACCTCAGTTTCCCTGAAAAAGGCTTCATTGGCATTTCTACAAGGATTCAATAAGGTCATTTGCACAGCAAACAGTATTTGCTCTTAAATGGTCATTCCCTTTATCTCCTTTACTGTACTTTGGTGTCTTCCTACTTCTGTCCCCGACTTTGGTGTGACGGACACATGAAAAGTACTCCACTGATGCTTAAAAAACCAATCTCATCATGCCTTTCAAAATTCCTTCACAGTTAGAAAGTTCTTTTTCAGATACTCTTGTCTATCAGTCTTTAGTTGATACTTCATAGGGCCCCTCACACCTCTTTTTCTGGTGAGCATCTAAACTAAGGATTCTTGCCACTAATTCATCCCTTTATGACTTAGCCTGGGTCCCCCTCAGATGTTCCTCTGGAAAGGGAGAAAGGAGTGAGAGATCATGCATTGAGATGTGGTATCTCCCATTTGGACTTGCCAGTTCAAGATTCTCCTTCAGATCAGCCTCCAACTGACCCAGTGCTACTTCAAGTCTGTCACCAAATCTTCAGCCCAGAAAATTTTCCCGAAGGCCAGACATGACTTTGAGTCCACTGGAAGCTCAGACCATGTCCAGAATTATACCACCTGTCAACTGCCCTCCTAACGCTATCCCCTCCTTCTTGGTCTATCAGAGACCAATCATTTAATGGCCCTGAGGGGTTCAACTCTGGAGAAAGGGACAAGAATTGAGTAGAACTATTTTAATTCCTACTTGATTTAGTTTAATTTCCTTGCAGTGTTACTGATCTCCTTAGGACCCTTGTACATGGACCAGTGCTGCTTAGCATCGGGTTAAGTGTCTCCAGATTCCTTAATATCCCCTACTTTTATCTGTACCCTCACTGCATGAAGCCTCTGAGGTCTTAGAGGCTAAGGTCTGTATCTGATGTTGAAGATTATTTAAACGTCCAGACTCTTACCTGGAAGGCTAGGATGATTGGATGGGATGCTTGTCCAGATCTCCATGCAGACAACATAGTCTACCAACCAGGGCTGCAGTCTTAAATACTGGTTAAAATTATCTTTGCTGGGTATTCAGAAAATATATGCTGAATTCTCCTTTCTACATTTAATTGTGAAGTATCAACATCATTAAGTTATTCCTTCATTCAACAAATAGTTAATAAAACTTGCTATTTACCTTAACTATGGGAATACAGTGAGGTTAAAGTGGTGAGAAAGACATGCATGTCCCCGCCTTCATGAAGTTTACTGTCCATTGAAAAATCAGACATGAAGCAGAGTCAAAAACATGATGAGTTTTGCAAAAGTGTAAGCATAGGATGTGTATCAAACCATTTATCAATCAAGTGTGGCTGCATAATATTGGATTATTAATTTTTTAAGAGTAGCCTCTAATTTTTATTTTATTTTATTTGGCTATGCCACACAGCATGTGGGATCTTCGTTTCCCCAGGGATCGAAACTACCCCCCCCTCCCCCGCATTAGAAGCACAGTCTTAAATCTTAACCACTGAACCACCAGGGGAGTCTCTGGATTATTATAATTTTTAGGGATTTATCTTGAACCTTACAACCATTAAAGTAAATATCCAAGTCTATGCCTCCTTGCTGATCGGCTCATCCTGGTTTGCCCAGAACGTTCTTGATTTGAGCAGAAAAGTTCTGTGGTCAGAGAAAATCCTCAGTCCTGAGAAAACCATGACAGTTGGCTGCACTTGTTGTCTTAGGAAAAGTTTGGAGCAGAGCTCTTTGACTTTGGTTTACAAAAGCCCTAGTCTTTCAGGTTAACTGACATAAAACCTTCAAAAAGGTCAATTTCAAAAAGCAACAACAGTCACAATATAAAAAGGCAGAGAAAGTTTGCTAGACTAAAACTATATTCTAGAATAGTATAAGGTGAAGAATGTGTGACTCAGACTCTGGTTTTTGTTTTTAAGCATAAAAATTATTGGAATGAAACATTTGGGAATAATTTGAATACAAAGTAGATATTAGATGATTTTGTGGAAATGTTGATAATTTTGTTGGGTGTGATCGAGGTGTTGTGGTTATGAAGACAAATGACTTTATTTTTAGAAGACACAGTCTGGAGTACTTAGAGTTCAGGAAGTAATGATGGCAAAATATCAACAATTTTTTAATTCAGTAGAGTTTATAAGTATGATCACTTTTTCTTATTCTTTCAACCTTTCTGTATCTATGAGAATAATAAAAAGTATTGGGAAAGAATTTAGCAACCATTGAGCAGAATACGATTTGAGATGAGAGTAACTTCTCTGGGAACTAGAAAATGATTCCTCTAGAATGAAAGCAAGAGGAGAAAGGAAAAAAATGGGTGTGTGTCAGTGGTGTTAATTCTAGGCACACCAAATCATGGCAAATCCAGCAAAGATCCCCATGCTCCAGTTTGGGCCTTGAAGAAGCAAACTTGGCATTGAGGCAGCCGAGAGAGCTTCTGACTGAGAATGATCTTGGTAGATCGATTCCTGGGGAAACAGACAACTGGTGACCAAATGACTGTGTGGAATTTTGATCCAAATCCAAGTTACAGGAAAAGCACAAGCTAAAACTGAGATTGAGTTTCCAGCAACCCAACGAGCTACACTTTTTCCACATCTGAGTTTATGTTGTGTTGTTCAGTCTTTAAGTCACGTCTGACTCTGTGACCCCACAGACTGCAGCACACCAGGCTTCCCTGTCCTTCACTGTCTCCTGGAGTTTACTCAGATTCATGTCCACTGAGTTGGTGATGCCCTCAACCATCTCATCCTCTGTGGCCCTCCTTTCCTCCTGACTTCTATCTTCTATCTTTTATCAGGGTCTTTTCCAACAAGTCAGCTCTTCGCATCAGGTGGCCAAAGTATTGGAGCTTCAGCTTTAGCATCAGCCCTTTCAATGGATATTCACGGTTGATTTCCTTTAGGATTGACTGATTTGATCTCTTGCTATCCCAAGGGACACTCAAGAGTCTTCTCCAACATTACAATTTGAAAGGATCAATTTTTTGGCGCTCAGCCTTCTTTATGGTCCAACTCTCACATCTGTACATGACTACTGGAAAAACCCTAGTTTTGACTATATAGACATTTGTTGGAAAAGTGATGTTTCTGCTTTTTATTTTATTTTGTTTTTTTAAATTCATCTGTATTTGTTACAGCTTTTTAAAGCAGAATGTGACTTGAGCACTACATTTCCATTCACAAAACTTGCTCCAAGTTACTTTTCCAGCGGCTTTACAACATGCCTGAGCAGGCTTATAATTTTGCTACTCTAAACAATATTTTTCTTTGGAAAACAAGCCCTATGTATGGACAGTGACTCCAGTTAAGTTAGTTCAGCTTAACACACTAACTTCTAGAGGCTTGTTTCTGCTTTTTAATACACTGTCTAGGTTTGTCATAGTTTTTCTGCCAAGGAGCAAGCATCATTTTTTTTCCCCTTCTGAGTTTATGGACTGCATTTCATGTCCTAGACCCTGAGCTGGTGACTCCGGAAAGGTCCATCTGAGTGAGTGACATTTTGGCTGACAGATTAGTAGGAACTGGCCTGTGGTGGGGGGTGGGAGATGCCAAATTAGCATTTCAAGCACCTGAAGCTCAAGAGAGTGTTGGTAGCTGGAAGCAAACTGAGCGAAGCTCCACGTGGTTGGAGAAGAGACCTGGGGCCAGGGTGACAGGAGATAAGGGTGGGAAGGCGAGCAGGGGCCAGGATGTGCTAGAGCTTTCAAACCAAGCGAAGGAAATCACACACGCCTTCCCTCCTCCAGATCCTCAGGGTCCATCCTTCTCTTTCAACACCCCTGTCCCACGCCAGTGCCCAGGCCTCAGGGATCCCGGGGTGCTGGGTCTGGGCTACAAATTAGAAGTCACTCTGACCGGGCACTAAGTTCCTTCTGCAAAAGGGGTGATAATGCAGGAAAGCCCCATCTTCTGAATCTGTTACCCATGATTTGGGGGCTCCTTCCACCTGCCATTTTTCACTCACTAATGCCATTCATATGTGACCCTCATTCCTGTCCCACCCCAAACACGCCCAAGCATCAGTGGGATTTCCCTGGATGGGGAGTGGGTCTCACATGTGTTCACAAGTGAGTATACCTAGTCATCACCTGGTGGTTGTAGGTCATCCTTCCTCTGCTGCCCAGGGTTTCTCAGTGGGGCAGCGCCCCCTCCCCTGGGCACAGCTGTGTCCACCAGGCATCACAGGCTCCGTCCTGCAGCTGAGGAGGGGCACCCGAGGTGCCAAAGCTGCAAAATGTTCTTCTGGCAAGCAGCAAAGAATGCCTCCTCCTTTATATATATGTTCAACCAGTGGGGTTCCACAGTCATTTTCCTTCTGCCCAAACAGTTTATATTGGTTATAAGAAAACAGCTCTTCCCATTTTAATACACTGGCCCCCCAGTTTTCCATATAACCACAGAGCATCAACAGGGGTTTGGTAGCAGGGCTTTGGCCGATAAGTAAACACACATCAGACACTGAGTGGTCTGCAAATCACTCTTCCTTTCAGACAGTGGAACCTTTGTTATTGGGACAGGCTGGTGGTGCCTGGCTCCTGTGTCCCTGGGATGACTATTTTCCTGGGAGGAGCTTCCTCTTGTAGAGATTTCTGAGTCTGCTGGCTGGTTCTCTGAATGCACCAGATCCATATGAGCCCCAGCAGAACGCATAGCCTGGGCTCCTCCTGGGACCCACACTTTTGTCTGTGTCTCCCACTAGATCAGGAGGGTTGAAAGGAGATAGGATCTTACTTGCTCTTGTATCCTTGAAAGGTGGCACAGACCTGGCCACCTGTAGAAGGTGCTCAATTTATTTTTATTGAAAGACCATCCCATACACTTACCTGTGGTCACCAACTTCAGCTTGATGGAATCCACTCAGGATATTAAAAAACAGATTTCTCAGCCCTGTTCAGACATCTGATTCATTAGATCTGGGATAAAGGTCCAGGAACTTGTGTTTTAGTAAGATTGAAGATAATTCCAATATAGATGGTTCTTGAATCTCCCTTTGCTTCTACCTCATGCAGGCCTAAAATATAGACACTATTAGCCCTTTAGCTCCTTTGTGAGTATTAGAAATAGGCACCTTTTCCCCTTCTAGTGGTATCAAGGCCAAGGCCAGGGCAACAGCTTGGTGAGCAGAGTTTAAGCTGTAGTTTCAGTCCCTTCCTACCCTTTACCAAGCATCCTTGTACTATGTACAACCTACACAACTGTTTGCAGCAACCTGGTCAGAAGTCTACTTCTGCAAAGAGATGGTAATTCACCTGTGAGTCACCTCATTTCTCAGCTAACTCTGTGAAACTGCTGGGATTGAATTGGACTCTTTACTCACACCTGGAAATCAGTTGAGCCAGTAACCAGTCTCCAGATCTTTTAAGAGAGGCCTGGGAAGGAACATGAACTTGAATCTGACACAGAGGTTCTTATCCTTTGCCACACGTTAGAATCACATTAAGAGTTTTGGGAGATTTTGATGCCTGAATCTCACCCCCAGAACTTAGTTGAAGGAGATACAACTTGGGCATCAGACTTCTGAAGGGCTCCCTAAGTGATGCTAATGCACAGAATCTCAGACCCAGCAGGGTTCCCACCCCAATCAAGTTGAAGCTTTCACTGCTGTGTGTCTTCCGAGGAACTGGAGGACTGGGGATGTGCTCATCTTTCTGATCAGAAAACGCAATTGACTCTCTTGCTCTGAGTGATCCAGCTTTGTTCTAGTTCTTCAGACTTTCCCTAATTGAATATCTCTGCTTGTGCTTTTTGGCACTTCTGCCAATCACCTTTACCCCTGACATTTCTGAATACTCTCCTAGAACCAGCCCTCTTCCCACTTCCCTCCCAGCCCAAAAAAATCCATCTATTTTTAGTGTGTTTTACTCCCCAGCAGTTTGATAGACTAGTCTTCTACCAGGCATAATGGCTGGCAAAGTTTAAACACTGTCTCTCTGAAGTTGTGCCAAAACAATTTGATAACATACCACAAAGAAATTCATGTTAAAATAGCAAGGTGTTACTTTGAAATAGTGGGACCCAGGCTTGAGGTGTTGCTCTTTTGGGGAGAGGGAATCAAACTTAAGGGAGTAGGAGACAGTATCTGAGTGCCTAGGAAGCCCCCACTGTTTTTGCCACTTGCAAAAATGACTGGACTTCCACTAGTAATGCTGGTGATGCTATTCTTGCAAAGGGATTGTGCGTGCTAAGTCGCCTCAGTCATGTCCGACTCTTTGCGACCCTATGAACTGTAGCTAGCCAGGCTCTTCTGTCCATGGGAGTCTCCAGATAAGAATTCTGGAGTGGGTTGCCATGCCTTCCTCCAGGGGATCCTCCCGACCCAGGGATTGAACCTGTGTCTCTTGCACTGGCAAGCAGGTTCTTTACCACTAGGGCCAGCTGGGAAATAAAGGGATTAGGAGAAGGAATAAATAATTCAATTGCCCCAATATAATATGAGTTCCCAGAGACAGTATTCTATCCTTTTTTGAATTCTGCTTCATTCTTACCACATAATCTATATAGTTTCGTCATGCAACAAATGTTACTGAATGGTCAACTTTTTGAAATTAAAACTTAACATCAATGTATTGAATGGCTGCTATATCCTGAGTTCTGAGCTAGCTATGTCCATAGATTATTTCATTCAATTTCAGTAAATCCTCAGGTATTGGTTAGGATACAGGCTAAGCTGCTTGAACAAAGATATTTCAAAATACAGGGTTAAGCAAGGTCTGAGTTTCCTTTCCTTCTCAAATGATGGTCCAGATAAATGATTCACTGAATCAGTCCAGGGTTTGTCTCTGCCATCTTTAACATGTGGCTTCCATCCTTAAAGCCAAGGTGGTTGCTCCATTCAATGGGCAAAGAAAAAAGTCCAGGGAGGCACATCCACGTTTCTAGAAGGCACAACCCAGAAAGCATTTTACTCCCATCTCATTGGCCAGAATTTAGTCACATGATTAGGACAATATACAAAGCATTCTGGGAAATGCAATTTCTAGTTAGGTGGTTATTGGGGATTTATATTATTTAGTAAGAGAAGTATATTGATGGAAAAGGCTCTTAAAACACCTCATATCTGTGGATGAATATCTTAATTCTTACTGAAGCCAGAAATGAACTATAGAAAGATCCTGATTTCCTGCCCAGAGAGGTTCTGTTTTGTCAGTATATTCAGAATCAAGTTGGCTCTAAAAGGTGACCTCAATTTATAAAGATTTTTGCATTTAGACAAAAGGTACCAATTTCTTGATGTACAATGGAGGAAGATACATATGCAGTAACTGCAATGTTTGTGTTTCCCACACAGACTAAGACTTTCCTGGGATGAAAGTACTTAGAAGGCCATATCACAGTGTACACCAGCATACACTGAGCACCTCATATGGGCCAAGGGCTGTGCTAGACATTTTCCACAAACACCCTGATTTAATCTGTATCTCTAACTTGATGAGATAAGGATCATTCAGACCATTCTACAGGTATGAAAACAGCAGCAGGAGGTTATGGAGCTAAGATGTGGCAAGGCTGGTGTCTGACTGCAGGTCTATTTGATAACAGAGCAAGTACTTTTTCCACTACACCCTGCTGCTTTTCTAGTAAGTGTCAAGACATCCTTGGTGATGTTTTTATAGGCTGTGCCTTCTTGTTCAGGTTTCTGCTACAACGTTTATTGCAGTGGACACATTCTCCTTATTGAAGGCTCTCTTTTCCAGACTCCCTCCATATTCTGGTATTCATGGATCATGTCTTAGTCACTTTACAAAATTGAGGCCAACACAGGGCCTGGTATTTGTTACATGCTTAAACAAATGATTAAATAAGTAAATAAAATGCCTCCTGCACTGACAGTTATTGGAAGGGTCTTTGAGAGTTAAGTTTTTGCTTTAATTTAACCTCAGGTCATCCCTATGCCTTCTCAGCGTTTTTCCTTCTGTTTTATCCTCAGAAACTACGGGAAAAAGCTATGTCCCAGTTTGAGTTTACTATAAAAATGAGCTCTCAAGATTCCAGGGGAAGGGAATGGTGCCAACTGTGAGCTGAGGTCATGATTTTGCTGAAGGAGACTTTGCTAATCATCTCAATACTGATGCAAACCGCCAGCAATGATGCTAAACACAGGCCTGGGTGGAACTGGCTTCATTCCCTGGCCACAGCCCTGTGAAGGAAGAAGCTGGAAACCAGAAGGGGCCCTTTAAAAGGCCTGGTTCCTGCATCAGTGACACAAGATGATGAGGTGTGTGGGTAGGATTAATCAAAGCAAATGTGAAGTTGCCTTAAAAATGTCATGCAAGTTTTGCATTTGATTCTCTCAGTGGGAGCCTGGCAGAAAGGTTTGTACTCTTGCAGTACCCAGTGCAGAACAGGAAGAACTCAGGGCTGGATGGTGTCTTACATCCTTTCTAAATCCAAAATTCCTTTACACAGAGTCAGAAAAAAAAAATACCAGAATCAGCATGGGTAGACAGTTTGGATCTAAGGACTTCCCTGGTGGCTCAGACTGTAAAGAATCTGCTTGCAATGCAGGAGACCCTGGTTTGATCCCTGGGTAGGGAAGATCCCCTGGAGAAAGGAATGACTACCCACTTCAGTATTCTTGCCTAGAGGATTCCATGAACAGAGGAGCTAGGTGGGCTATCAGACATGACTGACTAACACACACACACTCAAGGGCATATAAATTCAATTTATTTTTTCAAAACTCCAACTCCAATAAAACACTTCTGAGGATTAAATTCACTTACCAGCTGCCAGTTTTCAAATTATAGGGGACTAGAAATTGCATTTTCAGAACAGTCCCCAGGGGACTCTTATGATCAGGCAATTGTAAACCCTGATATAAGGTATGCATAAATTCTACATAAATTAAAACCTGCTACCAATGGAGCCATTATCATGGGTAAGGACAATAATCCCTGAAGTCTTTGCCACACAGAACAGTTCAAATGAGAAGATTGTTTTGTGAGTTTAGGAACTAAAGTTATCAGATCAGGATGTGTGGAGGGGCTTACAAATCTCTCTCCTCTTGCTCTTCATTGCAGTTGTATGCCAAGTGTGCAGAGGTCCTATAATCACTGGAGCCCTGGAGGGAGGCACAGTTGAGTTGGAAAAAGATCCTGTTAACTTTTTGCCTCTTCCAGTAGCTCGAACTGCAGGCTGTGAGCTGTTCTGGAGCAGAACACCAAGGGTCTCCCTCTTCTTTCACTTACTCATTCTAGGACTTCCTTTTTCAAAAGAGAGATCTGAAAGGATACATGCACCCCATGTATCACTGCAGCACTATTTACAGTAGCCAAGACCTGGAAGCAACCTACATGTCCATCGACAGAGGATTGGACAAAGAACATGTGGTATACTATATCCATGGGATTCTCCAGGCAAGAATACTGGAGTGGGTTGCCATTTCCTTTTCCAGGGGATCTTCTGGACCAATGATTGAACATTGGTCTCCAGCATTGGCAGGGAGATTCTTTATCACTCAGCCACAGGGGAAGCCTCACAAAGGAATTAAAAGAACATTAAAAAGCCATTAAAAAGAACAAAATAAAGTCATTTGCAGCAACATGGACGGACCTAGACATTGTCAGTAAGGAGATCAAACCAATCAATCCTCAAATCAACCCTGAATACTCATTGGAAGGACTGATGATGTTGAAGCTGAAGCTCCAAGCATTTTGGTCATCTGATGCGAATAGTCAACTCACTGGAAAATTCCCCAATGCTGGGAAAGATCGAGAGCAGGAGAAGAGGGTGTCAGAGGAAAGGATGGCTCGATGGCATCACAGATGCAATGGACATGAACTTGGCAAACTTCGGGAGATGGTGAGGGACAAAGAGGCCTGGTGTGCTGCATTCTATGGGGTCGCAAAGAGTCAGACGCGACTGGGCAACTGAACAACAACAGACATTGTCATACCAAGTGAAATAAGTCAGAGAGAGAAGGAGAAATAGCATATGATTCCCCTTATATGTGGAATCAACAAAGAAATGATACAAACGAATTTACCTCCAAAATAGAAACAGACTCTCAAAGAATGAATTTATGGTTGCCTGTAC
Organism: Muntiacus reevesi; assembly: GCF_963930625.1. Taxonomy (NCBI): domain Eukaryota; kingdom Metazoa; phylum Chordata; class Mammalia; order Artiodactyla; family Cervidae; genus Muntiacus; species Muntiacus reevesi. Next base: position 17,474,414 of record NC_089255.1, on the reverse strand, counting down.
ACACTGCTATATTTAAAATGGATAACCAACAAGGACCTACTGTTTAGCACAGGGAACTCTTCTCAATATTATGTGGCAGTCTGGATGGAGGGGAGTTTGGGGGAGAATGGATGCAAGCATATGTATGGTTGAGTCCCTTTGCTGTTCACCTGAAACTCTCACAACATTATTAATCGGCTATACCCCAATACAGAATTAAAAGTTCAAAAAAAAAAATTTAAAAGAGAGATCTGAAAAAGAGAGGGATGAAGATTCCAGGCAGATCTTGAGTGGCTGTTCTATTGCACCCCTGGGTCTCTCCTGAAAGGGAAGGTGACAAAGTCTCTCTTTGCAACCCCATGGACCACACAGTCCACGGAATTCTCCAGGCCAGAATACTGGAGTGGGTAGCCTTCCCCTTCTCCGGGGGATCTTCCCAAACCAGGGATCAAACCCAGGTCTTCCACATTTCTGGCAGATTCTTTACCAGCTGAGTCACAGGGAAGCCCCAGGTCTCTCCTGGCCCAGCTCAGATGCCAAGAGCCTCCTGAGTGGTGTTCTTTTACAAGGATGCTGCTTTCCAAGACCCCATTTCTTGAGTCAAAAGATATTCTTTTGAAGCCCTACTGTGGCAAATTAACACAACAGATTATGCATAAGTCACTCAATCAAGAGCTTTGTGAAAGCAGATTGAGGTTTTACGCACATCTATGGCCCCATCCCTAGTTTCTGGGTCACATTTGAAGGGTTGAGATGAAACTCATTATAAGCTAAATGTGAAAAAGTGGCAGGGTTTCGACCGTACTGGCATTTCAATAGCTTTATTTATTCATTTAACAAATATTTGGATGCTTACTACCTATGTGTAGGGCATATTCTAAGAGACAGATATAGGGCAGTGGATCTCAAACTTTAGTGAATTTCACCGTCACCTGGAGGGCTCGGTAAAACACAAAGTTCTGCATCATACTGAGAGCGTCCTAATCAGTAAAGCTCAAGCTGTTAGTCTGGCGACCACGCTGCACCGGGGCACTGCCAGAGCCAAGTACCTCACTTCACGGGACGCACAGTGTAGGCTGGTTATGCCAAAGGGACCTAAGGTGGAGACTTCAGTCGTCTGTGCGAGGCAGGCAGGGAGACGCGCAGGGAGCACAGAAGCCCCTTAAGCTGCTATCTGTGCCTGCCACCCCCAGATTCAGCCACAAACTGTGAAGTCAGCCGTGCCGCGCCCCTCCCCTCCTCCGGGCAGCCTGGAACGGAGCGGGCGGGAGGAGGCAGCCCGGCACGTCCTCGCCGGCTGGGGCCGCGCGAGCCGCGGGCGCGCAGTGTGAGGATCGGGGGTCGGGAGATCGGGAGATCGGTCCGGGACAGGCCCCTGCGGGAGGACAGCGGAGGAGAGTGCCTTCCCCCTCGCGGCCCCGCCTGCGCGGGCGCACGCGGTGGCGGCTGCGGCGCGGGGCGGGGCGCCGCGACCCCCGTCCTTCCCGGGGCCGAGCGCTCGCGCCGCCCCCGCCCCTCGTCGCATTAGCCGCCGCCCGGCTGGCTCGGCCTCGCGGCGCGGGGATCCGGCCGCGCCGCAGTCCCGGCCGGCCCGCGAGCCATGGCCCAGCCCGGCGAGGAGGCTCTGCCGGGGCCCGAGACCGCGGTGCAGATCCGCGTCGCCATCCAGGAGGCCGAGGACGTGGAGGAGCCGGAGGACGAGGAGGAGGGGGCGGAGGCGCGGGGCGCCGGGGACCCGGCTCGGTACCTCAGTCCCGGCTGGGGCAGCGCCAGCGAGGAGGAGCCGAGCCGCGGGCACAGGTAGGCGCGGCCCGGGCCCGGGTGGTAGCCACCGACCCCGAGTCCTGGCCGAACCCGAGCTGGGGGGCCACGACAAGGCGGGCACGGCGGGTCTTCGGCCCCGCCGCCCGGGCGCTGCCCCGGGCCGGCCCGCGGAGTCGGAAGCGGCTCTGGGCGGTCGTCGGTGCCCGGGTCCGCAGTCCGGCAATCCCACCAAGACTCCCGGGGCCGGCGGCGGGCATCTGAGGGGCCTGGACGTGGGGCATACTCTGGGAACCGGGGAAAGTCCTTCCTGGGCCAGCCTCGCCATCTTCTCTCCAGAGGAGACTCTGCTTGCCTGCTGAGTTCAACCAAAGACCCTCCAAAAAAGCCTAACTCAGCCCAGCCTTCACTTCCGGAGCCGCCCCACCTCCCCAGGAGAGTGGTCCCACCTAGCCTTCACTGTCACCATTGCCCTGAATGCTTCTCAGTCCGAATGGGGCCGGGGTGGGGGGACGGGGGCAGGCCAGGCAGAGTTGACACTTGCTGCTGGGAGATCCGAGGACGGTTGATTTCGTGGTGTAGAGAGCTCACGTGCCCCAATTTGGGATCAGTTCAGGGCATGCTGCTTCATCCTGCTCTGCTGGGGGATTCCCGTTTTCTTTCACCTTCTCCAGATTTCTAAGCGTGCATCATCATCTTGCTGCCTTGGAGTGGGGTTCCTGGGTAATGGGTAGTCAGTCTAGCGCAAGAAACCACCTGCCTCACCTCACCTCTGGGCCCTCATCTCTATTATTAGCCAGAGACCTGAGCCTTGTGTCCACTAACACCCAGGCTTCAGGACTGTGATATTTCTAACTGCTGTTGAAAGGAGATGCGGTATGGAGCATCCATAGAAATGAGGGTAGGGCAGTGATAGAACTTGTAAATTCTGGGAAATTCCATGAGGCACTTCTTAAGAGCCCTCTTTCTTCAGGGACTCAGTGCACACACTTTGAGCTGTCAGAGCTCTGCAGAATTATTCCGTGGCAGGCACATTTTTACCTCATTGGGAGAATACTCAAGGGTTTGAGGATACAAACCTTAGTTCTGAGGGGCCAGAACTATTCCTTTTCACTACCTGATGTTTTCGTAGTGGAAGAGGTCTGGGTTTAGTGACCCAGAGTTTCAGGGCCATTCAGAGAGATTCTAGGAGGAAAGTCCAGCCCAGCTGTTTAGTGCAGGAAAGCTGAGCCATAGGAGATGACACAAGAGATTAGTACATAATATCAGTACTTTACTGTAAAGTCCGATTTATTCATTCACTCAGCTCTGTGCTGAGTTTTTTCTTTTTTCTTTTCCTATTTGTTGGCTGTGCATTGCAGCATGCAGGATCTTAGTTCCCTGAGCTGGGGTTGAACCTGGGCCACCTGCAGTGAAAGTGAGGAGTCCTAACCACTGGACCACCACAGAAGTCCCCATGCTGAGTATTGAGAATATAAAAATAATGAGTCACTGACATCTCACAGTCTTGAAAAGGCAGTTAGCTAGTCAAAATAATTTCAGAGTTTGTGTCAAATAACCCAGAGTGACGTATTCTGCTGCCTTTATTTGCCTATGACTGTGGCAAAGAGCTGTTACCTATCCTGGGGACTACACGTTGAGACTGTACCATTAGCAGGGATCAAAGCCCTCCTTATTTCCCTAGGGAGCCCCAGGAGAACACGGGCCCTTCTTTCAGGGGGTAGGGGCTTCTTATCCTCACCCCCAACACTCTCCCTCCAGAGCCATCCTCTCTCACAGCTCCAGGGGCTGGAGTGTCGTGGAGTATTCAGCCTGAACCCTCCTGCTGCCTGCTGGCATAGAGTTGACCCCAGATAATCCCTGGGGCTCTTCAGGGTGGTGGAGCTGACAGAGCCCAGCAGGCAAACCCCCAGAGCACAAGGAGAGTGCAGCCAAGAATGGGAACCACGCTGTTCCCTGTTTGGGCTGGCCTGGCACAACAGCAGCCACCGCCCTTTATGAATACTTCTGGGCTCCCAGAGCCTTCAGGAGAAAGCCCAGGTTCCTAAGCCCGCTGGTTGAGGTGGGCATCCATCCACATCATCCCTCAACCCATTGCTTCCTTTCCTGCCTGTTTTAACAATTCCTGCTCCCCAGTGCTGAGCCCCCCCAGAGCCCTGAACTCAGGGTGCTGTTTTGTGTCCCTGTATCTTTGCACTCCCACCTCTGATCCTTCTGATTAATTTCTAGTCACCTTAAAACTTTGCATCATCCCCACCATCCTCAGTCCCTACCCCAAAGCCAAGTTTCTGTTCTCTGTGTTGTGTAGTACTCTGTACACACCACAGTGCTCATTTTGTCTCCCTCATAAAAATATGAGCTCCATGAATTCAGGGACCACATTGACCTTGTTATCACTGTATCCTTAGCTCCCCAGCACAGCACCCGGCACCTAGTGGGTGCTCTAAATACCTGCTGAATGAATGAGTGTCTCTCTGATCACAGTCACTCCAGGAAGTTAAAATAGTTGTGTGTTTCTCCTCTTCTAGACAGTGAGGTCTTTGAAGGTAGCAACTTTGTCTTAATCCTCTTCATATCCCCAGTACCTAGCCCAGTACCTGACTTATCCCTGAGGAACAGGGAAAAAATGGAATTAAGGAAAAATCTTTATAACCCTCAAATGTTCACTAGTCTTACCCCTCACCTTGCTTTCTAAAAAAGTGTCTTTTCTCCTATTCTCACCTTTTTAACATAAAAAAAAATCAGACATAAATGTGAAAGAGAAGTAATGTGAGCATTTGTATACCTACCATCTAAATTAAACAGTTGTTAGTATTTTGCCATATTTGTTTGATGGATATATAATGTGTGTGATTTTTCCCTAAACTATTTGGAAGTATGTTGTACACAAGATTTATCCCCTAAGTACCTCATTTTGTAGCTTTTAATAATGACATTTTCCTATAAAATCATGATACTGCTATTGCAACTAAGAAAATTAACCATTTTTGTTGTTATTCAGTCCCTCAGTCGTGTCTGATTCTTTGAGACTCCATGGACTGCAGCATACCAGGCTTCCCTGTCCTTCCTGTCCTTCACTATCTCTTGGAGTTTGCTCAAACTCATGTCCATCGAGTTGGTGATGCCATCCAACCATCTCACCCTCTGTCGCCCCCTTCTCCTCCTGCCCTTAATCTTTCCCAGCACCAGGGTCTTTTCCATTGAGTTGGCTCTTTGCATCAGGTGGCCAAAGTATTGGAACTTCAGCTTCATAACTACCTCATATAATCCCTAAAATAATCTGATAGCCAAGTTCCATATTCATGTTTTCCCTAATTGTCCCACATTACATTTTACAGCTGCTCTTTTCCTCTTCAGACCAGAACACAAGCCAGATCAAAACAGTCGCCTATTATCTCTCTTTAGAATCTTTTAATCTAGAGCATCCCCACTTTTAAAAATGGTTTCCTATTTTAGAAATAAGAGCCCAGATGTCTTGATGAATGTTTCACTGTTTGAACTGGTCTGGTTATGTTCTCATCCTCTAGCTTAACTTGCTCCTTTGTACCATGTGTTTCCCGTGGGCTCAAGTTAGTGCTAAAGGATTGGTTAGATTCAGTTAAACGTTTTGGCAAGAACAATTTGGGGGCACTACCATGAACTTGTCCTATGACCACAGGCAGCATCCAGCATTTGTGATGCTAAACTTGACTTCTTGATTAAGGTGATCCCTCCATTGTGATTAACAACATCTGGGCTTCTTGTGGATTTTCTTTGACTTTTCACCTAATGGTGTTAGCATCAACTGATGATCGATGCTTACTTACTTGAGTCAGTTCATTGGAAATTACACATTGATGATTTTCTCATTTTATTATTCTTGGTACATGTATTAGCTGACATTCTTATGTAAAATAGACCTCTCCCTGATCATCTGGGATTGAACAAGTGTTCCTCTTAAAGGGGCAAGCAGATGGGGAGGTGGGAGGGAGGTTCTAGAGGGAGGGGACATATACTTATGGCTGATTCATGTTGTTGTATGCAGAAACCAGCACAACATTTTAAAGCAATTATCCTGCAATTAAAAAAAAAAAAGCAAAAAAGAGGGAGGCAGAAATGAGCACTTCCTTTCCTTTTCCCCCTCATGTTTTATTTAAAGTTTATTTGTTTATTTTTATTTTCTTCCAGTTTTATTGAGATATAATTGACTACAGCATTGTATAAGTGTAAGGTGTACAAAATAATGGTTTGACTTGCTTAGATCATGAAATGATTACCACAGTAAGTTTAGTGAATATCCATCATCTCATATAGATACAAAATAAAAGAAATAGAAAATAATTTTTTCCTTGTGATGAGAATTCTCAGGCTTTACTTTCTTAACATGTTTCATATGTAGCATACAGCAGTGTTAATTATATTTATCATGTTGTACCTTAGATCTCTTGTACTTATTTATCTTATAACTGGAAGTTTGTTATCTTTTGACCACCTTCATCTAGCTCCCCCTTCTCTCACCTGTCCTCTGCCCCTGGTAACCACAAGTCTAATTTCTTTTTCTGACCTTGTTAGTTTGTTTTTGAAGTATAATTAACCTCCAACACTATGTTATTTCCTGTTACATTATAGTGATTATAGTGATTCAATGCTTCTGAACATTTCAAAATGATCACCACTTAAGTCTAGTTATCATCTCTCACCAAACAAAGATATTACATAATTATTGACTATATTCCCCATGCTGGACATTTCATGCCCGTGACTCATTTATTTTGCAGCTGAAAGTTCGTACCTCTTCATCTCCCTCACCCATTTCTCTCCTTCTCTGCCCCCACCCCTGCAACCACCAGTGTGTCCTCTGAATCTGTTTTGTTCTGTTGTCTGTTCACTTGTTTTTTAGCTTCTACATGTAAGTGAAATCATACAGTCTGTGTCATTCTGTGCTGACTTATTTCATTTAGCATAATACCGTCTAGTTCCATTCATGTTGCAAGCGAGAAGATTTTATTCTTTTTTTTTTTAATGATTGAACAATATTCTTGTGTGTGTGTGTGTGTTCCTCATCTTCTTTATTCATTCATCTGTTTATGGACACTTAGGTTGCTTCAGGTTGCTTCCATATCTTGTCTATTTTCAATTATGCTGTAGTGAACATAGGGGTGGATATATCTTTTATAATTAATATTTTCATCTTCTTCCAATAAATAGGAGTAGAATTGCTAGATCATATGGTAGTTCTATTTTTATTTTTTAAGGGCTCTCTATCTTGTTTTCCACAGTGGCTGCACCAACTTACATCCCCACCAGTGGTGATGAGGGTTCCTTTTTCTGCATATCCTTGCCAACACTTGTTATTTGTTGTCTTTTTGATAATAGCCATTATGACAGCTGTTAGGTAATATCTTATTGTGGTTTTGATTTGTATGTCCCTGTAGCGATGCTGAGCATTTTTTAATGTGCCTGTTGGCCATCTATGTGTCTTCTTTGCTTTCTGATACTAGATATTCTAGGCTTAATTTATACTTTCGTCATGATATGTATCCCTTTCCACAGGAATCCCTGTTTTTTCAAATACTAGGTGGGAGGTATTTAAAAACCAAGGCCTGGAGTTAAAAGTGCTAATCTCTACTGGGGCATCATTGCTTTCAAGTCCTTTCAATAGAGTTAGGAAATATATTTTTAACAAATAAGTTTATATTGATAATTCCAATTCAGATTTAAATAATACTATCAGTATGAATAATAAAACCACTGAGCAAACCTGACCTTCCTTTAACAAACAAAAACATCTAGGTTTCTTTCTCTCTGTGATGTTTCAGGGCCATTGCACAAGGCTATCTTTTCCCTGTTGTAGGTGATGTTAATAGAAGCTTTCATTTATTAATGCCAATTGTGTGCCAAGGTTGTAACTATGTACCTTGTATACATTATCTCTGCTCCGCACCATAAACCATTATTTAGACATGGAGAGACATTCACTTGCTATTCTTTTCCTAGGCCCTAGGAAATATGCCAGAACAGCATAGCAGAAGACAGGATCAAAGAAGGAAGGCCATGATCTCTGTAATAAATATGTAGGAACCCATGGACCAACCATACATAGCATGGAGCCCTTCCATCTCCAGTGGATCTTCCCAACCCAAAGATCAAACCCTGATCTCCCACATTGCAGTCAGATTCTTTACCATCTGAGCCCCCAGGGAAGCCCTGGAGCCTCTGCTAGTGGCATCCAAAATGCATTTATTCTCGTGATGCCTTTTCCAGAGTTGGTATGTTCCTGTATATCCTATATATGTTTTCAATCTGTCTTCTCGAAATTCTGTCTTTTGAATCTTCCCTCGTGTTTTTAAATTGAATTATCAGTTTGGTTGCCTTTTAAACCTTTTCAGATTCACTATCTTTTTCTAGAGGCAAGTCAAAAGGAATGTCACATAATGATACTGGGTCCTAGCATTTTTCATAAATGTTATTTTCTCCTTTGTGTTCCATGTTGCTGTACATTATTTTCCTGTCCTTGGTGACTAAACTACCACATGTTAGACTCTCCACAAGGATAGACAATGAGCCCAAGAAATGTTTTCTGTATTGAAAGTCTTAGGAAGAGCTCATTGCCCCACCGTTTTAGTTTGGCTATTTTTTTTTGTAAGGTATCATTTGATTAACCACTCAATTAACATCCAAAGTAGCTTGAGATTTTTTGAGAAAATGAGCCTTGGAGATTTTATGCTGCCTTTGTTCCTCCAAATAATTTACAAATATAATAAGTATTTCACCACTGGTCTCTGCAGCCCCGTTATCTGTTTAAAATGTATCCTTTATTTCTATGCTTTGTTTCCATTTCTAGCAGGTTTATAAGAATATAAGAACTCATCACCACTCCCAATTTATAATGCTTTATTTAAAGCAAAACAATAACGTAAACAGAAAACTTTTTCACACCGAAACCCACAAACTTTATCTCTAAAAGAATCCTGATAAGTGATTTGCCCATACAAAAACAATTCATCTTACCTTGGTGATGCTTTTTAAATTTCTGCTGTGTGCAAGACTCTGGGTAGAATGAGAAAAATCAATATGAATCCTACCATCCCAGAACTTAGAGCTCAGGGCACTAATAAGATATGCACACAAGTAGCTCTAATACAAGTAGACACAAGTACTTGGAGAAGTTGAAATTGTTCTCTTCCTGGGAGAGTTGCATTTGAGATGGATCTTGATGTGTGGCTAGGATTCAGACCTGAGAGAGAGGGGTATTCACGGAGATGAGAGCTGAATGCACAAAGGCATAGAGTCCAGAAGCCTTGTGCTACTTACAGGGAACTGGAAGTCTTTTATTTGCTTCAAAGGATCTGCATGAAAGGAGACAGAAGTAAATTCGGAAGCTGGCTACAGCCAGATTCTAAGTGAATCTGAATCAAGAGCTAAGGATTTGTGCTTTTATTTAATAAGAAATAGAAAAATTATTAGTATTAATGCAGAGCAGTGGTATTTTATAGCTGTTCTTGAAAACGTATAATAAAACACAAAATAGAAGAGACTGTAGCCCAAAATACAACAGGAAGTGGCGGGAGGTGGGGAGAACCCTAGAAAGGCTGTTGTAGGGAAGTATGCAGAGGATGCAACAGTGAAAAGGGATGCGGATATATGAGAGGTAATTTAAATTCTTCCTTTAGAACAGTTGCCTAGTCTCTCTGCCTGTCAGTGAAAGATAGCAAGCAACATGCCCTTTACTTCCCAGGGGAAAAGAAACCAGATAATTTTCTAAAGGAACTGAATGAACTACATGGTGATCTAGGGCTGCTAGGGTAGAGCTGGCACCTGTTAGAAGGCTCCTACTTAATGATTCCCTTCCTGCTCACTCTGAAGCAGTCTGCCATTTGGCGAGCCCCGCCCACATGTGTAGAGCCACCTAAGGAAGAAAAGCAACAGGAGTACACAGCGAGAGGAGCCTGCACACCTTGGACCTTCGTTCTTCTAAATGAATAGCTATGGAAGCATAGTTCCATACTCCTTATGTATGGACTTCCTTCCAAGCTGTACAGTATGGAAGGGGAGAAAAAGGGGTGATTTTACACTGTAGTCACCTGATGAATACTTAACAGTCAGGCGATCAGGGTCACCATCCACAATAATCAGTCATGTTGATAGTTTGTACCGTATGACATGATGAGAATGGAAATTTACATCTGTGGCCCTCTTCCCAAAAATTCATGTCCCCGTCTAAGCATGAGAAAAATATCAAGACAAATCTGAATTGAGGGACATTCTACAATATACCTGACCAGTACTCCTCAACATTGTCAAGGACATCAAAAGCGAGGAAAGTCTGAGAAAGTGTCATAGCCAAGAGAAAAGAGACACAGTGATTAAATGTAACATGGGATGGAATCTTGAAACAGAAAGAGGTATCAGGTAAAAACTAAGGAAATTTGAATAAAGTATGGACTCTAATAATAATGTATCAATACGAATTCATTGTACCATACTAATGCAAGATAATAGGAGAATTCTGGTGTTGGATATATGGGAAATCTATGCTATTTTCACAGATTTTCTGAATTCTAACCTAATACTATTATAAAACAAGTTAATTAAAAAAATTTTTTTTTAAGAAAAACACAACTTGTTTACCTGTCATGTGAAGGAAATCAATGACATGAAATTTAAATGGGAAAACTGACCCCAGAGGATATAGAGTCAACACTGTTGAAAACAAAGGAGACTGTTAAAATTACATCAGTCAGTTCAGCTCAGTTCAGTTGCTCAGTCGTGTCCGACTCTTTGCGACCCTGTGAACTGCAGCACGCCAGGCCTCCCTGTCCATCACCAACTCCCGGAGCTTACTCAAACTCATGCCCATCGAGTCGGTGATGCCATCCAGCCATCTCATCCTCTGTTGTCCCCTTCTCTTGCTGCCCCCAATCCCTCCCAGCATCAGGGTCTTTTCCAACGAGTCAGCTCTTCGCATGAGGTGTCGAAAGTATTGGAGTTTCAGCTTCAGCATCAGTCCTTCCAATGAACACCCAGGACTGATTTCCTTTAGGATGGACTGGTTGGATCTCCTTGCAGTCCAAGGGGCTCTCAAGAGCCTTCTCCAACACCACAGTTCAAAAGCATCAATTTTTCAGCACTCAGCTTTCTTTACAGTCCGACTCTCACATCCATACATGACCACTGGAAAAACCATAGCCTTGACCATACTATGTCTATGAGTACATAGTAAAGAAAATTCCAGTACCCCCAAAAGACTTTACTTCAGAACCCAGACTTATTGTTATTAGATCCTTTGATGTCAACAAACCTGGCTGTGAAGTTGATGACCTTAAGGGGGGTGCAGCTGGTGGTAGTATTCTAAAAGGAGTGTTAAAGGTGGGCCAGGAGACAGAAGTCAGACCTGGTATTGTTTCCAAAGACAGTGAAGGAAAACTCATGTGTAAACCTATCTTTTCCAAAATTGTATCGCTTTTTGCAAAGCATAATGATCTTCAGTAAGCTGCCCCAGGAGGTCTTATTGGAGTTGGAACAAAAATTGACCCCACTTTGTGCCGGGCTGAGAGAATGGTGGGGCAAGTACTTGGTGCAGTTGGAGCTTTACCTGAGATCTTCACAGAATTGGAAATTTCCTATTTCCTGCTTAGATGGCTTCTAGGTGTTCTCACTGAAGGAGACAAGAAAACAGAGAAAGTACAAAAGCTGTGTAAGAATGAAGTGCTTATGGTGAATATAGGATCCCTGTCAGCAGGAGGAAGAGTTAATGCAGTCAAGGCTGATTTGGGCAAAATCGTCTTGACTACTCCTGTGTGCACAGAAGTAGGAGAAAAAAATTGCACTTAGCCGAAGAGTTGAGAAACACTGGCGTTTAATTGGTTGGGGTCAAATAAGAAGAGGAGTGACAATCAAGCCAACAGTAGATGATGACTGAAGAATTAAATAACAGATTTGGATGAAGTTGGAATTTCTCTTAACAACCTAGGGGTATATTTTCAGAACAATACTGGGAAAGTAATTTCACAGCTCATTGCCTTAGTAGTAGCTGTAAGGTTATTCTCATTTTTTGGTGATGAAAATTTAACCTCTAGTACTGAAATAGAGCCTACAATAAATGTAGAAATTAGCATCATGTTGGATTGAATCTACATTTTACCAGAAATTAATCATTCCCAAATAATGTCTAATTTATACGTCAGTGCAGATTTGAAAGGAAACTGCTACAACCAGACTTTGCTGTAGTAGACATACCACTGAACCTGTTTGAAATAAAATCTTTGTTCTTATTTTTCATGATTCATCTTTGAGTAGCTCCAGGTTTGAAGGATTGTTGTAGCAGTAAAAACTTGACAAATTCTCAAAGACCAACTTCCCTTTCCCAAATTTTATGTTGCTTTATTTTTTAAAATTTTGAGTGAAAATAGATTCAAATAAAATTATCCTTTCAGGCAAAAAAAAAAAAAAAAAGAAATTCAGTGGTTGAACAGAGGTTGCATCTAGGAAAGGGTGGAGTGGGAGATTGTTGCCTTCTCTCTAGGTTCTCTACTATTTTAAGAATTATTATTTTTTATAAGCTACTAATAGGGTCCAAGGGAAAAGTAATGAGAACAGTTGGAATGAAAAAGAACAGATGGGAGACACTGCAGAATAAAATCAACACTTGATAACGACTCAATTTGGGGGCAAAAGAGAAGGCTGAAAATTACATCTTAGGTTTTGAGTCTAAGCATACAGAAGAGGGTATAGGGAAAGTGGTGGGACAATTTGGGAGGGAAGATATGTGATTATTATAGGATCATAGCACAATAATTTAAAAGTTGCCAATGTTCATATATAAAGACTATAAACTTCTTTAATGTTTGTGAAGGATACATGGTCTTTTGTGTTCAAAGGCTGTCACAAGAACCAGGAAACAGTGCAGCAGGCTCCCATATTTAAACTAGGCTTTCCTGCTCTTCTGTGATTCCCCTTGGGAGATGCACAGTTGCTCCTGACGGCACCCATGCAGAGGAGGGGTCCTCTGAGTACAAGCAGCTCACCTCTGCACTCATACAGGGGTGCTTCTATCACCTCCCAGTACTGCCCACCTGCTCTGGAATTTCTGGTTACTTGCTCACCAGGTGCAAACAACCTAGGACTCACCTCCCAACACATTATGGATTATCTACTGAGAGGTGGTGTGAAAATAAGATAAGCTGCCCGTGTAGAATGTCTCCTGGTGAGCAGGCCCAGGCTCAGTCCTACCTGAGGCTGAGTTCTGCAGAAGGTGACAGTTTGATTCTGGGTATATTGATATTGAAGCAATATCAGCCTATCCACGTGGAAACATCCTGCCGGCAGTTGGGCATTGAGGAGTGAACTTGAGTGAGAGCAGGATGGAGGGGTGGGAGGAGAGGCAGCCTTGAAGCAGATGACCCAGCCAGCAGCTGAAGTGTGGAGATTGCCAGGGGACAAAGAACCAAGGAAAGATCCTTGGGAATACCTGCATTTAGAAATGGGAGAAGACCAGATCAACAGGCTTACTAGAAGGATGAACTAAGGTATCTACCAGGATTATTTTTGTAATCTGGTCCGTTAATAAACAATTGAAACAAATTGAAAAAAAAAAAAAAAAAGAAATGGGAGGAGAAAAACCTGAAAGGGCAGTCAAATGGGGAGAAAAACTAGAAAAGAACAACTCATGTAAGTCCGGAGGGAGACTGTCAAGAAGAAGGTGACCAACTGTGTCCCATCGTATAGCCAGGGGCAGGAGACTAAGACAGAGAAAAGGCACCCAGATAGGGCAAATGAATTTTTTGGTGGACATCCAGACATGCAGATAAGCTTGAGGAAGGTCTGGGCAATCCGATTGGATGAATTTTATTCTCTTAATCAAGTTGGAGGTAGAATCATCTGCAGAGAGTAAAGTCTTCCCATGGGAATAATGACCTTGGGAAGAAAGGGAAGATCTGGCATAGGCACTGAAGAAATGGAGGAGTTGCGTCATCTTCCTTCCATTGTGTTTTATTTGCTGTGTTTTATTTCATTAGTGACAGCATCAACTGCTCTGGTTTGGGAGTAGGACTTCTTGGTCTGTGGGTCCTTTTGATGGTCTGGTCACCTCTGATATTAGCCATTTATCATAACTTTGGTCATTTTGCTCATATTCCTGAGTCCACCCAAAACTCTTTGCTGGACATTATTGCACACATCACCACATTCCCAGCTATTGTCACCCTTGTCAGCTGGGCCCAGAATTTCCTATGCATTTGTAGTTATTTTACCTGGTATATTCAACCTCTGTTTAACTATTGTCTAGGGCATAAACTTTCTCTAAAATGAAAATTTGTCTTTCCATCTTGCATTACCTTTTTCATTTCATTGTCCCACTGATACTTTTCCTGTGGCATGTTTTGAAGACCTCTTTTCTCAGTGTAGTATCCTAGGATTCGGCTGTAAGTAGGAGAAAACCCAAGTAACAAGTGAATTAAACAGGTAGAATTTTATCTTTCTCTTAAAATAATAATTCTGCAAGTAGGTAGTTATATGAGTTGGTTCAGTAACTTGGTAATGTCAGAAAGCCAATAATGAAAATAAACCAGGCCAAGCTGATTCTCTTGACCTTTTCCTTATGGTAGTAAAATTGCTATCGCTCCAACCATTACATCCGCACTCAAAACAGATAAAAGGGGAAGGAACAAGGCCAAGAGATGTTCACTGGTATGTTATTGGCCATAACATGACAAATGACTGCCATATGTAAGAGAGATGGGAAAGTGAGCATTTAGTTTTTATAGCCTCCATAGTAAAGGAGGGTAAATGAGAAAGAGTTTGCTATTAAATGTCAGGTGAGTCAGACTGGTGTCTGCCACAGGTGCCCTTGAGGACTTCTAAAATATTCAGCTTATCTGTTTAAGTTGCACTTGACCTGTTATCTCTAATGGGCTGCCTTAATGTATGCTCCTAGTTTATCATCACATTTTTAAAAAGCCTTTCTAAAAAAACATACTCTTAAAGTTAATCTGTTTTTTTTTCTTTTACAAATGTACACATTTGTCTTGTGACATCAGTAAGGTGTTTAAAAAAACCACTTCCAAACTATCTACAGGCAACTAAATAAAACACTTCATTTTAAAAATCAACCAATGTCTGTATTTTATGCTAAATGTAATTTCTGAATTTGAAAAATTAAGATAGATTTATTTAGTTTTTTCCTCTCCTGCCAGAATATTTGATTTTTGTTCTCATTTTGACTCTTACACAATTGCTTTTCTTTTTTTTTTTGAGGTTGTGAGCCAGTGAAAATTTTACTGAAGTTGAAGGACTTATGTGTATGAGTCTTTTGACTACCAGCTGTCACATTCATAGTTTCTTTTTACTTTACAAGCCCCGTTTTTAAT
Source organism: Muntiacus reevesi (assembly GCF_963930625.1). Classification (NCBI taxonomy): domain Eukaryota; kingdom Metazoa; phylum Chordata; class Mammalia; order Artiodactyla; family Cervidae; genus Muntiacus; species Muntiacus reevesi. The sequence goes on along the minus strand of NC_089255.1, from coordinate 17,459,328 downwards.
TGGTTGATTATTTATTTGAACTCTCTAAGCCCTTTGGGGGAAGGAAATGGCAACCCACTCCAGTATTCTTGCCTGGAAAATCCCATGGACAGAGGAACCTTGCAGGCTACAGTCCACGGGGTCACAAAGAGTTGGACACAATTGAGCGACTGAGCATGCATACAACCCACCAAGCCCTTTGGGGAGCCTGGCCCGTTCTCCCAACACTTTGGAAGTGCCTCGAGTGCTTTAGAAAGACTAGGATGATTTAGGGGGATTAGGTATATGCCTCCATCCCAAGAGATGCTCTCTCTGCTCAGAACATGTTGACAGAAGTCCTGAGTCTGATGGTTAATGTTACTAGACATCAAGCTGCCACAAAGGAGAGAAGTTCTTTTTCTTTTCTCTGGAAGTAATTTTTAACCAATTCTTTATATTGAATTATAAATACAGTGTTTATATTATACATAATTTGTAATTAAATATACAAAAGAGAACTCACTTTTGATGACTTATAATAATGGTGTCAACCATGATGTGGATAACCAGAAATTCCTTAAAATATTATGAAGATTTTATAGTCTCTTCATGAAATATTGGCCTTCTTAAAAAAAGCTTTGCCCAGTACCTCTTTGTCTAGTCCTGCACTAATGTTCTTGGAGAGAGGGAGAGGTCGTGTGTCCAGGTGGAGCTGCTGGGGAAGAGGATTCATTTAGAGGGTCCCCAGTGAATGAGATTGTTTCCAGATTCCATGCAGTGTCCCAACAAAATGTGGAAGGTGTCATCTGAGCTGACTTTGGAGACAGAAGATTTGAGTTTTAATCCTTTATCTGGCACTTATGACTGAATAAGTGAATGTATCACTCACTGAGCTGTCAGGGTATTCATAGATATTTCCACACATTAATCAATCTTCATCCAAGCCTGTGAGGAAAGTGATCATCGTGAATCCCGATTTACAGCTAAGTGCTGAGGTGTGCCAGTGGGGTCCCTTGCCCGAGTTGACTCAGCTAATAAACGCTGGTGTCAGGATTCAGACTCAGGCAGCCTAACTCTAGAACCCCAGGACTCTTAGTCACTCTGCTAAACCATCTTATAGAAATAGGGGTTTGTGGGGTGGAGTGGGGAGGGAAGAATGAGCAGTGTGTATGAAAAGCATGCTGTCAACGGCAGAACAACATACATGCTAATAGACGGTTAAACAAAAACTTGATTTCTTAGCTAGTTGGGGGCAAACTATCCCCTTGTGACCGCGTGATTCTCACCTCTGAGGAGTCCAGTTCAGATATGAGCCATTACAGTTTCCTGCAGCCACTCTAACAAAGAGCCACAAACTTTATGGCTTAGAACAGCGGAGGTGTATTGCTTCAGAGTTCTGGAGGCTGGCAGTCCAAGAACAAGATGTCAGCAGGGGCTCGCTACCTCTTGAGGTGCTGGGAAGGGTCTGTGCAGGCCTGTCCCCTAATTTCTGGTGGTTTGCTGGCAATCTTAGACACTCCTCGACTTCTGCCACATCCCCCCAACCTCTGCCTTCATTCATCCTCACGCGGTATTCTCCCTACTCTGTGAGTAGAATAGGGCCCACCCCCCAACTCTAGTATGATCTCATCCTTTAATTACATTTGCAAGACGTTTTTCCCAAGTATCATCACACTGTGACATATCGGGGGCTAAGACTTCAACATATGAAACTTGGGGAGATTAGAGTTCAACCCCTAACACTTCACGTCCCCTTCTGGTCTCAGTGGCGCCACGACGAGTGGGGGCGAGAACGAGCGTGATGACCTGGAGCAGGAGTGGCAGCCCCCGGACGAGGAGTTAATCAAGAAGCTGGTGGATCAGATCGAGTTCTACTTTTCTGATGAGAACCTGGAGAAGGACGCCTTCCTGCTAAAGCACGTGAGGAGGAACAAGCTGGGATATGTGAGTGTCAAACTACTCACCTCCTTCAAAAAGGTGAGGCTTCATTCTCAGAAGCTGCTCTGAGGGTTTGAGGGGTGCTGTGGGTTGTGGTTCTAAATATTTTTTACCTCCTTGAAACTGATAACTAACAACTTTTTATTTCCTCTGAGCCCTGAAAAAGAGGGAAGAAATGATCAAGAGGAGGGAATCAGGATCATTATTAAGAATGTCCTCCCAGAAACTACCCTGATGGTCCAGTGGTTAAGAATCTGCCTTCCATTACAGGGGACACAGGTTCAATTCCTGGTTGGGGAACTAAGATTCCACATGCCACTGGGCAACTAAGCCTGTGCTCTGCAACTAAGATCCTTCACAACCAAATAAATAAATAAAAAGAAAAGAATGTCCTCCTACACTATTGAAAGGGTCCTGGGTATTGAGATAAATCTCAGCTGGTAGCAGTTATGACATGACAGTACTTGTCCTTAGCAAAGTTCAAGGACTCTTGCTGGGCAAGTGGGTGGCCCGGAGGATACTTTGCCAGGACAGGGGGACTCAGAGGCCTTGAGAGACACCTACCAGGGTCTTGTTGTTCAGTGCTAAGTTTTGTCCGACTCTTTGCAGCCCTGTGAACTGTAGCATGCCAGGCTTCCTTGTCCTTCATTGTCTCCTGGAGTTTGCACAAGTTCATATCCATTGAGTCGGTGAGGCTATCTAACCATCTCATCCTCTGTCTCCCCCTTCTCCTTTTGCCTTCAGTCTTTCCCAGCATCAGGGTCTTCTCCAATGAGCTGCCTCTTTGCATCAGGTGGCCAAAGTATTGGAGCTTCAGCTACCAGGCCTAGAAAGATATGAAATCTAAGCTTTTCATTTGTGGAATTGAGTAAATAAGAGGTTCAGGGAGCTCTGGGAGATGGGCCTTCTCCAACACTCCAGCCTGCTTTGCTGTGTAATGCCAACATCCTCGTCTGTTTCTCTGCTGTATAGATCCAGCAGCTGGGTTGTGCCTTTCCTACTTGTTGATGAGTTGACAGGCCAGTTGGAGTAAGAACTCGCTGTCTCCCTTGGGGGAAGTGTATTTACTCGAATGGAAAAACCCATGTGGCCTGTTGCGTAACGGGATGTGCAACGAGTGGGTCCCAGCCCATTTGCCAGTGTACTTGGTTAGGGAGCCTGGAGGAGGGCTTTCCTCCCAGAGTTCTTCCTGTTAGAATTCTCTGCCCTCTTCTCTTGATCTCTTTCCTTTATTCACTCACCAAACATATTTATTCTATATGCTGAGTGCAGTGTTAGGCATAGGATACACAGAATGAATATGGCATTCTCCATGACCTGGCAAAGTCCAGTCAGAGAGAGACCAGTGAAGGATCACAATATGACCATCAGTAGATCACATCAAGAGATCACCATCAGTGTAATCACAGTAGACCATCAACCTGCAACAGAAGGAACAAAGTACTGTTTGGAGCTAATTGATCTGAACAGCTAACCCTGCTTGGAAGATTGAGAAGCCCTCCCAGAATCGGTGACGTTGAAATAGGATCTTGGAGGATGAGTAGGCGTTTTCAAGGTATAGGAGAAGGGAAGGGGCATTTCAGGCTATGAAGGAAAGCCTACCCTGCCTCCTCACAGTACTTCTGCCACCAGATTTGAAGGAGGTGTCCCCACACCAAGCAATTCTGCTACATCAGCTGGACCTCCTGTGGTCTGACTCAGTTCTGGCACCATCTGCTTGGAGATAGCATCAGGTCCCACAGGTTCAGGATTCTGCACCCCTCTTCAGGTGCCAGTCACAAGTAGTACATCCCCAGAATCCACAACTTCTGTGCAACCCGGCTACAAATCAGAGGTTCTGATGACCCTTTGGCTTGGATTATTTGCTACAACAGTGCACAGAACTTAGGAAAAAGCTTAATTATATTTACCAGTTTATTAAAGAATACGGTAAAGGATACAGATGAACCTCCAGATGCAGAGACAGATAGGGCAGGGTCTGGGAGGGTCCTGAGTGTAGGAGTTTCTGTCCCCATGGAACTGGACTATGACACCCTCCTGTAGGTTGGGTGTGTTCCCCAGCCTAGAATCTCTCCAAACCCTGCACTTTTGGAATTTTTATTGGCCCTTTATCAAGTAGTCACAATCAATTATAACTGCAGTTCCTGCCCCTCTCCCCTCTCTGGAGAATGGCAGGCAGGGCTAAAAGTTCCAAGCTTCAAATCACGACTGGTCTTTCTGGTGACCAGCCCCACCCCATCCAAGAGCCCACCCAGAGTCACCTTATTAGAACAAAAGATGCTCCTGTGCCCTTGTTGTTTAGTCACTGAGTCACTTCTGACCCTTTTGGGACCCAATGACTGTAGCCAGGCTCCTCTGTCCATGGGATTGCCCAGGCAAGAACACTGGAGTGGGTTGCCGTTTCCTTCTCCAGGGGATCTTCCTGACCCAGGGATCGAGCCCAGGTCTCCTGCATTGCAGGTGGATTCTTTACCACTGCACCCTCTGGAAAGCTCCTTCTTGTGCTCTTATCACTCAGAAATTTACAAAGGTCTTAGGAGCTAGTACCAGGGAAGAAGACGAAATAAATTTATTTCTTAGTATAAATCACAGTATCACACATGTCCAGAGAACAGTGAGCAAGCCCTCACATCGACAGTGTTTGTGGGGGACCCCAAAATGGAGCAATCAGTGGAATCATCCTGTACCTTTCCTTTATTCCTCCACAGGGACTCTTAAAGTGAGCCTAATTTTGTTTTATGCTTCCCATGTAACTCAGTTGGTAAAAATCTGCCTGCAATGCAAAAGACCTGCGTTCAGTTTCTGGGTTGGGTAGATACCCTGAAGAAGGACTTGGCCACCCACCCTGGTATTCTTGCCAGGAGAATCCCAAAGACAGAGGACCCTGGCAGGCTACGGTCCTGTGGGGTCGCAAGAGTTGGACCCAACTTAGCGACGCACTTGACTTGTATTTTGTTTCACTTTTAAGCTGCCACTTAAGTGGATCTGTTTAGGAGAGTTCTCCTCTGTTGAAAACTGGCTGCAGAATTGACACAGACTCCCCGACACCTCCAAAATGACAGCAAAGACCTTTTTCATTCTCAGAGGTTTCCTGCTGCTCATAATAGGAAGCATATATGACAAAGGTAGGGGCTTCCCAGGTGGCCCTAGTGGTAAAGAACCCACCTGCCAATGCGGGAGACATGAGAAATGCAGATTTGATCCCTGGGTTGGAAAGATCCCCTGGAGGAGGGTATGGCAACCCACTCCAGTATTCTTGCCCAGAGAATCGCATGGACAGAGGAGTCTGATAGGCTGTGGTCCATAGAGTTGCAAAGAGTCAGACATGACTGGAGCAACTTAGCTTGCACATGCATTACAAAGGTACTAACAGGGCGATCACAGAGTTTCAGAAAGTCTTACCAAGCTCTAGTAATTGCACAAAGATGGCAGCTGCCTGGTTCCTCTTCCCAGCTTGTACCCAGACACTCCTCCAGGCTCACAGACCCAGGCCTGGGATGCGCAGTCCTAACTGAGGTTTTCCAGTGGCCCTGACTCCTGGCTTTGAGCAGCAGGTGCTGGGTCCTGCTTCTCTCTGGATTGGCCATGGTCTTCCAGCAGCTTCTCCAGCCCTCTAAGGCCAGGTTGCCATGGCCTCCCCCAACACTCCTTGCCCAATCTTCCCCTCCTCTCCTGAGTGCTTCCTCCCTGACCAGCAGTGGAAAAGGCCCCCCTGTGTTTCACCCCCACAGAGCCACTGTGTGGGTGTCCCATGACCCAGAACTGTCCCTTGGTCATCTTCTTCATGTTTTCTGGGTCCCTCATTGGCTGTCCACCTGAAGTCCAGCCCTTTGCCTGGATCTGCTTCTCTCTGCCCTTGGCTCATGCCACAGGGATCAGCCCTGTAGGTCTGTGTGTAGGCGACTTGTGATTCTAGAACCCCAAGCCCCAGCCTGGGCTGTTTCACCCAGAGGCCACAGGACAGTGGACAGTGCTCTCTCCACAGGAGCCTGGCAGCACCAGTTCCCACACCTGCCCTGTTTGGGAGCCCTCCCTTCTTCATTCCGGGAAGTTTCTGTTTGAGTCAGGGTGCCTCTGCCCACTGTCTGTACTGGCTCAGGTTACCCACCCCACCCACCTCCACTGGCTCTTTGGGATGACTCATTCTCCATGGCATTCCCTTTCCTGGAAGTGGGCCTCTTGAAAATGACTGTTTTACAGCATAAATATAGCTTCCCTGGGCTGTAGCACTGATACACACAATTTCCACTAAAAGAAGAGGAGTGAGGGACTGTTTCATCATTCTCCTTGACACCCAAGTAGGATTTAATTCCTAGTCGAAACAGCCCACATCATTTTTAGGAGGTATTGAAAGATCTTTTGGCACCTTCTGTGTATTAAATGCAGAAATATCACTTCAGAGAAGGATTCGAGTGTTAAAATATCCAGATCCTGTCGAAATGGTAGCATGTAATATTTGAAATATGGATATCACATAATATTTATTGACTACTCTGTGAGCTGGACACTACCCTAAGTTTTATATAAATGTGTATCTGGGTGTAGATCTGTATATATTTCTCTATTCATCTAATTCTTATGACAGTTCTATAAGGTAGGCAATATTAATATCTCCATTTTATAAATGAGAAAGTTGAGGTACTGAGAGATTGAATAAGTCTTTAGGTCTTACTGCCAGTCAGAGGTGGACCTTGAAATTTCGTATCCAATAGACCTGTTTTGGATTTAACCGCTCAACTTGCACAGAATAGAATATTTCCATCACCTCAGAAAGATCTGTCGGACATCACTGCTCTAAACCATACTGCCTTGTTCATAGTTACAGAAAGTGTGTTCGTTCACTCACTAGGTTTCTGAGTGCCTGCACACAGCAGGTATGATCCCAGATACTGGTGTTACTGGGGTAAGGAAAGGAGGGAGGGAGATTAGAGAGAACGCCAGGAGGACGAGGACAGTAGGTACCATTTCCGATTTGCTCTGTGTTCTTCAGGTGAAGCACCTTACCCGGGACTGGAGAACCACAGCTCACGCCTTAAAGTACTCAGTGACCCTGGAGTTGAACGAGGACCACCGGAAGGTGAGGAGGACCACCCCTGTCCCACTCTTCCCCAATGAGAACCTCCCCAGCAAGATGCTCCTGGTCTATGACCTCTACCTGTCCCCCAAGCTGTGGGCCCTGGCCACCCCCCAGAAGAACGGACGGGTTCAGGAGAAGGTGATGGAACACCTCCTCAAGCTCTTCGGGACCTTTGGAGTCATCTCGTCAGTGCGAATCCTTAAACCCGGGAGAGAGCTGCCCCCTGATATCCGCAGGATCAGCAACCGGTACAGCCAGGTGGGGACCCAAGAGTGTGCCATTGTGGAGTTCGAGGAGGTGGAAGCAGCCATCAAAGCCCACGAGTTCATGATCACAGAGTCTCAGGGCAGGGAAAGCATGAAAGCTATCCTGATTGGCATGAAGCCACCCAAAAAGAAACCATCCAAAGAGAAGAACCAGGACGAAGAACCCACCTCGAGCATCCACCTGAACAAGTCCCTCAACAGGAGAGTCGAGGAGTTGCAGTACATGGGGGACGAGTCTTCCGCCAACAGCTCCTCTGACCCTGAGAGCAATCCGACATCCCCTATGGCTGGCCGGCGACATGCGGCTGCCAACAAGCTCAGCCCTTCCAGCCACCAGAATCTCTTTCTGAGCCCCAATGCCTCCCCGTGCTCAAGTCCTTGGAGCAGCCCCTTGGCTCAGCGCAAAGGGGTCTCCAGGAAATCCCCCCTGGCCGAAGAAGGGAGGCCGAACACAAGCGCCAGTCCTGAGATCGTTCGCAAGTGCACGGACTATTCCTCGGACAGCAGCGTCACTCCCTCTGGCAGCCCCTGGGTTCGGAGGCGCCGTCAAGCTGAGATGGGGCCACAGGAGAAGAGCCCCCGAGCGAGTCCCCTGCTCTCTCGGAAGATGCAGACTGCAGATGGGCTACCGGTGGGGGTACTGAGGTTGCCCAGAGGCCCTGACAACACCAGAGGGTTCCATGGTGGACACGAGAGGAGCAGGGCCTGTGTATAAATACCTTCTAATTTTAATACCAGCTCCACTGAACATTGCCTTTGTTTTCAAGGTCCTGACAAATACCTGGCATGACATTGAATGAAAATCACGTCCCCTTGGAAAGATTTTGTATACGTGTAGACCTCTTAATTTATATATTTGTAATATATATGAATTGCCTGGTATGCTCTGGTTTTAAGATCATCTTCTAGTTCAGAACACCCATTCCTCCCAGCATGACCATTATTTTGATAATGTCCAACTTGTGTGAATGGCTCTTGCAGGGCTCTGGGACACAGGCTGCCCAGAGAGAGCCTAGCAGTGGGTCTTTTCTTCGGGGCAGGATTCTTCTCTCCAGTGACTGAGCTGTCCTCAGTTGGCTTTGCAAGGGATTCCTGAATGCCAGAAGGAGTTACGTTGTACAACAGCAACTAATTAAGCCAGTAGCATGGTGTTTTATATGACCAAATGTATGTTTCCTGTCAAGTGAATAAATAATAAAACACCTAACTGGGAGTGCTGGCTCTGAACCCATAGGCTGTGCCTAGTGGAATCTGTGTGCATCTGACAAGGTGTGGGTCGTGTCATGAGGCTCCAAGGAGCTTAACAGAGATACATTTCCTGAATGTGCCCCAGAGCTCTCCTTGGGGCTCCTGGAAGCCTGAGAGGTCAGCAGAGTTTTTGCAGATGTTCAGTCGCTGTCATGTGCCCAACTCTTTGTCATCCTATGGACTGCAGCACGCCAAGCTTCCCTGTCCTTCACCATCTCCCGGAGCTTGCTCAAACTCATGTCCTTTGAGTCAGTGATGCCATCCAACCATCTCATCCTCTGTCACCCCCTTCTCCTCCTGTCCTCAATCTTTGCCAGCATCAGAGTCTTCCAGCAAGTCAGCTCTTCACATCAGGTAACCAAAGTATTGGAGCTTCTGTTTCAGTTATCAGTCGTTCCAATGGATATTCAGGGTAGACCCCCACAGTCTATCATCACAATGAATTGTACCCAGCGAAGGCAGCTTAGTATAGTCCACATTCTCTAGATGTGGTACCCAGACCAGCAGCATTGATGGCATCTGGGAACTTGTTAAGAATGCAAATTCTCGGGCTCTTCCCCAGGCTGGCTGAATCAAAAACTCTGGGAGAGCAACTATATACCAGTAAAAATCTTTTTAAAGATGGTACACACTTTCAGTTATAAGCAATATAAGTCCTGGGGATGCAATGTCCAGTCTGGTAACTGTAGTTAGTAATAAACCCTGTTGTATATTTCAGAGTTCTTAAGACTGTAGTAGTAGGATCAGAGCCATATTTCCTTCTTGGGGATAAAACCCATTTTTAATTTCAGAAGTGAAAGGAAAAAACCCATAAAAATCCCTGGAAGAAGGGCTTGTTATCTGAATTTTAGCAAGCCATCCAGGTGACTCTGATCCATACTAGAATTTAAGAGTGACTGGCATAGACAGTGGTTGTGGGACTTGAGGTCAGACAGTCTGACTCCCATATTCCCAGATGACTAGTTCTGTGACATTAAGAGAGTTACTCGCCCCTCCTCGGCTCATAATATCCCTATGAGGTGCTTTGCCTTGGTATCAGTGTCTTGAGATGCAGTTGGTCCTCCATCAGCGTAAGCTCGTTTTCAGTGGAAGCTGCCATGGTTAGCAGAAAGAGTGTGGCGCTAGATTCCAGTGCTGGTGAATCCACTTGCTCTTGGGGGTATTTTAGGCAAGTCATCCTTAATGAAATTTGTCAACAACTATTGAACAGCGATTGGATGCCAGGGACTATGCCAACAGCTTTTCATGCTTTATCTCATTTAATCCTTCCAACCACAACACAAGAAAGGTTCACATGTTGCTTCCCTGGTGGCTCAGAGGTTAAAGCATCTGCCTGCAATGCGGGAGACCTGGGTTCGATCCCTGGGTCAGGAAGATCCCCTGGTAAAGGAAATGGCAACCCACTTGAGTATTCTTGCCTGGAAAATCCCATGGACTACAGTGGGCTACAGTCCATGGGGTCACAAAGGGTCGGACACGACTGAGTGACTTCACTTTCACTGGAAGAAACAGAAGCTCTGTGTGGGTAACTAACTCGTCCAGGGTTTAAGGACTAGATGATTGGGGGAGCTGGCTTGAAGCTAGCAGTCTGGCTCTGGAGCCCACACTCTTCACCACCAGATGGGACTCAGCATGTGGGGACCTCACCATCCACATCCCCAAAAGAAGCAACCACCAAGGGAGCTAATATGTACTCAGCACCTTCTGTGGGCTAGGCAGGCCTCCCAGATGGCCTCCCAGTGGTAAAGAATCTGCCTGCCAATGAAGGAGGCACAAAAGACACGGGTTCAGTCCCTGGGTCAGGAAGATCCCCTGGAGGAGCAAACAGCAACCCACTCTGGTATTCTTGCCTGGATAATCTCATGGATAGAGGAGCCTGGTGGGCTACAGACCATGGGGTTGCAAAGAGTCAGACTGAACACAGCACAGCATGTTCTGGGCGTTTAGCTGGACACATCCTTTCATTTATCCTCTGTGTCTCCGTGAAGTAGTATTATACCAGTTTGACTCATGAAGCTGCTGTGGCAGGATAATGCCTCAGGCCACTGTGAAAATGGAAAAAGAGTATATTTTTAATTATACAGCTTGATACAAGTTAGCAGGTGATTGTTATCTGGTTAGTAAGAGGATGTATCCCTAAATTTCTAGAAGAATTCCTATTAACTGGTAAATGCCTTCAGGAATTACTCAGATTTGCTCTTTCCACCACTACCACTGAGGTGGCCCAAGACTCCTGTCTGGAGCTCAGGCCACCAGGCTTTCTGGATGGTGCCACACGAGGTCCTGCCCTGGGCTTCCCCCTCTTACCTTCAGTTCCATTCACCACCTCCCTGGTCTTTCCCGTCACCCCTGACAATGGGACACCTGGACTTCACCAACGATTTCTGGCCTGGCTACATCCCCGGTGTCCCACTCCTTTATGCCCTGGCCACAGCTGCAGCTCTTGTTTTAGGATTTGCTTCTGTGATCATTACTACTTTAAAAGGTACCTACCCTCTCACCTTTTTATGTGAATACAGATGAGCTTGGCCTTCCTTCTGTGGCGTTGCCCTATGTGGCCTTATGAAAGAACTCTGGACTGAACATCAGCCGATCTGGATTCTAGTCATGGCTTTTCCAGTCAGTAACTGTTTGACCTTCAGCAAGTCATTTCTCTTTTTTGAGTCATGGTTTCCCCTTCCAACTTGTAGATAATGAGACGATACTCCTTAAAAAAGGCCATAAGGCCATGCATGTGAAAGTGTCTTATGAATTGAAAAGTACTTGATAGACGTTAGTGATTTCCCTGCTCTCTGATCATCTCCAAAGACGAATCCTCCTCCTGTGCCCTGGTGCGGTGCTTAATGCAAGTCTCACATGGGAGTCACCTAAAGAGCTTTTCAAAACTGCCTATGCCCACCCTGACATAGGCCGATTTAACTGGATCTGGGGTGCAGCCTGGGCACCAGTGGTTTTTAAAAAATCTCCCTGGGTGATTCTGATGAGTGGGCAGTGTTGAGAAGCACTGCTTCATTGGAACAAGAAGAGGACTTGGGATAAATTGACAGAGTCTCAGAGACACAGATCCCTCCCCCTTATTCAAGTTTGGGGTGTGGTCTCCTTCATAGACCTCTCTGCAGCCCAGAGACCCTGAGCACCTTGCTGATGAACCTGACCTTCCCAAATTTCTGGCCAAACCTTCAGCTGGGGCATGGGCTTCCTGTTTGTGAGCATAGCAGGACTTTCTGGAATAGTTTGACCAGGGAAGTCAGCCAACAGCATTTTTACAGATGTTTCATATTTTTAATGAAGACCAGTGCCCTCTCCAAATTGGGACCTGAAGCCTGTTGTACATCAACACTCGAGGTGCTGGTTAGTTCAGTTGCTCAGTTGTGTCGGACTCTTTGCGACCCCATGGACAGTTGCCCGCCAGGCTCCTCTGTCCATGGGATTTCCCAGGCAAGAATACTGGAGTGGGTTGCCATGCCCTCCTCCACGGGATCTTCCCAGATCAGGGATCGCATCTGCACTGGCAGGCAGATTCTTTACCACTGAGCCACCAGGGAAGTCCAAGGTGCTGGCAGAACATCCAGATTCCTCACATGTCCAAAGCATCGCCTTGTCTGCCCTCCTCCCACCCCCACCGACCCCACACACTGACACCTACAGCTCCTGACTGCCTATGTCAGCCAGTGACATCCCTGTCATCTGTGTCCCCCAGACTGGAGAAGAGACTCTATGCAATGTGATAAGCAGAGGTTCTGGACTTTGACAACCTGAGTTCAGATCCTAGTCACTTTGACAAGTGACTTAGCCTCTATGTGCCTCAGTTTCCTGTCTCAGGAAAAGTGGATGATAATTCCTACCTCCAATTTGGCATAGTTAAATGAGTCAATTCCCATAAAATGCAAACTATCTTGCACATGTGAAAGTCACTCAGTCGTGTCCGACTCTTTGCCAGCCCATGGACTGTAGCCCACCAGGCTCCTCTGTCTGTGGAATTCTCCAGGCCAGAATACTGGCGTGGGTAGCCTTTCCCTTCTCCAGGGAATCTTCCCAACCCAGAGATTGAACCCAGGTCTCCCGCATTGCAGGTGAATTCTTTATAATCTGGTCCACCAGGGAAGCCCATAGTGAATGGGCACATAGTAAATACTCAAAGAATGTGAGGTCGTCATGTTTATACCTTCTTCATTTTTCCCCATATTCAATCAACAACTCAGAAACTTAGCTCCATCCTTGAAATGTTCCTTACATGTTCTTTCCCTTCCCACATGCTTACTTACATCCACATACCCTCCTGCCTGTCTTCAATCACCGTCTTTAATCTATCCCCCATCGTGCCACCAAACCCATCTTACTAAAGGAGAGTTCTGTTTGCATAATTTTCCTACTTAAAAAATTGCTGGCTGCCCCTTTCCTGAACATAGACTAAGGGCTGAACTGCTTCAACTTCCTGCCATGCTTTTCATCTTGGAGGGAAGTCTGATCGTTAGCTTGGTTGATCCACAGTCTGTTGGACTGTAGGGTGACCTGAGCTGCTGGCCAGCTTCACATCCAGAAACATGTCCATGCCTGTATCTTGTTTACTATTGCATCACCCCAGGGTGTGGCGAGTTGAAAAGGTTCTTGTTTGGTTTTTGCCATGTGGGACTGAACCACACGAGAAAGTACTTTTTGAAGATACATTGGTCGTTGATTGTTTTTAAATCCTTTCCCTAAAATGTGAACTAGTTTTTTCCAGTAGTTTTCAACTACATATTCTCCTTATGAGTTGTAAACATGCTGGAAAAGCTATTAATACCTAGCAACTAATGGCAAAGCTCTAAGAAGGAAGGGGCTTCCCTGGTGGCCCAGATGGTAAAGAATCTGCCTGCTATGTGGGAGACCTGGGTCGATCCTCGGGTTGGGAAGATCCCCTGGAGAAGGGAATGGCAACTCACTCCAGTATTCTTGCCTGGAGAATGCCATGGACAGAGGAGCCTGGTGGGCTACAGTTCGTGGGGTCGCAAAGAGTTGAACGTGACTGAGTGACTACCACTTTCACTTTCTAAAAAGGAAAGGATTGAAACAGCAGGGAATGTTGACTTCTTGTTTCCAACACTGATTGATACTGTCGAGTGCTCCTTCTCTTAGCAGAGAGGTAATCCTGCAGGTGACAGCCTGAGAACTTCCTCCCGGTGGAGCATCCCTCAGGTTGAGAATCATGCTGATGGACAGTCCTTTAAATGCTGCCAATGGAGTGGGGGCTGTGCCAGCCACTCATTGCTCTGGGGGCTGGAATAAATGAGCTTGTGGGGGACGATTCAGGAGTGTGTATGCAGCCCCCAGATGAACTGGGCTACCTTCACTTGGACAAATTTCTTTTTGAGCAACTGTCTGCATAGCCAGCCCTGGTTTGGCATCAGCTATAGGATGAGCATAAGCAAGCCTGTCGTGGTATACAGGCTTGTACACAAACTGTAACTGCACGCAAACATCAGTTAAATTCCACACACCTTCCCTACTATGGGTAAAAGTAGTAGTGAGCTGAAGTGCTTTGGAGGAAAGATGAATCCTAAGTGAACCGTGCCCTTTTCTGTAACTGGAATGTGCGGTACGTTCAGACCTGCCTTCTCACTATTGCAGTTACAGTTAATCCACCTTCAAAGATGAATTTGGGAAGGGCGATTTGTTGTAGCTGTTCTGAGAGGTAGCCCAGAGGCGAATTCTTCTCATTCCTCTACTCTCTTAGTGCCCTCTAGCGTCCAAACTGGGACATAGCCCTGTCTAAGGGGAACATAACCTGGCACCTGCAGAGTCCAGCGTGTACTCTCATGGTGCAGAGTCCCGTGTGTACTCTCATGGTTGAGAAACAAGTGAACGTCTTGCCATCTGTCAAATTGTGACGCCTGTCTCATATCTCTAAATTTCAGTTTCCTCATCTATAAAGTGAGAATGATAACACTACAACATCACTGTTCTTGTAAGGACTAAAGGGGATACTGTAATACATGGAAATTTCCCTATATGAATAAACAGCTGTCAGGACATCTCTGGTGGTCCAGTGGTTAAGAATCTGCATTCCAGCACAGGGGACATGAGTTCAATCCCTGGTCAGGGAACTAAAATCCCACATGCTGCCGGCAAGAGCCCCCAAGCCACAACTACTGAGCCTGTGTGCCCTAGAACCCATGCTCCGCCAGCAACTAGAGAAAAGCCAGAAACCAAAATGAAGACCAAGCACAGCCAAAAGAAAAACCAAAGGTTTCCCAAAATGCATCATAATTATAACTCTTGGCGTAAACTCATCCTAATAAGAGTGGGAAAGACTTACCTATAGCACTAATCACTTCGCATTGTAGCAATTGTTTTGCACCACTTCTTTGCTGGATTATGAACCACGAGGTAAGAATCAGTATCTCAAAACATCTTACAGCATCTAGTCCATGGCTGGAGCTCAGGAAATTGTTGTTGAATGGATCCTGAGTAAAAACTTATTTTCTCCAGTCTTAAAATTATTGTGCACTATAATATAAATTCAGTGTTTCCAAACATCCAAACCGGGCATATAGATTCTAAGGGCTCTACAGTACTGCACCATTTGACAACTTCACCTCCTCCTGAAATACTCTGAACCTGGACTCCACCTTAGAGTGTCCAGTCCAAGGTATGGAAAATCATCTTTTGCGTGATTAACAAGCCCCAAATGAACTCCATTATACAAATATCCTTGTGTCTATAATGTCATCTTGAGTGGCCATGGGGCAGACTTCAGAGAGAACAAACAGTAACTGTTAGGAACATGAATGTTTTCTTTATCCAAAAGTGATTCTTCTAATATCACAAGTCCAGGAACCCACAGCCCAGAAGAGGAAATAAATGACACAAATAGATTAGTTTTAAGCACAATAAATATGCAGAAATGTCCACTGTGTTTTCAGTTTTAAGGACCTAAATTTGGAAGAGTCACGTGCTTATTCTGAGTTGCACAGCCCCTTCTCAAGATGGGGAAGCTGAATCTGGCATTGAGAACTGATTAGACGCTGTTAATTGCAGATTTATAGAGCACACCATCTGTTCTTTGTTTGTAGCCTTGAAACAATGAAAGGAAGATAGAACCTATAAAACCTAAACATCTTTGAAATCAACAACCTCACAGGGGAACTTAACAGTAGGTCAAATGAAAGTGCTGGGCTTTGGTGCCTTTTATATACTGGCAGATAACCGAACCTGGGGGCCATGAAATGACCGTGAAGAGCTTCTGGAGGGCCCGTAGTCCCTACATCATCACAATCCTTGCTGCCCATCCAACGAGAGAAGAGCCGGGGCGTGTATGTGAAGGGCTGGGATCACTTTGAGACATACAGTGAGGTCATCCTGAGATCTTATTCTCCAAATGAAGTGTTAGTTGCTCAGTTGTGTCCAACTCTTTGTGACCCCATGGAGCCCGCCAGGCTCCTCTGTCCATGGAATTTTCCAGGCAAGAGCACTGGAGTGGGTTACCATTCCCTTCTCCAGGGGATCTTCCTGACCCAGGGACTGAACCTAGGTCTCCTCATTTCAGGCAAAGTTTTTACCATCTGAGCCACCGGGGAAGCCCATTCTTTCAGTCAGTCAGTCAGTTCAGTCGCTCAGTCGTGTCTGACCCATTGTGACCCCATGAATCGCAGCACGCCAGGCCTCCCTGTCCATCACCAACTCCCGGAATTTACTCAAACCCATGTCCATCGAGTCAGTGATACCATCAACCATCTCATCCTCTGTCGTCCCCTTCTCCTCCTGCCCCCAATCCCTCCCATCATCAGGGTTTTTCCAATGAGTCAACTCTTCGCATCGGGTGGCCAGAGTACTGGAGTTTCAGCTTCAGCGTCAGTCTTTCCAATGAACACCCAGGACTGATCTCCTTTAGGGTAGACTGGTTGGATCTCCTTGCAGTCCAAGGGACTCTCAAGAGTCTTCTCCAACACCATAGTTCAAAAGCATCAATTTTTCGGTGCTCAGCTTTCTTCACAGTCCAACTCTCACATCCATACATGACCACTGGAAAAACCATAGTCTTGACTAGACAGACCTTTGTTGGCAAAGTAATGTCTCTGCTTTTTAATATGCTGTCTAGGTCGGTCATAACTTTCTTTCCAAGGAGTAAGCGTCTTTTAATTTCATGGCTGCAATCACCATCTGCAGTGATTTTGGAGCCCCCCCAAATAGTCTGATACCGTTTCCACTATTTCCCCATCTATTTCCCATGAAGTGATGGGACCAGATGCCATGATCTTAGTTTTCTGAATGTTAAGCTTTAAGCCAACATTTTCACTCTTCTCTTTCACTTTCATCAAGAGGCTTTTTAGTTCCTTTCACTTTCTGCCATAAGGGTGGTGTCATCTGCATATCTGAGATTATTGATATTTCTCCCAGCAATCTTGATCCCAGTTTATGCTTCTTCCTGCCCAGCGTTTCTCATGATGTACTCTGCATATAAGTTATATAAGCAGGGTGACAATATACAGCCTTGACGTACTCCTTTTCCTATTTGGAACTAGTCTGTTGTTCCATGTCCAGTTCTAACTGTTGCTTCCTGACCTGGAAACAGGTTTCTCAAGAGGCAGGTCAGGTGGTCTGGTATTCCCATCTCTTTCAGAATTTTCCACAGTTTATTATGATCCACACAGTCAAAGGCTTTAGCATAGTCAATAAAGCAGAAATAGATGTTTTTCTGGAACTCTCTTGCTTTTTCGATGATCCAGCAGATGTTGGCAATTTGATCTCTGGTTCCTCTGCCTTTTCTAAAACCAGCTTGAACATCTGGAAGTTCACAGTTCATGTATTGTTGAAGACTGGCTTGGAGAATTTTGAGCATTACTTTACTAGCATGTGAGATGAGTGCAATTGTGTGGTAGTTTGAGCGTTCTTTGGGATTGCCTTTCTTAGGGATTGGAATGAAAACAGCCCATTCTTTAAATAGTATAAAAAATAAAATACTCACCAACTACAACACATCACCTGTTTGGGCAATCACATTAGCTATAAGATGCTGATAAAGTTCATTGTTTTAAACTTGTTTAAATTGTTTTAGGTGCTTGTAATTCTTCTGGGAGGAGGCAGAGACAATACAGCAATGAATGAGATAATTTCAGATAATAGTTTTAAAAATATAACAATATAATGGAGTAGAAAATGACCATAGGTGTGGGTGAAAGGCTGTATATTATATTTATTTTTATAATGAAAACATTTCAAGAAATACAAAAGTAGAGTACAATGAATGGTAGTACATTCCCCAGATTTAACGACTATCAGTTTTCCCCACATTTATTTCATTTGGCCATTTTCTGATTTTCTTTCATTTTTCCCTTCCTTTTTTCTGAAATATTTAAAAATAAATTCCAGATTTCATTCACTTCACCCCTACATACTTCAGTATTCATCTGTAATAATAAGGGCTAGGTAAGGTTTTTTTTTTTTAACTTTAGTGGAAATAAGTTTGTAATTCATAAAAATTGTATGAATTATAAACATATGAGAGCACAACATAACCTGCCATTTTAATATTAATAATTGTTATATAAATTATATAACACAATTATAAAGTTATAAATTATTAAATAATAAAAATTATAAAACAACATTAAAAATGAAATTATGTAATAGCTATAATCTAGTCACCCAAACTTAGTAACTATTTGAATTTAGGTGCTTTTTTTTAAATGGGGATGTGAGTTTTCTTATTTCTCTATTAAACAGTTTATTTATTTATTTATTTACTTTTTGGCCACACCACGCAACATGCGGGATCTCAATTCCCTGACCAGGGACCTAAGCTGTGCCCCCAGCAGTGGAAGCAGAGTCACCACTGGACCGCCAGGGAAGTCCCTAGATGCTTTTCCTAACCTCTTTTTAAAAAGATTCTTATTACAGTGTAACAGACTGTTGAGACGCACACTTTATCATGAGGTTATCGTTTGCTGGAGAGTCCTTAAGTGAACACATCTGTGTAACTACTACCCTGGCACTTCGGGGCTTTTCTTTTGCAATTTATTTATTAAAGACATGTCTCGTTGTTTTATAGTTTTCCACATACCAGATCTATTCAATCTTTCTTCTATTTCTATCTGTTCTCTAAAATGGTCTTTAGATCCAGACTCTAGACCAGGGTCAAAATCAGCAATAGTGCTGAGCCGTAATGGAGCCTGGGACAGAGGAGAAACCAGTGATTCTGATTCTGTCTTTATTTAAGCTATTTTGGTCCTAATTGTTTTGCATTAATTTCTATTTTAAAAAACCTGCATTAAAATGTTGTTTATCTTGGCATCCCTTAGTATCAGCTTTTGGCATCCCCTAGTATCAGCTCTGGCTAAAGGCTTGGTTGGTCTCAGGCTCAATTTTTTGTCAAAAATACCTCATAGCTGACTGTGCATCCTGTTAAAAGTGACTTGCTCACTGTCTGGCTGTCTCTCTCTTTGTCATGTTAAAAATGATCAGTGGAGTATAATAACTAACCACAACTGTTCCGTATTGTGCCGGAAATCCTGGCAAGTAATAGACAACCTATAAAAGTAATTGGGGTGGAAAGGTAGAAATAAGACTGTTTCCGATCACAGATGACATTATTGTTTACGTAGAAAATCCCAAGGAATCTATAAAAAAAACACTTCTAGAACTAAGTGTATTTAGCAAGATCAAGGTCAACACACAAAAATCAACCACTTTTCTATATCTACAAATGAACAATTGGAAACTGAAATTCAAAGCATTCAAAAGGTTTTAAAAATTTCAAGAATGTTGACATCTATATTAGCATCCAAAAGAATATGATATACTCAGCTATAACTCTAACAAAATATGTGCAGAGTCTATATGGTAAAAACCACAAAACACTGATGAAAGAAATCAAAGAAAACCTTAATAAATGGGAAGACATATTCTGTTCATGTATTAGAAGGTTTGTTATAGCTAAAATGTCACACTTAACCAATGGATCCGTAAATTTAAGACAATCTTAAGCAAATCCCAGTATGATTATTTATAGATATAGATAAGCTGTTTATAAAATTTATATGTGAATGTAGAAGCACTAGAATATCCAAAACAAAGTTGAAAAAGAAGTTGAGACTCATACTACCTGATTTTAATATATATTATATTTATATATTAAATATATTATATTTATATTAATATAATATGCAATTATATATCTTTTAATATATTATATATAATTATATATAGTTGAAAATATATAATGTATATTCAATTGTATATATATAATAAAACTACAGTGATCAATACCATGGTATTGACTAAAAGTGATACAAAATAGAGGCTTCAAAAACAGATTCATAAAATATGGTCAATTTTAAAGAGTTTTGTTGAGGTACAATTGACGTAACAAATTGCACATACTTAAAGTGTACAATTTGATAAATCTGACATGCATATACATCTGTAAAGCCATCACACCTATCAAGATAATGAACATATCTCTTATCTCCAAAGCTTGCCTTATGTCTGCTCCTCTACACCTTCCCATCTTTTTTTTTTTTTTTCCATTTATTTTTATTAGTTGGAAGCCAATTACTTTACAATATTGTAGAGGTTTTTGTTATACATTGACATGAATCAGCCATGGATTTACATGTATTCCCCATCCCGATCCCCCCTCCCACCTCCCTCTCCATCCGATTCCTCTGGGTCTTCCCAGTGCACCAGGCCCGAGCACTTGTCTCATGCATCCAACCTGGGCTGGTGATCTGTTTCACCCTAGATAATATACATATTTCGATGCTGTTCTCTCGAAACATCCCACCCTCGCCTTCTCCCACAGAGTCCAAAATTCTGTTCTGTACTTGTGTCTCTTTTTCTGTTTTGCATATAGGGTTATCGTTACCATCTTTCTAAATTCATATATATGTGTTAGTATACTGTATTGGTCTTTATCTTTCTGGTTTACTTCACTCTGTATGATAGGCTCCAGTTTCATTCATCTCATTAGAACTGATTCAAATGAATTCTTTTTAATGGGTGAGTAATATTCCATGGTGTATATGTACCACAGCTTCCTTATCCATTCGTCTGCTAATGGGTATCTAGGTTGCTTCCATGTCCTGGCTATTATAAACAGTGCTGCAATGAATACTGGGGTGCACGTGTCTCTTTCAGATCTGGATTCCTTGGTGTGTATGGCCAGCAGTGGGATTGCTGGGTCATATGGCAGTTCTATTTCCAGTTTTTTAAGAAATCTCCACACTGTTTTCCATAGTGGCTGTACTAGTTTGCATTCCCACCAACAGTGTAAGAGGGTTTCCTTTTCTCCACACCCTCTCCAGCATTTATTGCTTGTAGACTTTTGGATAGCAGCCATCCTGACTGGCGTGTAATGGTACCTCATTGTGGTTTTGATTTGCATTTCTCTGATGATGAGTGATGTTGAGTATCTTTTCATGTGTTTGTTAGCCATCTGTATATCTTCTTTGGAGAAACGCCTGTTTAGTTCTTTGGCCCATTTTTTGATTGGGTCATTTATTTTTCTGGAATTGAGCTGCAGGAGTTGCTTTTATATTTTTGAGATTAATCCTTTGTCTGTTGCTTCGTTTGCCATTATTTTCTCCCAATCTGAGGGCTGTCTTTTCACCTTGCTTATAGTTTCCTTTGTTGTGCAAAAGCTTTTAAGTTTAATTTGGTCCCATTTGTTTATTTTTGCTTTTATTTCCAGTATTCTGGGAGTCCACCTTCCCATCTTATCTCCTGTCAATCACCAATTATGCTTTCTGTCATTTATGTTTGCTTACAGTTCTCAAAATTTTGCAACAGTGGAATCATACAGAATGTACATTTTTGTCTTGCTTCTTGAATGCGACATAATCACTTTGAGAATCATCCATGCTATAGCGTCTATCAGTAGTTCACTCTTTTTATTGCTATGCAGTATCCTGTTGTAACCATGCTTATTCATTCTGTTGTTGATGGGCATTCAGGGTTTGCTTAGTCTCCCTGTTAGAGATAAAGATGCTAAGAACATCCTGTATGAGTGTTTGTATGGAAATATGCTTTTATTTCTCATGAGTAAATATCTCGGAGTATAATGGCTGGATTATATGGTAACTGTGTGTTTGACTTCCAAGAAAACTAACAAATTGTTTTCCTAAGTTGTTAAACCATTTTACATTTCTACCAAGAGCATATGAGAGTTCAAGCTCTGTGCCATTCTTGCTAGCCTAAAAAGTGCATGGTGATTATTTATTGTGGTTTTAATTTGAATGTTCCTAACATGGAAATTGAATGTCTTTTCACATGCTTATTTACCATCTGTATATCTTCTTTTGTAAAGTGTCTGTTGAGAGTTTGAAAGCAATTCAATAGATGTCTATCAACAGATAGTGCTAGAACAATTGGGTATTCATATGTAAATTTTGAGCCTCAACTATACCTCAAATTATATACAAATATTACTGAAAATGTGTCATAAATCTAAACGTAAAATTTTAAAAGTTATGAAACTCTTAGATTCAAAATATATGAGAAAATATTTGGACTCTTGGATCACAAAAGATCCTTAAAAAAATTGAGTTTATTGAATTAAAGGGGCTTCCCTGGTGGCTCAGACAGTAAAACGTCTGCCTGCAATGTGGGAGACCCAGGTTCAATCCCTGGGTCAGGAAGATACCCTGGAGAAGGAAATGGAAACCCACTCCAGTATTCTTGCCTGGAAAATCCCATGGACAGAGGAGCCTGGAAGGCTACAGTCCATGGGGTCACAAAGAATCGAACATAACTGAGCAACTAACACCT
The DNA here is from genome assembly GCF_963930625.1 of Muntiacus reevesi. Lineage (NCBI taxonomy): Eukaryota > Metazoa > Chordata > Mammalia > Artiodactyla > Cervidae > Muntiacus > Muntiacus reevesi. The sequence goes on along the minus strand of NC_089255.1, from coordinate 17,437,098 downwards.
TCACTCTTCATTGAATTAAAAACTTTTGCTCTACAAAAGACACTGTTAAGGGAATGAAAAGATAAGCCATCGACTGGCATCCGAAGTATAGAAAGAACTCTCAAAACTCAACAATAAGTAAGCCAACAGCCCAATTTTTTAAATAGACCAAAGAATTGAACATGTACCTCACCAAAGAATATATACAGATGGCAAATAAATACATGAACAGATATTCACATCAGTTGTCACCACGAAAATGTAGATTAAAAACCACAGTGATATACCATTATGTACCTATTAGAACAACTAATATAAAAATTCTGATAATACAAAATGTCCACAAGGATATGGAACAAGTGGAACTCTCATACATGGCTGGTGAGAATGCAATATGATACAGGACAGGCCCTCTAGATAATAGTTTGGTATTTTCTTATAAAGATAAAGAACATATATTTTACCTTTTGACTGAGCTATCTTCTCTGTAGGTATTTATTTATTACAGAGAAGCGAAAACTTACATGCACACAAAAACCTGTGTATTAATTTTTAATGGCAGCATTAAGAGCAGCATTATTCATAAATTTCCCAAACTGGAAATGACTCAAATATTCTCCTGTGAGTAAATGGATTGGAAAAAAAAAAGGTGATATATTCCGCAAATGGAATACTACTCAGCAAAAAAAATAAAATAAAAAAGGAATGGACTATTGCTACCACACAACAACTTGCATAACTCTCAAATGCATTATTCTAGATGAAAGAAATCAGCCTCAAAAGGTAATATACTGTATGACACCCTTCATATCACAGTCTGGAAAAGGCAAAACCGTAAGAACAGATGAATGGCTGCCATGGGGAGGGGCCAGAAATGGACTATAAGAGGGCAGCATGACGGAATTCTTTTGGGTGTACATGTTGTTTCGTATTCTGTTTATGGCAGTGATTACAAAAATCTATGCATGTATAAAACCTCATAGGACTGAAGAACAGCAAAAATGGAGTTTACTGTATGTAAATTTCTAAAAAAGTAATGAAAGTGGTTGGTGAGTGGTTTCAAGAGTATATGCCACCTAATCCATCCTAGGCTAGCTAGCTGTGCTATGCTCAGTCATGTCCAGCTCTTTGTGATCCTGTGGACTGTAGCTCTCCAGGCTCCTCTGTCTGTGGGATTCTCCAGGCAAGGATACTAGAGTGGGTTGCCATTTCCTTCTCCTGGGGGATCTCTCCCACCCAGGGATGAACCTGCATTTCCTGCATTGGCAGACCGATTCTTTACCACCTGGGAAGCCCATCCTTATCAGTCCCCCAGACCTGAAGCGTTTGGTACCAAAGCCAATGTGGCTGGAGCTAAGGGATGGGAGGAGATGCAGTGAATTCAGACAGAAGGGCAAGGCGAGCCCATGTAGAGCCATAGAAAGAGTTGGAAAGGAATCTATTCCTGCTGCTATGTGGAAAATGAATCTGTAACAATGAATTATGGGAAAAGGGACTTTTCATTACAAAAAAAAGATTGATTAAAGAGGAATGTTATCATAGCTTGAGAAGAGAGGTCCAAATAATTGAAACATTGAACTGGGACTGAGGACTGGGAGGGACAAAAAACAGTTTGCATTTAAAATGTGGTTTTGTCTTGCGGTTAGAGAGAATTTCCATGTCTGGCTAACTCTGAGGACGAAGGGTCAGGGCTCCTTTCAATGTGTTTTCTTGGCTTTCTGTCTCAGAATAAACAAACGTGGTGTCTCCAAGCTTTCTTGAGGGTCCCAGGTACAGGGTGATCCAACCCAGACCACAGGAGCCTGAAAGCCAGTTTACAATGTGGGTCCTGTTGCTATAAACACACCACTCAGGAGGCCCGGGCAAGTTTGAACACCTACTGGAACTTGTTTCTATGTCATCCTGACTCCCCCTGGCTAAGGGAGGCTCAACCATGGAGCACAGAGCATCACAGGAAGGGCCTGCACCCTGACCTCAGAAAACACTGGAAAATGAGACTATTGGAAGGCCCATGAGTCACCACTTTAGTGTCTTCTCGTTTAATGCAGAAAAGAGATGATGCTTTCGCACCAATAGAAGTGTCTTTTGCTGGACCCTGTGGCTGGTAGCAAAAATGCCACCTCAAATACCAACAAAATGGCTATACAGATATTAATCCTGGGAGAGAGAGTGAGACAGAGAGAGAAAGAGAGGGAGAGAGGAGAGAGAAGTTTAAGCCTGCACTCTAAGAATCACTGAATCCTTCCTTTTGGTCTCCCCCATGTAGCCAATGCCCATTCAAAGGGGGCATTTCATTTAGTTCCTGAGTTGTTTCTGCACCTCTTTCCTGATTTGTTTCTCCTCTTCAAAGCCCTGGTCACCTTGGTCATGAGCGAATGTCTGCTCTTGGAATCACTTAGCGTGAGGACTGCAGCCAAGCTCCATGGCTCAATTTCAAGTTCCCTTTTAAATGGAACCATTGGACACACTTTGCCCATGAGATCCTGGTCACTGAGTTTACTGAAAACAAAGTGGAGTCTCTGACTCAGGGATTTAATTCTCCGCCTACACAAACATTGGTAATTACTCTGCTAAAAACAAAATGAGGCGAAAATAGACTTTAAAAAACTGAAAATAAAAATTTCCTTTAATTAGCACCAGAAAACCCAGTGCAGGAGTCTTGGTTGCTGAGTTCCCCAGAACATCTAACACATTGCCTTTCAATGTGTCCATCAGAGTCAATTTTAAAGTGGAAACAGGACCAGGAAACAGGACTTAAGAAAATAGCAAACAAAAATAAGACTTGGGGATTTACCTGATGGTCCAATGGCTAAAACTCTGGGCTCCCAATGCAGGGGTCCCCCGGGGACTGGATTCCTTAGTCAGGGAACTAGATCCCAAATGCAGCAACTAAAAAAAAAAAAATCCTGCAACTAAAGAAAAAGAGAAAATCAAAGACCCCACATGTCACAGCTAAGACCTGGCACAACCAAATTAATAAATTAATAAAAAACAAAACAAAAAATACAAGACCTGATCTGGAAGTCAGGAGAGGTGGGCTCTAGTCATAGATTTCAGATGTCAGTGATCCTTGCCCCTCCAGGCATTTCAGTTTCCTCTTGTGGAAAATGAGGAACTGGGACTTGACGTGTATCTCCAAAAATTCCTATACCTGCTTGGTGGTGGTTTAGTTGCTAAGTCATGTCCAACTCTTGCAATCCCCATGGACTGTAGCCCATCAGGCTCCTTTATCCCTGGGATTCTCCAGGCAAGAATACTGGAGTGGGTAGCTATGTCCTTTTCCAGCGAATCTTCCCAACCCAGAAATTGAACCCAGGTCTCCTGCATTGCAAGCAGATTCTTTACCATCTGAGCTATGAAGGAAGCCCCATGCCTGCTTAAATGCTCAAATTTTTATTTTGGTCTTAAATTGTTGACCTTCTACTCACCATATACATCCTTGTATCTGTGGGATGTCTCTGCCTGAATGTCCTGCTGTTAAACTGAAACAGTCAACTTAAAAATCACACCTCTGGATCAGCCCTCTCAGTCAACCATCCTTCTCTCCCCCTTCTATCTCTGTGATGAAGGAATTTATGGTACAACCTAAATGATAGCCCTCTTTCCCTTCTTAAGTGTTCCCTCCCTCCCTCTATATTTGGGAGAGCAGTCAGGGTTGTTTCCCTTGTCCCAAGTCTGAGTTTCCCTGCCCTGTGTCCCTCGAGTCTGGCTCTCTTCCTGGCTCTGGGTTCTGTGTGGGTCACGACTCAGGTCAGCACTCACCCCCAACATCCTGTTGCTTACTGAATAGCGGTCTACCTGCAGGGAAAGGCGTAGAAATGTGTCTTTTCTCTCTCCACAGCATTATCACACAATCATGAATAAATGAATGTTTCAGAATTCCCTGTTGGCTCAGCTGGTAAAGAATCTGCCTGCGATGCAGCAGACCTGGATTAGATCCCTGGGTTGGGAAGATCCTCTGCAGAAGGGAATGGTAACCCATTCCAGTACTCTTGTCTGAGAAATCCCATGGACAGAGAGGCCTGGAGGGCTACAGTCCATGGGGTCACAAAGTTGGACGTGATTGAGCGGCTAACACTTTCGCTTTCACACTTTCAGGCTTTACTAAAGGTTGTAAGAGTTAAAGTTACAACAAATGAGACAGAATTTTAAGCAGCCATTAATACCATTTTTTCCTAGAAAAACATCCAAGAAATTAAATGTTTCATAGGAGGAAATTCTTTTGGTGGGGACTCTCCAGAACATGATTTTGCTCCTTTGATCTTAGATCTGCCTTCCTTTTGGAGAGGCAGTCTCCTCTTCAAAACCTCTTGGCTCTGGGGTGTGCATCCCTTCCCATGTTTAAGAAATACCACCTCCCACCTATAGGCACTGGTCTGACACACAGGGATCTCCACCCACCCCCACGCAACTCCCCAGGAGTTCATTAAGCCAAGGCTTAGATATTCCATCCAGAATGGCCCAGCCAAGTCATATAGGATGCGCTTGGATCCTCCAAGTTCTTCAGAGCCAGATAAGCTGTCGGGTATGTGGGGACACCACGGGTGAGTGAGTGAGTCGCTCAGCTGTGTCCGACTCTTTGCGACCCCATGGACTATGCAGTCCACGGAATTCTCCAGGCCAGAATACTGGAGCGGGTAGCCTTTTCCTTCTCCAGGGGATCTTCACAACCCAGGAATCGAACCCAGGTCTCCCGCATTGCTGGTGGATTCTTTACCAGCTGAGCTACGAGGGAAGCCAGTTCCTAGGATAGCATAGAGTACCTGTAGACCCTTAAGGAGAAAACAAACACTTTCCTGCCTAACTTTCCATACATTGCAAGGCTGCCCCCTTGAAATTTCACTTAGCATTCTTTTGGTGACCAGAATATACTTCTATGCTTAACGCTTCCTCCACCCTTTCTTCTTTCCAATTGCACTCCCTTAGTCTGGCTAAGAATAAGAAAACGGGCCGACTGGCCATATACTTTTTATTAGTAGCTTGTGGAGCTTCTCAAAGACCGCCCCCTCTGGAGACCTGGAACATATTCCTTGTAATGTGAGAGACGGATGAAATTCTTAGCTGATGGGCCCTTGCTGTTCTCAATTCCTGTATGAAACGGGTTAGTGAGGAAAGCATGTGTATGTAAGGGAGTCATTCTCCCAGTTATAATAGCAATAAAAAGGGTGATGTCTGACCCATGCTCACCAATTTTTATAGCATGTTTCAATTCTGACTGCACATTAGAATCACCTGGAGAGCTTTAAAAATACCAAGGCCTCACCCTTGAACTATTAAATCAGAATTTCTGGGAGTGAGATCTGGGTATGCTGTTTTTAAAAGCCTGTAGGTGATTCTGCTGGGCAGCAGGGCTGAGAACCACGGATGTGTAGGGGGTGGGAAGTGATCACAGCTGGAAAAGGTCACGTTTGTTGCACCTGGAAAGAATTCTGCAGCCCCAGGCAGTCTAGTTCCATCAGGCTCCTTTCAGCTTCCAAGAGTCTCAGTGAGATTTCAGTGAAGAGGGAGGTTATTGGGTTCCTATGATGCAGCTGTTATGGATGGTCTGGAATGACTGCTATCATCTGTCCCAGTGAGTTTCCCACCGCATAAGCAGACTCTTATTTTTAATGTAAGGAGATGGCTGCAGTTACTAGACAGCGCCTGATAGAGAGTGGACTCTCAACAGATACAGTACTTGTTGAAATAATGAATTATTTCAGCAGAGCATTAATGGGCAGTTACCCTCTTCTACCACGAGATGGTGACCTACAAAAGATCAGTGTAGAACAGTGTTTCAACTCCGCCAAAACAGAAAAAGGGATGAACAGCAGAACCTGAAGATAAAAAACAGCATATTTTGGATGTATGGGTGTGTGGTGGGGAGGGGGGCCATGGCTTTTGTTTTCAGCTCTGTATCCTTTTATTTATTTTCCATTTCTTATTTTTGGCTGCACCGGGTCTTTGTTGCTCTGCGCAGGCTCTCTCTCATTGTAGAGAGCAGGCTTCTTACTGCAGTGGCTTCTCCTGTTGTGGAGTGCAGGCTCTAGGGCGCCGGGGCTCAGTAGTTGTGGCTCAAGGACTCAGCTGCCTTAGGTGCCTCGCAGCATGTAGGATCTTAGTTCTTGGGCCAGGGATCGAACCCTGTGTCCCCTGCATTAACAGGCAGATTCTTAAACACTGGACCACCAGGGAAGTCCCTATTTATCCCTTCAGATAAGTGGATCAACAAAATTCAACGAGGTTTAAAAATAAAAAAGTGAGTATGCAGTGAATTCACATGGCTCATCTCTCTCCTAGGAGGCTAAGTTTCTTGGTTGACATCTGTGAGCTCATGGCATTTCCAGAAGGTAGGCCAGGGCTGAGCGCTAAGTTACTTTACATGTAAGGACAATAAGTGGCCCCAGTTTGGTTGCTCTGCCAATAATCCTCTGCCTGAAAACATGCTTTCAAGTTACCCTGGTCTCTAGCTCTCTTCACCACCTGGGGAGTTTTGGGAAACAGCTAATCTGTGGAAACAAAGATACAGTCAGTTATGTAAAAGAATCTGCCTGCCAATGCAGGAGAAATAAGAGATGTGGATAGGGAAGATCCCCTGGAGGAGGAAACAGCCACTCACTCCAGTATTCTTGCCTGGAGAATCCCATGGACATAGAGGCCTGGAGGGCTATAGTCCATGGGGTTACAGTTAGATACAACTGAATAACTAAGTATATACATCAGTTAATAAAACCTCTGGACAAGCCCCTTTTAATGAAGTTGGCCTTGGCACTGGGGAAGCTTGGTAGGATTTCTTGTCTATGTGTTGGTGCTTGGAGAGGCAGGGGAGTGACATCTCATGAACAATGTTTGATTGACAGGCTGAGATCTACATCCTAGCGTCTAAAGAGCCTGTGTACTCCAGGTGACAGGCGGTTCCACCCTGGCTTGGCTGCATGCTGCTTCTGGAACACTGGGCCCCAGGAAATCCATCATCACCAGAGGGGCAGGACTGCCTCCCTTGCCATCTGCTCCTGCAGCACCCAAGGTGGCCACGGAGCCAGTCACTTGACCCTAGAGGGGAGAGGAGGCAGAGATAGCACATGAGGATGGCCTGCTGGTGACTGAAATCTTTCTACTGCTGGATGCTCTGAAGAGGAAATCATGAATTCAGCCTTCAGTGCCTCTGAGCCCTCCTTCGCTATGTCTGTAGAAGGTATCCTGTCCCTTCTCCAGGTTGACTGTTCTAGATCCTCACCACTACCCTCTCATTCCATCTTGACTCCCCTTGTCAGCAGATGGCTTTGCTGCCTAATTCTCAGAGAAAACTGAGGCCGTGCACCATGAAACCCCTCAACTTCCAGCTTCCCTCCCACAAAGGTATTTATGTCTGCACCCCGACACCCTCCCAGTGATGTAAGAGAGCAGAGGTGTCTCACTCTATAGAGACCAGATTCTCTTTGCCTATGTCCTGGCTTCCAGAGCCTTCAGCTCCTCCCGGGGTTCCTCTGGGGCTTTGCTCTACCAGCTTTCATCTCTCCCCACTTTTCTGGCTCTTTCCACCTGCAAGCTCCCCCATCATGAGAAAATGAAACAGGGGCTTCCTTGGTGGTCCAGTGGTAAAGAATTCACCTTGCAATGCAGGGGTCACTGGTTTGATCTTGTTGGGGAACTAGAATCCCACATGCTTCGGAGCAGGTAAGCACACGCAACACAAATCCTGAGCCTTTGCCCTCAGAGTCCGTGTCACACATAGAAAGCCCTAGTGCTATAACTCCTGAAGCTGCCTGCCACAACTAGGTAGTCTGTGGGCCACATCGAAAGATCCCAAATGATGCAACTAACACTGAACACAGCCAAATAAATAAATAAAATGAAACAAAGCAAAATAAAACCTATTGTAGCCCTTTCTCAAATCTGTCTCAGGTCCCTCACTCCTAAGCACTCAGCTTCAGATGTGGGGGTGACGGAGGGGGAGAAGCCCCTTCCCCTTCTTCTCCCCACCCTCTCTGTGGTCTGTTACCACTCGGCGGTGGAGCATGGAGAGTAGACGCAGGACCCCCAGCAGCAGCACTGCTGAGCTAATGTGACAGTGACCTTGAGGTTGAGCTGTTGACATCTGAGCTGGCGTCGGAGGCTTCTATGGGCAGTGAAAGCCTCTGTCCTAGCTTACCCCTGGCCTCGCCTCCTGCCAAATCTCACCTTCAGTCTCCAAGACTGAGGCCCAAGTGGACACGAGCCAGGCAAGAAGCCTGTCCTTTCTGAGGGTCAAATGGAGGCAGGAACAGCAGCAGAAATAGCACTCAGGGTGAGGAATGGGTGGATATGCTCCAGGCCGAGGTCAGAGTGGGTAGCCAATGGGCATGTGCTGCCTGGAGATGAAATGAATGGCGAGAGGGGGCTTGGCGTAATGTTCAAGTCGCTCTCCATGTTCAAAGAGCAGAGAATCCTCATGCTCAGAATCTCGTCCGGGAAGTCTCCAGGCTGGCCTTGGCGTCACAGTCGTGCCCCTACCTCGGGCTGAGTGTGTCCCTCTCTGAGACGCTGTCGCTGGGCACTGACTCAGGCCTCCTGGGTGCCTGCTCTTCAATTGCCCTGATGGTTGTAACAAAAACAGCATTGTCTGAGCTTATTCTGTGTGTCCAGCAATATGCTAAATATTCTGCATACCTCATCTCAGTTCGTTTAATCATCCCCAACACTATGAAGTAAGTTTTGTGATCCCTAGCTCATAAAAGAGGAAGTTGAGATGGAAAGAAGTCAAGTCACCACCCAAGTTTATGTATGAAACTAATGAGCAATGATGCCAGCCGCACTCTGTTTGACTCTGGGCTTCCCTGGGAGCTCAGCTGGTAAAGAATCCACCTGCAATGCAGGAGACTTTGGTTCAATTCCTGCGTTGGGAGGATCCCCCGGAGAAGGGATAGACTACCCACCCCAGTATTCTTGGACTTCCCTGGTGACTCAGATGGTAAAGAATCTGCCTGAAGTTCTGGAGACCTGGGTTCGATCCCTGGGTTGGGAAGATTCCCTGGCATGGCAGCCCACTCCAGTATTCATGCCTGGAGAACCCCCAAGGACAGAGGAGCCTGGAAGGCTACAGTCCATGGGATTGCAAAGAGTCGGACACAACTCAGCGACTGGGCACAGCTCAGCTGCTTGGCTCCATGCCCTTCTGATTCTGTAGCCCAAATGGCTATAACAAGGATGAGTTTGTTTCAACACACGCAGGCGCAGGAGAAGTGATATACTAACAGCAAGAGGGCAGGACCAGTTGTTACCGGGAGCTCTCACCTAAGCTCATTTTTCTTATTAAAAACAAGAGGCAGAGCTGATATGCCAAACCTTTATGAGGAGGTGAGTTAATCCCAGGGCAGAGACTGAGAGAATTAGGACGTGGGGCAGACAAAAAGCAAAGTGAATGCAAAGCGGTCCATTACTGAACTGACTGTGGCACCACGAGAAATTGAACAGATGGCTCAGCCATGCTGAATGTTTCTGGAAGACCATGTGAAGTCACTGCACCCCGGAACAGTCTGCTCGGGAGAAGAGTTAGGAATCTCTGTTGCTTCCTTCCTGTCTTGGGTCTCTTGTTGGTCAAAATTCACCCTGTGGGGCATTAACTCTCTTGTACTTACAGGTCACAAAGAGTCAGACGTGACTGAGCAACTGAACTGAACAGAACTTATGGGTTGTGTATCTGGGCCCCCCGGGCAGCTTTGAGGCCAGACTCAGTGAGTACAGGTCAGGGTGGACATGTGTTCAGGGGCTATTTCAGTTCCTCCAATGATGGGGGACATAATAAAGGTCATGCCCAAACCCAAAAATGACCCAAGGGTGGCTGAGGCAGTCTGTTGTTTTAGGAGGTAAGTGACAGTCACAGCACAGCTTCTCCAATGAGCAGGGCCAGGAAAAGAGCTTGGTGGGAGGCCTGTGAGCTGGAGCAAATTTACTTTTCATTCCCTTTAAGTCTATGTCCAATTTCCTCAGCATGCATCCAGGACCCTCTGTGGGGTGGCCCTAGCCAATTGTTTCAAGTTAGTCCACTGCACCTCCATCCACACCCCCAGTCAGGGCAACCATCAGCCCATGAAGCGCCTACATATGAGTAAGAAAAAGGCACCTCTCTAAGTGGTCACAGCCCTGTGGCTCTGGCTTTGGCTGGCAGAATGGTGTTTGGCTGTAAATTAGAAAAATAAAACACTTCCTGGTCACAGCTCACACCAGGGTATACAGCTGGATTTTCAAGTGTCCTCTTGCCCCACCACACTGAATCCTGGATGAGGAAACAGGCCTACAGAGGTAGACGCCCTTGCCCAGAGTCGCAGAGACCTGCCAGACACAGGGCTCAGCTTCTGACCTGAATTCAGCCGCTGCCTCCTACTTTACCCAAGGCTCAGCTTGGCAGCTTGGAGACTACCCCTCCTCCAGTCCACACAGAAATAATTTATGGAGTTTCCCAGGTGTGTCTGGCATTGACCCCATGTTCTGGCCTGCTCTAGTGCCCACAGCTGTGAGAAAGGGTTGTACCCCTGCTTTCTCCCAGCCACCACCCCGTAACCTCCAGAGAATCAGCCCCTGGGGGCTGTGCCAATGACCTCATGGGGAACTGCTGCCCACTGACTTCCTGTTTTTATATTCTTTCCTCCTCTGATTGTTTTTTCTGCTTTGTTGCTCTTTGATCATTTTTGGTTCTCCTCCCCCAGCCATTCTGCAGAAACTAAACTTGATTTTTTGTGATTATTTAAAATCCGTGTTTAGAGAAAGAGACCTCATACTTCTGTTTTGTCCATTTGGGGAATTGGAGTTAAGGGTAATTTCCCCCCACCCCACCCCTTTTTCTCTCACCTCATTCCCCATGGTTTATCTCCCAAATGATGTTCTTCAGGTTCCACAGCCCAGGAGAAGCACACTCAGAAGCTGTGTCTGCAAGGGCCATGTGAATTCAGGATTCTGTTTCTACTAGAGACCTCCCTTCTATTGGATGCTGTACTAGATGGAAGGGAAGAGATCTGCCAGCTTCCCCACTGTCATATCCTCAGCTCCAGGAAACTACAGACAGAGTCCCTACTGAAAAAACCACACGGTTCTCCATTTCTTCCAAGATCAAGGGCACATTCCATAGCATGCATCAAAGAGCCTCCAAAGGGTGAGTGGCCCAGGGTCACTTTCCACCCTAGTTCACTGTTATTCCATCTGCTTCTCCCTCCTTCTACCCTCTTTTCTCTATTCCAGCCATGCTAACCTCCTTACCTTTCCTGGAAACACTGTGCTCCTTCTTGCCTCCCTACTTTCACACTTGCTATTCCTCTGCTTGGAATTCTTTTCCCTTTCTTCCTTGGGAATTCTTCTTTACCTTCCAAGCCTAACTAAAACATCACCTTCTCAAGGATGCCTTAACCATGTCCTCCAAGCTGAATTTGTTACCCCTTCCTCTGTGTTCCTTTGGCTCCTTTTTCCTAAGAGGAAATATAAATGTATTATAAAAGTAAATATAGGGACTTCCCTGGAAGCCCAATGGTTAAGAATCTGCCTTGCAATGTATAGGTTCACTCCCTGGTCAGGGTACTAAGATGCCACATACCTCGGGGCAACTAAAGGCCCGCCCACTCTGGAGACCACATGCCACAACAAAGACCCAGCGCAGGAAAAAAAAAAAAAGGAGTAAATATAAATGTTTATAACCTCATTCATCACTTCCCTGGTGGCTCAGATGGTAAATAATCTGCCTGCAATGCAGAAGACCCAGGTTCCCTTGGAGAAGGGAATGGAAGCCCACTCCGGTATTCTTACCTGGGAAATCCCATGGACAGAGGAGCCTGATGGACTCCAGTCCATGGGGTCACAAAGAGTTGGACAGGATTGGGCGACAGACACACACAATTCAACCTCATTTATGTGCTTTCTCTGGTGGTATTTGAGTCACTTGAGCATTGCCTTTTTTTAATTGTATAATAGTTTCCTCCTCTCCTTTATTGAATTAGTCCTCTGTATTTATATTTATATGCTTGTAAGTCTCTGAGATAAATGTTTCTCTTTATTCTGTGTATGCCTAGGAATGTGCATGTGTGTGATATGTATGAAAGTTTTACTGATTACAGTGTTGAAATATGATTTATGCCACGAAGGTCTGTGGGGCAATCCCCCATGGGAAGGCGTGAACTGAAAAGGTTGGTCACTCACAGCGTTGGTCTCCCAGGAGATTATGGTTCATTTAACAGGAAGCCAGAAGCTGGGGCAAGTGGGAAAGGAAATGCTTGTGTCTGCAGGACAGTGCTTGTCAAAATATAGCTTGTGATCCAACCAGATCAGAATTACCTGGGGATGGGGGTTGGGAGGTGGGACTTGTTAAAAATTCAGACTCCGGGGCTCAAATTCAAGCCTTTTGAATCCAGCTCTCTGGGGGTAGTTCTCAGGAATCTGCATTTTAATAAATTGCCGGGAGGTTTTCCTGCACCAGCCTTTGAGAACCACTGATCCAGGTGTTTGGGGAGCTGCAGTTCATGCCACTGAAACCTGTGCTTGTCAAGGTCACACCTTCTGAATGTTCAGTCTACTAGCTGCTTCCAGGCCTCATTCTCCGGTTCTCTGGTGGTTTGGGACTCAGAGGAGCATGGCCTCTTTTTTGAATCTCCTCACCACCTCATGCTCTGTGAAGCCCTCTGTTCCCGGTTCATATTCTGACTCTTGACTCATTCTTTTCCATAGGCCCCACCAGTCTCCTCTTCCTCTAAATGCTCCTTCACTCTTGGGGCCTCTCTCAGGTTTTGCCCTCAGCCCTGCCCTTGACATTCCGCAGCACACCCGTGGCTTCCCTCACTGTCCGTGGACACTGACGGTGGCTAAGTTTATGTTTCCAGCACAGATACTCTCCCCGGATTCTGTCCTATACACATACCTCCCTATGGGAGGGTCCACTGGAATGGTCCAGGTCTCCCAAATTGCACATTTCCCAAGCCTTTCTGTGTATCTTCCTCTTATATTTCTTCTCTCTGTGGACCCTGAGCTGGACTCCTAAGGGTCATTCCACCCCGAGTGTCACCTTGAACAAGTGACCTATTTTTCTGTGCCTCCACCTCCTCATCTGAAATATGGGCATCATGATAGTACCTGTCTTGCTGGATTGTGAGGATTAATTAAATTTGTGCCTATAAAGGGCTCAGGATAGTAGCGGGCGTGGTGCACATGCTCAATAAACACCAGCTATTAATAATAATACTGGTGATGACACTAACTTACTTAACTCTACTTAGTAGTTAACAATCATTTTTATTGTCTGGTCTCCTCCTCCTTCACCTCACTCCCACCCACTAGACAGTCACCATCCAATTTCTCTCTCTAACACTCCCTCTGTCTGATAACTGCCCCATCTTCCCAATCACCTCTGCTCAGGCTCGGCCAGAGTACCCTCGTGTCTTCCCTAGACTTGTCTAAGACTGATCTCGCTCCTAAATTCTTGTCTCCTTTCCCACCTTTGTGACCGCCTCATTTCTCTTTGGGTCTCCTAGCTCCTGAGTGTATTTTAAGTGTTTACAGGATAAATAGGTGAAATAGTGGATGAATGGATGGATGGATGGACAAAATCAATGCATTACGTAGAAATCTTTGAAGGGGGTAAGATGCCTTATAAACCAAGGGGCAATGATAGAAACTTGAGAAAACAAACTCTAATTAAGGTTGAATTCCCAGGGTTTCCCTGGTGGTCCAGTGGTTAAAAATCCACCTGCCATTGCAGGGGACAAGGGTTTAATACTTGGTCAGGGGAAGATCCCCAGGCCCCAAGGCAACTAAGTCCGTGGGCCACAGCTACTGGGGCCTGCACGCCTGGAGCTTTGCTCCACAACAAAAGAAGCCACTGCAACGAGAAGCCCGTGCACCGCAAAGAAGAGTAGCCCCCACTGTCTGCAACTAGAGAAAGCCCAGGCACAGCAATGAAGGCCCAGCACAGCCAAAAAGAAATAAGTAAATAAGTATTGTTTAAAAAAAAAGGTTGAATTCCCATAAGGTGCTTCTGAGTAGAACAGTAGCAACAGCTTCACCAGTCTGGGGAAGCATGTCTCCTAGAAGGAGTGGGATCTGCAGAGATGTTGGAAGAGGAATCCTTGTCTCCAAGCTGTCAATGTGCCTCCTGCTATTCTCAAGGGAGACAGGCCCTGGACCGGAGAGTCTGCGGTTTTCCCACTGCCGGGGAGAGGGCACTGTTGTGAGACAGAGGCATTTCATCCGCCTTTTCTGACTCGTGTGAAATATTCACTCTGAGCCTTCCCACTTACTTTCCTCTCATTCCATCCTCTTCATGGGACTGAGTCTTTGTGATGTCTAATTTAGTCTCGGGAGCAGATAAGATTCATTATACCCTCAGAGAATCCTCACATTTTATTTTGCTATCAGTATCTCACAAATGTGGTTCTTGTTGGTTTCCTCCCAAGAGACCAAGCAGTTCCAGATGCTTTACCAACACTGAACTTCTGGACCTGTGAAGCTGGTGAAGACGTCTGTGGCGCTAGTAAAGTCACTTGGGACTGCTCCAGGCAAACCCGGCTTGCCAGCTAGTCCCACATCGTGGCTTTCCTTAGTCACAGAATTGCGTTCCCTGGTGATATCAGTGGTCCCCAACCTTTTGGGCACCAGGGACAAGTTTAACAGAAGATAATTTTCCGCAGATGGCGGTGGAGGTGGAGGGATGGTTTCAGGATAATTCAAGAGCATTACTTTTATTGTGTACTTTATTTCTAATCTCATGCCACCACTAATCTGACAGGGGGCCCGGAGGCTGGCCCTGAATAATGTCTGGTTGAGTTCACTCAAGTTCTGCCTTCACCATCCCTGTTCCCAGGAAATGTTACCTAACTCATTGGAAAATCCCCTTTTCAACTGGCCCATTTAACATTTAACTTTGATGATTCTGCTTTCCTTACTCACTGACCACTGATTGATAATATGGAAGAAGGATGGCACATTTAAGGCAGACATATTGCCTCTATGCCCACACATGTTCTTTGCACACACTGCTAGAATCTTGGCTTTCTTTTCCACCAGGTTGTCCTCAAATTCTTCTCAACACGGCCTTCTAGAAAGACACTACCAATCAATAAAGTTGATAGATGGGATGTAACTTGTCTATCATTACAGATCTAAAGTCATATGTATATATACACACACACATATATTTACAAAGAAGTAGTATCTCAATTATCTCTTACTGTATAACATGCCAACCCAAAAATCAGCAGCTTAAAACTACAATTACTTTTTCTTTTGATTCTATGGGTCAGTTAGCAACTTGAACTCAGCTCAGCAGGACAAGTCTTCTGACTTTGTCTGGCTGCAGCCACCTGGTGGCTTGGTAGGAACAGGAGGTTCTAAAACGGCCTCATTCACATGGACGGTGGTTGAAGCTGTCTGCTGACTGTGCATCTCTAGCAACCTGGCTCAGGCTTCTTCATATGATGTGCGTGTTCTCATGTGATTTTCAAGCCCGTGTTGTATCATGTTTGCTAAGGTCCCATCGGTGCCAAAGTGAATTATGTGGCCAAGCCCAGAGTCAATGTAGAAGATAAACAAGGACATGGACTCAGAGAGGCATGATTCATTGTGGATCATTTCTGTAACCATACACCCCAGATTGGTGGGCACTTCATTGATCAGGAACTTACTGATTGGCAGATACTATGCTTGGCACAGAGTATAAAATGACAAAGGAATTTGGAAGACCTTTAAAGACTGGAAAGGCTCTGACTAGGTGCAAAGAGGGAAGAATTCAAACTGCTATTTTTTAAAAAATATTCATTTATTTGGCTGCTTTGGATCTTATTTGTAGCACTTCGTTGCATCATGAGGGATCTTTCTTGCTTCACACGGTCTTAGTTGCTCTGTGGCAGATGGGATCTTAGTTCCCTGGCCAGGGATCAAACCCGAGTCCTCTACATTGCAAGGCAGACTCTTAACCACTGGACCACCAAGGAAGTCCCCAAACTGCTATTTGAATCATGATGGATGTAGTTGCCTCTGTGCCCGCATGTGTGTACATGTTAGAAGGAAGAAGAGTGTTGAATCATTCAGAAATTTTTTTCTATTTTCCATTTCATGTGATCTATGCAGCCTTGGTTGAATGAGTAATGCTATTGTTGTCCATCGTGATCTGTCCTCTAAAGCTTTGCTTCAGACTCTAATGTTCAAAACAATCACAGAAGTGTGGTCTTCATGATTACAAAGAGCTACTTCAGGCTTTTTTTTTCCCCCTAGAAACCTGGCCAAGTCCTAGGCTGAGGCCCATGCTTGCTAACTCTGATCTCCCCGCCCCCCGCCCACATTCCTGCCACCCACAGCTGCTCCAATGCAGAGTGAAAGTTCAGAGGCCAAATACTTACTGTCCAAATAGCTCTCCAGCGGTGATGGCAAAGAGACAACTCCACTTAGGAAAACAAACAATCACCCCTTCCACTTACATAGCTCTTGAGCCTGCTTTCCAATGCACATTCACATCCTTCCTCTCACTAGATCACCCCCAAAAGCCTTTGGGATGGGCAGGGCAGGTAACAGATGGGGAAACTGAGGACCAGAGAGGGGAAGTGACTTTCTCAGTGAATGATAAGCAAGGCTGAAAGTAGAGCTCCAGCTTTCCTGTTCTAGATCTTGGCATGTCCAATATGTTACACAGCCATGAACTGAGCTGCATCCTCCTCCCAGGTCTAGGAAGCCTGCTTTGAGATCCTGCTGGGGTTTCCTACTCCATACCCTAACAGTTCTACTGAAACAGAGCGGGGTCCTATGGTCCTTGTTCCCCACCCATGTCCTCTGCCCGCCTTTTGTCTGTGGACAGCTTTAGTCAAAGAACAAGTTTAATCAGAGCAGTGAGAAATGTGGAAACAAGGGAAACAGTCAAAGGAGACTAGATAATAATAATGTAATCATTTAGCAGAGTCAAGGACCTTTAGTTCTTTCTCAAGGGCTATAGCTAATATTCTGAGCCACATCCTGTGAGCTGTCTTATAGATACTAAAACACACAGGTGGAGAAGTTAACTACATGATGACCAGACCATACCCAGAACATGAAGTGCCACAATTCTGAGAACTGGCCTAAAAGAACAAATGGACCCTCGAACAAATATAAGACCCTGAAACTGAAAATTAACTACCTAAAACAATCAAGATCACTGATCAGACCACTGATGACCAATCTGAAGATGACTTCAGAGCTGATTGTGCTATTTTTCCATGTAGCCCCTACCTTTTGTCTATAGAAGCTCTTGCCTCACTGGTTTCTGGGGGGGCCATCAGCCTTTCGACAGACATCTGCCCTCCTCACCCCACAAGTTGCTGGCATCTGAAATAAAGCAAACTTTCCTTTCCACCAACCTGGCCTGTTTATTGACTTTTGAGAAGCAAGCAACTGGACCCTACACACTCTTTCGGTAACACTACTAATAGCCATTTTATTTTCCAAATAAAAATTGTTTATTAATTTATTTTTGTTTTTAGCTGTGCTGGGTCTTCATTGCAGCTCAAGCTTTTCTCCAGTTGCAGCAAGCGGGGGCTACTGTTGTAGCTGTGGTGTGTGGCATCATCGTGGTGGCTTCTCTCGTTGTGGAGCGCAGGCTCCAGGGCAGGGGCTTCAGTAGTTGGGCAACGTGGGTTCAGTAGTTGACGCTCCTGGGCTTTACAGCATGGGATCAACAGGTGTGGCGCACGGCCTTAGTTGCTTCACCACAGGTGGGATCTTCCCAGCTCAGGGGTCGAACCCATGGTTCCTGCCTTGGCAGGCGGATTCTTCACCACTGAGCCACTAGGGAAGCCCTAATAGCCATTTTAAAGTTGCTTTACTTTCATTTCCATGGAAAGATTGAGGGGAAATATCAAACATTTCCGTGTGCACCAGCTTCGAAATTCTTTTGTCACCAGAAGATAGAGGATTCTCTTTGAAGTTCCAATTTCCGAGCCATAAATGATCCAGCCAGTATCTTCCTGGTGGTAAAAATAGGGGCCTGGAGCCAATGGCTTCTGTGATTACCCACCATGCCTCCTCAAAACAAAATGTGATACAGAAGAAAATTTTAAATTAACATCAAGAGAAGGCTTGGAGAAGATAAGTCACATCCAAGAGTAAAAAGCGAATTGATGAAGTCCTTGCCTCCGTGCTGCTAGGAGGCTTTGGTGCTGTGCAGGTCTGCTCTTTTAGCACCAGTCAGCTCCTTCTCCCTAAACTCATTTTTCTTGAGAGAACTGGTTTTCTGTATCACTATCCTAGGGCACAGGAACCCTTTGGAAAGCTGGAACTGGAACAAATACACTGATTTTCATACAGAAGCTCAGGGAAGGAGAGAGAGTGTGGTACTGCTGCTTTCTACATTCCTTCTTTGGGGCAGACATGGCAATCTTTATGGTTGAGAATGGGAGTGGCTTAGCATCCTTTTCGGTATAACCCTTGATTAGGCTGCCATGCTGAACGAAATCCCTCTGTCAATTCCCTAGTCCCTTGTGACCCAAAGGCCTTGCAGAAAGGAAGAAGAAGTGGGAAAGTATTCAAGTACATGTGAGGTGGGCATTCCTCTCTCCTAAAGGCTCCCATGTGCTAGGTTTTAGATTCAGGGGGCATGATCAGTTAGAAACCAGAGCTTGTGGCTATAGAAGAGGTGACTGAAGGATTCTGACACTCTCATCAGAACATCAAAGTTTGCCTTGGAGTCTTTCCATGCCATTAGTGTAGGATCAATACCCACCTGTAAGATTCAGAAAACACAAAAGGTTGTCAGTTGTCACAAAAGGAATGTTCTAAACCAGGTAACTAAATAAACTCATCATGTGACGGAGGAAAGCAGTGGAGCAGCTAAAGGAGAAAATGATAGCAGAGCTCATCTGGTCTGGTGCTCCTGGTTAACTGATGAAGGAACAGGACCAGGGTAGGAAAGCAACTTCTTCAAAGCCACACAGCACATTGGCAGAACTGGAACCCTGTCTCCTCACTCCTAGCGTAACACTCTGTGGATTCACTGCACACCCTCTCCTTTCTTCTATACCCCTCACCTTTCATTGTTTAGGTGCTAAATCACGTCTGACTCTTTTGTGACCCTGCAGACTACAGCCCACCAGGCTCCTCTGTCCACAGGATTTCCTAGGCAAGAATACGGGACTGGGTTGCCACTTCCTTCTCCAGGGGATCTTCCCATCCCAGGGGTCGAACCTGCATCTCCTGCTTGACAGGTAGATTGTTTACCACTGAGTCACTTGGGAAGCCCTCCCCACACCAGTATTTCTTTATAAACCTGTTGCCTGCACCAGCACCCATTCCCTATCCACCCACCTCCCTCCTTGGTGGGGAAGATTACTAGTTTAAAGAGTCAGCTCAATTTAATTTGTACTAGGGAAACTTCCCTGGTGGACCAGTGGTTAAGAGTCCATCTGCCAATGCAGGGAACATGGGTTCTACCCCTGGTTTGGGAGATCCCACATACCGAGGAGCATCTAAGCCCATGAGCTGCAACTACAGAGCCCACATGCCCCAATGACTGAAGCCTGTGCACCCTAGAGCTGGTGCTTTGCAACAGAGAAGCCACCACAATCAGAAGCCTGGGCACCGCAACTAGAGAGTAGCTCTGCCTCACTACAACTAGAGAAAGCCTGCGTGCAGCAACGAAGACCCAGCACGACCACAAATAAACAATTTTTTAAAAATTGTGAAAAATAAATAAATTATACTAGGAAGTTGGGGTGGGGGATGGTGGGTGGGAAGAATCTTACCCTGTTGCTGTTGTTCAGCCGTCAGTCGTGTCTGACTCTTTGCGACCCCGCAGACTGCAGCACGCCAGGCCTCCCTGTCCACCACCAACTCCCGGAGCTTACACAAACTCATGTCCATCGAGTCGGTGATGCCATCCAGCCATCTCATCCTCTGCCCTCAGTCTTTCCCAGCATCAGGGTCTTTTCCAATGAGTTAGGTCTTTGCATCAGGTGGCCAGAGTATTGGAGCTTCAGCTTCAGCATCAGTCCTTCCAGTGAATATTCAAGGTTGATTTTCTTCAGGCTTGACTGTTTGATCTCCTTGCTGTCCTGCTTTCTAACAAATCCGGCAATTTGTGTTTCTGTTCTGAGCCCGTTGGCTTGTTCTCCAAATGCTCTCAGGGCAGAGGTGAGACGTGAGAAGTAACCGAGTAGCCCGAGAGTACCCGGGACCTGGGGCGCTAGAAGGTGAGTAACTCCCACAGATGACGCTGAATTCAGAGCCTTGGCTTTTCCAAGAAGCTGTAGTGCAATCGAGTCCTCCGTGTGCACAGCTGGCCCCCTTCCTCTGACACCAACAGTCAGAGGAATCTGGCGCGTCCCTTCCTCATCTCACAGCGCAGACAGCACTCTACCTGAAGCCAGCAGGTCTGGGCTCTGGGCCTGGGCAGTCTGTTCTGCCACCACCCCCCACTTTTATTCCTTTTGTAGCACTTTCGGCCAATCTCTGGGTTTCATTTTCCCAACATATGGAGATCAAAAAGCTGCAAGCAATTTGACTTCTGGGAATGGATTCCAAAAAAGCATTAAGCATTTATGCAAATATTTAGCTGCATGAATGTTCATTACAACACTCTTATGAATAGAGAAAAAGTTGGAATAACGTAAGCGTTTAGCAATGAGGGACTGGTTAAATAAACTGAGTAATTCAGGTAATAGGAATGCATGCAGGCATTAAAATGATGTTGAGAAATATATCTATAGCCTCATAAAATGTTAGGTAAGAGGCAGGGAAAAAAATCACGAAAACAGTATAAACATGATGAACCCATTTTTGCTTGAAAAAAGTACATTTGGTGTGTGTGTATATATAATTATATTATACATAATATAATATATAGTACATTATGTATTTTATATAGTACAATATATTCCTTATATAATAACATGTGTACATATATATATATATATATTTACTGAGGAGGGTATTCTAATTATCTAACCTGGTGTTAATAGTGTAAAATGTTATACCAATTATAAAAAAAATTAACATCTTTATTTTTATAGGGGGATATTTTCGTTATCTAGCGTGGTGTTACTGGTGATTGTTTTAAACAGGTAAGATTATGGATATTTGACCATTTCTTCTTTTCACTTGTCTGTATTTTCTCATTTATCTCTAATGAGCAGTGGTGCTGTTTAAAAAGAAAACAATAGGACGTCCCTGGTTGCTAAGGTAAGGATTCATCTTCCAATGCAGGAGACTTGGGTTATAGTCCTGGTCAGGCAACTAAGATGCTATTAATACATGCTGTGGAGCAACTAAGCCCTCTCGAGACAACTACTGGGCCACAACCAGAGAAAAGCACATGCCGGAACGAAGACACAGTACAGCCAACAAATAAAGGTCTTAAAAAAAAAAGCCAATAAAAGAAATTGTATTTTGACAGAAAGGATTGCTTGACTATGATTGTTGAAGTTCAGTCATGCTCAAGAATTCTGGAAGGAAGATGCACTTCCTATAGAATAGTGGTGGGATGCCTCGCCCTGGGCTGAGGGCTGGGGAAGCCACCACCACCTTGACTTTGGCCTGTACTCTCCCACGTAGATATCCTCTCCACCTGGCTCGTGCACCATCCTGGACTTACTCATCCCTAGCTTTCTGCTTATTTTGCCTTACTCCCCAGACTTCATCTAAAAGGAATTTCTGTTTAACCACAGCGCCCACATGAAGAATTCTAGTAAAATTTCATTTTAACTAAATTCCAGCAGACAGATGACTTAAATAAGCTACAGTGGGCTCAGAGAAAATGATGCCGCAGTTGTTGCTCACAGGCCTGACCAGCAGATGGGCAAACTCCATTTTATACACACACACACTCGCCCCCTACATCCACAAAGTCCAGGCATCAGGGGGCAACATGTGCTCTTCATTCTTGAATCCCCAGCGTGGACCCGTCTCCAGGGCTGGCTCCTGGTGTGCCCCTGTCTCCACTCCGGCAGCTGAAGGGAAGCCCCTGTGGTACCAGGGACACTTATAGCCTTAGATCCAGACTGACTTTGAGAGCTGTGGATGCACTGGTCCATCTCACAGGGAACTCTGCCATTTTCCCTGCATTTGGCTTGCCTGAATGCTGATTTTCCTTTCTGTTTATTTTTCCCCTCAGGCCCACCCAAGGAAACTTCCATCGAGAAATGTGCGTGGGCTTCAGCATTTACTTGGCTGGCTCTTTGGGAAGGCCTTGATGTGCCGTTATTTTTCCTTTAATGTTAAGGTCCCCTGGGGTCCCCTCAACTCTTGTGGCCTGGTTACACTTGGCTTAAGACTGGACCCCGCTGTGTGTGACCAGAAGCGGTGTAGCAGGGTAGGACTGGTGGGAAACGGGGGTGGGGGACTTTTCCACATCTTTAAGGATAAAATAATAACATCATGCTTAAGACGAGAATGGAAATATCTTCAGTTCAGTTCGGTCGCTCAGTATGTAAGAGAAAGCAAGACTGTGAGACAGATGGGGAAAAGCTACCCCACCCACCAGTGGTGGAGGCTCCGCTGCCCCAACTCTGCCAGCTTAGCTCTTGACCACCCCTCTGCCTGTACACCAAAGCTCTCCTTGGGATTTCTTAAGAGTCCCGGGGCTTATTTCCCAGGATTCCTCTGCTCCCTGCATCTGCAGTCTTTCTTTCTTTCAATTTTTATTTTCAATTTATTTTTAATTGGAGGATGATTGTTTATAATGTGTTCGTCTACCATAGAGCAATGTGAATCAGCTATAAGTACACATATACCCTCACCTTCTTATGCCTCCCTCCCACTTCCCCCCATCCCAACCCTCTAGGTCATCACAGAGCACCAAGCCCCCTATGTTGTATAGCAGTGTCCCACTAGCTATCTATTTTACACATGGTAGTGTGTGTATATATACATAATATACTCTCAATGCTACTCTCTCAATCTGTCCCAGCCTCTCCTTCCCCCACTGTGTCCACAAGTCCATTCTCTATGTCTTCAGTCTTCCTTGCAGCGTGTCTCTGTTTAGCCCCATGACAACAGAGGCTCACCTCAGCCCTCCAGTGGTTTCCCAACAGCATCTCCACACACCTCCATCTCCCATGCCTGGCCTCCCGGACAGGTGCTCCACTCTCTTCCCGATCCAGCACACTCTCTTGCTGACACTTAGGGTCTCCACTCCTTGCCCCTGCATCTCTTCACTCTATCCCCGGAACAGGCACTTTCTTCCTTTCTCAGCATCAGACTTACGCCTTTTCTGCCTTGAGGCACCAGGTCCTCTTCCTTTAGTTTTCATTCAACTGTGAATCATTTGTCAGGCAAATCGCTTCTCTGCCAGTATCTGTTCAAAGGTGAAGACTTGCCTCACCTTTCCCATCCTCCTCCCCCACCCCTCTCAATTCGAGGTTTCCAGGGACTACTTGGCACCAACTTCTGCCTTTTTTTTTGAAGCTTATTATTATTTTTCTTCTAAGGAGGAAGCGTCTGGAAGAAAAGCTATGACCAACCTAGGCAGCATATTAAAAAGCAGAGACATTACTTTGCTAACAAAGGTCCATCTAGTCAAAGCTATAGTTTTTCCAGTAGTCATATATGGATGTGAGAATCGGACTATAAAGAGAGCTGAGCACCAAAGAATTGCTGCTTTTGAACTGTGGTGTTGGAGAAGACTCTTGAGAGTCCCTTGGACTGCAAGGAGATCCAACCAGTCCATCCTAAAGGAGATCAGTCCTGAGTGTTCATTGGAAGGACTGATGCTGAAGCTGAAGCTCTAATACTTTGGCCACCTGATTTGAAGAACTGACTCATTTGAAAAGACGCTGATGCTGGGAAAGATTGAGGGCAGGAGGAGCAGGGGACGGACATTAGAGGATGAGATGATTGGATGGCATCACCGACTCAATGGACGTGAGTTTGAGCAAGCTCCGGGAGTTGATTATGGATGGGGAAGAAGCCTGGTGTGCTGCAGTCCATGAGGTCGCAAAGAGTTGGACATGACTGAGTGACTTAACTGAACTGATTATTATTTTTAAAAGAACACTATTTTATTTATTTATTTGGTTGTGTCAAGCCTTAGTTGTGGCGTGAGGGATCTTTTGTTGTAGGGCACAGGCTTCTCTCTAGTTGCGTTTCTTGGGCTCTCGAGTGAGTGGGCTTAGATGCCCTGTGGCCTGTGGGGTCTTAGCTCCCTGACCAGGGATCAAACCCATGTCCCCTGCATTGGGAGGTATATTCTTTTTTTTTTTGGATCTTTAGATGTAATTTTATTTTTTTTCCAACTATTTAATTTAGAACATGAACATGTTTCCGTACCATCATCATACATCTTCACATAAGTACTTTCAAGTGGCTACTTTAAATTCACATGCATGGATGTAAAATACATTTGAAAACCAATCCCTAGCTGGCAGCTGTTTTAGTATTCTATTTTTCCCCTTGACACAATGCTATCATAAATATATAGATTTCATTCTTTTTAATACCTATTAAGTAATCTCTCTTTCTCTTATAATTGCTGCTTCCTTCTCATCTTTAGTTTTATCTTAAATGTTACCTCCTCATAGAATTCTCATCTATTTTATTAAGTTTTCTTTCCCATTATCATCTAGCATAAGTACATTCTTTACCACTTTCATAGAATCATGTGCAGCTTGTATTGCAAATATAGTTCGTTTTACTGCCTGTTATTTCCACTAGACTCTAAGTTGCGTGGGGTTCCTGGCACAATGGCTGACAATATAAGTGCTTAGTGAATATTTGTATTGCTCAATGGTTGCATGTATAGATGAAGGAAAGAATGAATCCATGACTGTAGCCCAAGTTAAATTACTGAAAGGAACTTCATGGAGCAAGGTCTAAGCTACGTGTGAATCATTACTTAATTCCCACCGAAGCCTCCAATGGAGAGATTTCACAATAGCCCTTATAGTTGTTTGTATCTCTTTACAGTTGGCCAAACAATATGGCCCTGTTTACACTCTGTACCTTGGATCCCAGACCACTGTGGTCTTACATGGATATGAGGCGGTAAAGGAAGCTCTAATTGACCAAGGTGATGAATTCCTTGGCGGGAGGTATATTCTTAACCACTGAAGGAAGTCCCCAGACTTCTGCTTTATACCTAGGACTTTGAATCATAACTAGTTTTCTCTCCTTGGACTGAACAGTGAGCTTGGTACAGACAAGGACTGGGTCTTTCATCTATGTTTCCAGCTCTGCTTATGACCTATGTCTTTAACATGCACTTGAGCAGGTATTGAATGAAGTTGGGCTGGTGACACTGGAGACAAGACTGAATAATGCCTACTTGTAGGCTAGGTTGTCCATTTTGTGCCCGCCCACCAAGAGGAAATCCAGAAAAGTGCCTCCATGGATGGAAGAGAACTGGTCTGCAGTAAGTGGTGTATGGGTGTGGTAAGGAAGGGAGCACCATCCCATATGTCTCTTCTCAAAGGGGAGAGGTTCCCATAGCCTTCCCCAAGGGCCTGTTTGATGAGACCTACCCTACCTTACCCTTGTCATTCATTCAACACCATTTATCAAGCATCAAATGCTTCCCTAGTGGCTCAGATGGTAAAGAATCTGTCTGCAATGCAGGAGACCTGGGTTTGATCCCTGGGTTGGGAAGATCCCCTGGAGAAGGGCATGGCTACCCACTCCAGTATTCTTTCCTGGAGAATTCCATGGACAGAGGAGCCTGGTGGGCTGCAGTCCATGGGTTGCAAAGAGTTAGATACAACTGAACGACTAACACTGTCACTACCTGCCAGGTCCTATCTCAAGTTTAAATGGGGAAACTGAGGCACCAGTCAAGCCTCTTGTCTGAGGCCTTCCATGTGACTCCCACTGCAGAGCCCTCATTTTTTGCCTCAGTGCCAGATGTTTGAGATGAAGAGCAGAAGCCTTGAGTGTTATCCTGGGTTTTGTTCAGCTTGGAATCTGCTGGGAATCTGACCTCCCTGCAACTTCAGCCTACCAGTCTTTGGAGCCGCAGAGAGAAGGGACAATCTCTAGTGGAGTCACCTGTCCAGCTGGCAACTGGCCTCAGCTGACTCTTGCTGGTGGTGTATGGGCTGGGCATTTGTGGGGATCAGTGAGTCCACCTCCAGTTCTCAGGATAAACAAGCTGCACTGGTTGGCCAAGATGTTTGCAAGCGCCGTTTCCATTCAACAGCACAACCCAGATTTGGGTTTCTGAGACCTGCTAAGCAGCCGCCCCCTTGGATCTTTATCCTTCCTCCTATGTCCTTCCTGCCACCTGTAGTCTAAATTTAGAGATAAGCACAGCAGAGCACCTTCCGGCCTGGGGCGCTCTGGCGGGCCCTTGAGCTGCTGATGAGCACTGAGGGGCTGGGGAGTGTGTGGGAGCCTCCTGATAATCATCCCGGGAGGGTCTCCTGAGCTAAGGGCTTTCTTGCATTGTTTTCCTTTGATTATACAAATGATATATAGCTTGGAAAATGCAGAAAAATATAAAGAAAAAATAACAATTGCATTCCCTTTGTTAGGAGGTTTCATTGTTAATATTTTGTCCAGGTTTGCTTCTTTATATTTAAATCATATTTTTATTCTGATAATAATAAAACTTATTGATTAAAAAAAGATGATTATGAGCAAGGAAGAATCCTAGCCCCCAGAAATACCACTGCTAACATTTTGACATATTAGGTTGGCAAAAAGTTTGTTCTGGTTTATCTACAATGTTACAAAACAACTGGAATGAATATTTTGGTCAACCTGATAATTTTTTAAGGTATTTAAAAATTTTTCTTTTTTTGACTTACAGAGTTAAAAACATACATACAATCAATTTTGTCTCCACCCTCCCCACTTATCACTTTGCAAAATAAGCAGTCTCCAAGTTTTTGTTTCAAACTCTATAAGATCATTTGTCAACACAGTATTTTGTTGCTTCAATAAACTATGATTTCCTTAACCATCTTGGCTTCCTTCCATCTCTCTCTTTTGAGGTTGCTTCTAATATTTTGCAATTATAAATTATACAACTTGATGATGAACATCTTTATGCCTGAATGTTTAATGACGTTTAGAATTACATCCTTAAGATTAGTGTCTTAGGGTTATAAAATAAAAGACTATGAATATTTTTAAACATTGTGATCCTTCCTGCCAAAAAGTTTTCCAAAAGACCTGGGTCATCATTCGTGATCTCCTCCCAGTAGTGCAGTCAGCATTTTGATGTGCGTGAAACCAAGTTCAAAGAAAGAGAAAAAGAAATTGAATTCTCTGGCAAATAGTAACCTAAAGGGAAAAGTCAGAAAGGGAGAGAGTGAAGCATTATCTTTGCAGTGTGTTAATTGTTCAGTCATGTCCAATTCTTTTCAACCCTTTGGACTGTAGCTCTCCAGGCTTCTCTGTCTATGGAATTCTCCAGGCAACAATATTGGAGAAGACGATCCAGGGGATCTTCCTGACCCAAGGATCAAACCTGTGTCTCCTGCACTGCAGGCAGATTCTTTACTGTCTGAGCCACCAGGAAAGCCCACAGAGAGAACAGTTTTCACAAAAAAAGTCATAGGAATGAGACTTTTGGGACTTTTTCCAGATCAGTCGGAAAGTCATCTGCTATTCCTCCCATCACCATTATGGATAACGCCCTTGTCCACCTCTCTTAGAACAGCGAAACAGCAGTCAGCTCCCCTGCGGACAGATGGCTCTTCCTAGCACAGTCACCTTCCAAAAGGCAGAAACTTGCCAACAGAAAGAGATCTGAAAAATTCTTTGGTCCAATCCTTCATTTTGTCAGATCAAAGTCTAGACAAATGATGTGATTTTCCCGAGAAGTTATTCACAGCTAGTTTGTTGGAATATGTTGGACTAATACCCATATTTCCATCCACAGTTGATGATAAATAAAAGTCATTATGTAATAGTTCAGCACAATCTTTGTATATGTGATTCCTTGTATATATTTCCCTCATTAAGTTTTGGGGATGTATGTAGTTGTCTACAGTTCTTAGAAGGTGCACTTTAAGAAATCTGAAAAAAGTTCAATTTTAAAGTCTCCTGACTGATTGGCATACATTATTGATGTGAATGATTTCTTATGTCTTTGCAAATTGTCTGGAAGCTCTTTAAATTAACCTGAGGTCTACATCCACCCATGCTCCAATCCATGTGTGTGCTTTCTGCTCTTGAAGTGTCATGACCTCTCAATGGAAGGAATTGCAGCATGTAGGTATGAGGCATTTCTTGTGGCCTTTCTCCTTTCATTTGCATTCTTGTTGTTTAGTCATAAGTCATGTCTGGCCCCGTGGACTTGAGCTGGCTAGGTTCTTCTGTCCATGGGACTTCTCAGTCAAGAATCCTGGAGTGGGTCCCAATTTCCTTCTCCAGGGGATCTTTCCCACCCAGGAATAAAACCAGTATCCCCTGAATTGGCAGGCAGATTCTTTATCACTGAGCCACCGCAAAAGTCCTTCATATACACTGCTGCTGCTAAGTCACTTCAGTCGTGTCCAACTCTGTGCGACCCCATAGATGGCAGCCCACCAGGCTCCCCCATCCCTGGGATTCTCCAGGCAAGAACACTGAAGTGGG
Organism: Muntiacus reevesi; assembly: GCF_963930625.1. Lineage (NCBI taxonomy): Eukaryota > Metazoa > Chordata > Mammalia > Artiodactyla > Cervidae > Muntiacus > Muntiacus reevesi. Next base: position 17,408,655 of record NC_089255.1, on the reverse strand, counting down.
TTGCCATTTCCTTCTCCAATGCATGAAAGTGAAAAATGAAAGTGAAGTCGCTCAGTTGTGTCCAACCCTTAGCGACCCCATGGACTGCAGCCTACTAGGCTCCTCTGTCCATGGGATTTTCCAGGCAAGAGTGTCGGAGTGGGCTTAATATACACTAGGACATCTGAAATGGGTTGAGCCTCAGATACGCCCTTGCTGTTAAAAACTTAATCATTATTCAAAGATGAATTAAAATCCCATCTCTTTCAGGTAGAAAAAAAAATCCTTTGACCCACCTAGGCTAACATGTTCACTTTCTTTTCTAAACTTGGTCTGTCTATACCAGTGGTTTGCACAATCCTATTTGGGTATGATCATCTCTCTTTTTTAACTTCAAAAAACCTTTGCATAACCTACATCACAATAATTGTTCTTTTAGTACCTGTTATAAAAATTCATGATGACCAAAGGATAGCATGGCAAATAGCTGTGTATTTTGTCAATCATAATATGTATTTGAAAAGTAAATATATGCATTTTTTGAGATGTGTCTAACGCATTTTATAGATATGTGGATTTCTGAGGCTTCGTTCAACCCATAAATTACAAGAGATTTGAGGTCCAAAGTTTGGGAATCACTGGTCTATGGATTTATTTGCAATGAATCACAGGTCAAGGGAACTGCTTGCATTGTCACACAGTTCTTCAGGTTGGACTGTATCCTTCATTTAGACTGAATCCTCCCTGAGGACAAGAACTTCCTCTAACATACCTTTGTACATCCACCATGCTAATGGACCAATTAATCAAGGATCATTAATTAAGCACTAACCATATGCAGGACACTGAGCTTGATCCTGTGGGAGATACAAAGTGTAAGATCCAGTTCCTACCTGTGAGTTCTCACAGTTAGAAGAGACACGACATATGTCTCTATAAATGGATTAATGAATGAAGGCTTTGAGAGCAAGGCTTGAGATATAAAGCAACAATTGGATTGTTAAACTCCACAGGCCTATAGGACGAATTATGAAACGAGTTGAACAGACACCAAAAGGAAAGAGCACAGAAAAGAAGGAAAGTGTGCCAGCGAGCAGGAAGGCTTTGTAGAGGAGAGCTCTGAGTGTGAACCTTCAGGTGATCAGGACTTGGCTGCTTGCCTCAGCCCTGGGAGGTGCTCAGAGAATAATGTAATGAATGTGCACAAAAAGCATTTTGGGTCATTTATACCTCTATAGATCCAAGTGAAATCCTTGTTCTTTTAAAGAACTCCAGTGGTGCCATGACTCATCCAGGATCATGCAACCAGTTAGTAACACAGTCGGGACTTGACATCTGGGAGCTGGACTTCAAAGTTAGTGTACTTTCCACTCTATCCTGTTACCCCTAGAATTCCCTTCCTTTTACCGAACTTTCCAGAACAACGTGTATAAGTTAAGTTTCCCTGAGGCTAACCATTCACACCTCCTTTTTCTAATCTCAGTGCTAGACAGGCGTTTCTTCTCTTGCTATCCAAACATGCCCCAATTAAAACTTAGAAGCAACTTCTGGGCACTGGCCAATGCTTCAAAGGGACTGTGTATTGGCGCCCACTATGCCAAAGCCATCTTGTAAAAGACAAACTATTAATTACAAAATCCAAACCATTGCTTTGTGGATTGTGGGGATCTCATGAGCATGGTGGGGTGTTTCTGGAGGGCCCTCCCCACTGCCATTAGGTTTCACCCACAACAGAGAGATTTGCCTCCTTTAGGATACCACAAACCAATTAGTTTGGGACCCTTCCAAGGAAACTATCACCATCTATTGAATATTCAGGCAGTTTGGGTGATCTGAAAAGACAGTGGGTGGTCACTGGGATACACAGACAGGACTTACGGCCAAGGATGCTCCAGGCTCAGGAAACTGGAAGGCAAATACCCTTAAGAAATTACCCTGGGCATCTGTGGCCTGAAGTCAAGTCATTGGTTTAGCTTGTTCCATTGTGAAGTATTTAGCAAATTCTTTGTTAAGAGGTCTTGGCTTCTCCTAACTGTACACTTTTCTTATTTCAGTGATAACTATCTTTATTACTATCAAAGACTCCTGGGCCTTCATACTTTCTCTTTTCTGATCTACCTCAACAAAGCCTTGTTCTCAGAGCCTGAATCCATTAGTCCACTCACAAAATGTATCTACTTCGCTGGCTTAGTACAGTGAAGTCACTACTTAAAGACCACTGGGATATGTGAATTCCTCTGATTCTACTGCTCACTGTGTGGCTTGGGCAAGGCATTTACTCTTCTGGTCCCTCTGCTCTAACCTCCTTCCATATAAAGTGAGGGAGTTGTACAAAATGATGCTTTTTCACTATCTTTGCCATTCAAGGTAGGAAACCGAAACCATACTGTACTAGGAACAGGGAAGCTTTCATATGAAGATTTATTGGCTAATAACAGAGAACTAGCAACTCAGGGGTAAAGTAAACTTCTAAGAATACTGGAACCATAGACAGAAGGACCCGCTTAGGGCCTACCCCAAGGGCTGAGGCAGAGTACCCAAGGAAGGAACACATTTGGAGAATACCCACCCCCAAGGCTGAAATAAAGACCTTATAGGTGCATCCCGACCAATGGCGTAGAAATTCACTGGGGTATTACAGAGTGGGGCTGACAGGTGAGAGGTACTAGGAAAACTCACTGAGGAGCTGCCTGTGACAGTGCTGCTGGGCTCACGGAGATGTCAGCTTGGATGCTGGTGGAATTCCACAGACGTGCTGTGGGGCTCCCCTGATGCTCACCTGCCCCCAGCCCCATCCCTTGTCTCCACAAGAGAGCTGCAGGAGTAAGAAGAAAAGAAAACACACCTGGGAATTCCCGGGTGGTCCAGTGGTTAGCACTCCGAGTTTTCCACTGCAAGGAGCTCAAGTTTGATCCCAGGGTGGGGAACGAAGATCTCAAGTCAGATCAAAAAATAAAAATTAAAAAAAAGAGAAAGAAGTCACCCTAGAACTAGGAAAAGAAGTCCCTTTCCCGTACTTCCCCCAGTATCTCTTCAGAACCCTCTGCTGTCAGATAGAGGCATGTTTTAGAGGGTCCAATTTGCTGGGTAATGAAGGGTGAATTTGGAGATGAGAAGCAATAAGTCAATAACTGACATATCATCATTATATAATGTGTGACTTTGATTTGTTCAGTTTTTACATTAAAATGTAAGAAAAAAAGTGAATCAACTATATTGTACCTAGCCTAGACATGATCTTAGCTTATTTTTCTATGCCTCCCTCAATAGTTAACGAATTGTTTCAGACCGAAACTACTCCTGAGTGAGATGACCTTTGACCTTGACACTCTAAACATGCCACAATCATGTAAGATCTAGAATAAATTCATATATGATTCTAAATATTTATCTATAATTGGTCATTAGTTATTAGTAATATCTATGCCAAGGACAGAAGTGGATCTGTGAGCTTCCAGCAAAATGACTAGAAGATACCAAGGCCTTCCATATCCTTCCTGGTGACAGCAAATAACTCAGAGTTATTTGATTAAGAGTGAAATTAATCTCAAACCAGATATTATCAAGAACCAGGTGAACAACAGAAACTGTGATAAAAGTTCACAGGAAGGAAAAAGATTCAAACACTGAAATGGTCAAGCAAAGGTTTGTGATGGCAGCGAAACTTGAGAATGTTGAACCATGGACAGAAGTTACACATAAATTGCAAAGGAAATAGTCCAAGATGTGGCTACAGGTGAGAAACAGACTAATGGTCCCTCGAACCCCAATTGGCTAGCTTCAGGTCTGAACTGAGCCAGTTCATTGCCAACAGATGAGTCATGCACGTAGGACAGATAGTAGGGACATCAGCGTGCAGGACCTCCAAGCGTCAGGCCTGTGGCCTCTGAGGAAACCTCATTACATGGACCTCCTCCATCATGTAGATAAACCTGTGGTTCTCACATCAATGGGTTGAGTGTTTGCTGGTAAAGAGGATTTACTGTTCTAATAACTTCTCTGCACATTGTTTAACTGAAATATTGAAATACCAAGAAGTAAAAGCAAACAAATGTCCCAAATAATTGTGATCAACTGTGCAAATACATGGAGAAGGAAATGGCAATCCACTCCAGTACTCTTGCCTGGAAAATCCCATGGACAGAGGAGCCTGGTAGGCTGCAGTCCATGGGGTCGCTAAGAGTTGGACGCTACTGAGTGACTTCACTTTCACTTTTCACTTTCATGCATTGGAGAAGGAAATGGCTACCCACTCCAGTGTTCTTGCCTGGAGAATCCCAGGGACGGGGGAGCCTGGTGGGCTGCCGTCTATGGGGTCGCACAGAGTCGGACACGACTGAAGCGACTTAGTAGCAGCAGCAGCAGCAGTGCAAATAGAGTCTTGCCATGTCAGGCTGTGTTGGGTGCCTTAGGTTTATTTGTTCTCTCACGAGTGAAGATAGGGTGTGGCTCAGAAGTGTTCTGAGTGTTTGACAAGCTGTGCTCTGTGAGAATGACAGTAGAAAAGTAGCTGTTGACTTCCGTCTGTATCACTTGCACTTAATATTTACTGACATTTGGCCTCTTGACCCTGAAGTTTGCTGGCCTGCATTTCTCTATCCATTCTCTAAAGACTACCATTCCTTAGGCTCTGTCCTATGGTTTACTGGGTTTACTCTACATACCTCCTGGGCCTTCTTATCTATTCCTGTGGCTCAGATTATCATTTATATTTGCTGACAACACCTGAGATTTTTATCTTTAGTTCCAGGCTGGAATAGCCTCCGTGCTGCTAGATAAGGGTGCATTATAGGCAACGCTAGCTCAGCACCAGAGAAAAGTCTTGAGCCCTTACAATATCCTACTGGGAACTACATGATATAACTTTTTACTCCACCTTACTTCTCTCATTTCATATCCATCTCTTGCCCTTTTTCATGTTGTTCCAGTCACATGGGCATGTTTCACTTTCTGTTCTTTGTCCTTCAGGAACAATGATTAATCTCAAGGAGTCTGAAGAGTGCCTGGCACTTAAAAAGTATTCAGGAGTATTGAATAAATGAATGAGTGAATCAATTTTCTCAATCACGAACTCTCATATTGCTTAATTTTTCCTGTTTTTAATGATGCTGTTTGCTATTTCAATTGCTTTTTGAAATGTTTATGTAGAATCTCAATTTTAGACAGCATTGACTAGATATTTGCTTAAAGTGGACAAGAGAATGCAGGGCTCCTACAATACCGGGAACATTAGCCAAAAAACCAAAAAAATCTGGGGAACATGTCTGAAAGAAAACTTGCTTTCACTCTAGAGTCTTTTTCAATCCTACACTCTAAGTCCTGCTTGTTCTGACATGAATCAGGAATGAAAGTGGGAAGACAATCTTTTGGAATTTCACATAACAATCACCAATCACCTGTGACTTTATAAATGCACCACTTTGGTGAGTATTCATAATCTTAAACCTGAGACAAGATGGTCAATGAATCCTTTGTTTAAGATGACATTAACCTAAATCTTTGTGTTTGAGTTGTTTTCAGACAGAAAACTCAGTCACTTACATTATCCAATGTCAACACCAACTTCTCAGCACTTATTTGTGGAAGCTGTAGGCCTCAAATTATACAGATATATTAAAACACAGAAAGTTACCACTCTGAATCTCTGTATGTGATTACACCTTATTCATTTCATTAGTTCAATATTTTGGAAAAAAAGACAGAAGATCTGAACAAAATTCAAACACTGGAACAAGATGTTCTCTTACACCTATTCCTAATCCTAGTATCAAAAGTACATTAGAATCAGTGCTCTTATAGTTAGAGATTTCCTTTTATTTTATTCATTTAGCCCATAGAAGGGGTGCCACAATTTCAGAACAACTGAAATTCTGAGATCTCAAAGTCATCCTTGCTAAACATACCCGAGGAAGCATGACATCTGATGGTCCCAGAAGGTCTCTTATTCACTTTTTCCAGTGGTGTGCTATAAGAGCTGATTCTTAAATTTTAAGGAATTTTTACAAGCTGAACTCCATGCTGACTTGAACTCCATGCTGACTTGAACTCCAAAGTGGGATTACTTACACTATGGAACTGGGCAATTACTGCAAACCCATTAACCCCACAAGAAAATTTAAAAAGCCAACTGTTAAACATTTTACCAATTCTGCATCACCAGTTGAATCACTTCTTTGACAGACTTTGTGGAATCGACTGGGGTTTCTAAATTCCGTTTATCCATGTTGGACTTTCTGAAGGATTTTAACTTTCTATAGCAAATCGTATACCTTTATAGGTACAGGTCTTTTATTCCAGTTTTGGCTTTATAGTTTTTTTCTCTGTGGGCAAATTATTAACAAGCATGAATACCTTATTTACTAATAGATTTGGTTTTGCATTCATTTACACACATCTTTTCTAATTATATGGCATGATTAATAATTGCTGACTCTCTGTCTTTCCCATCTCATGGACAACTTCACTGTCTCTCATGTTGATACAATTTAGCCTTTGTAAGCTTCATATGCATCACTTATAAAACTGAGGTAATAATAGTACATGCTGCTCAATTAGTTGTTGGGAGTATCAAAAGAAACAACATATGTAGAGAACTTAGCACTGTGCTTGGTACATGGTGGTATCTCAATACTTGTGACTCAGGTAGTAAGCAAGTCACTGGGACTTCCCTGATGACTGAGCAGGTAAAGAATCTGCCTGCAATGCAGGAGACACAGGAGATGCAGGTTAGAACCCTGAGTAAGGAAGATTCCCTGGAGAAGGAAATGGCAACCACTCCAGTATTCTTGCCTGGGAAATCCCATGAAGAGAAGAGCCTGGTGGGCTATGGTCCAATGGGATGCAAAGCGTCGGACACGACTGAGCAACTAAACACAAACACAGTAACAGCAGTATTCAATAGTGGCACTTTGTGTGGTGGGGTCCATACACACAAAAGGTGAGAGGTGGTCCTTTGGTGGCTCAGTATCTTAACCGATCCCTGCTTTACAGCCTGGGAACCCAAAATAACCAATATGTGCTGATTGGTGGTTTAGGTATTGGGGGTCCCGGTCTGAATGGATCCCTTTACTAGTAGAAATTGATCAGTTGGATAGTTGTTTCACACTCCCAGAATAACATTGAGGATCTCAGTTCAGGCAGAGAAAATTGATATTTTTGGAGTTGTAAGACTGAAAGATACTGGCTCTTTCATAGCTTCTCATTTCTCCTCAAACTTCCAAAAACCCCATTTCCTCACTGCTCATCTTTCCTTTAACTGATGAGCATGATTCATAAGAAAATAGATGTAACCCACTTGAGACCTTCTATTTTTCTTTCCTCTAAATATACCAACCTCTGTGTATCTGTGCCTGTATATTTTTGCTTTCCTTCTTGTTAATACAGATGATGACTTCAGGCTTCTGTCTGAAGAATCAGACCCTCTTTTCACCTTCTCAAGGACTTAATCCCTATGAATAGCTCCCTTCTCTGTTTCATGAGTCCTTGCCCCTCTCCTGGATCATTCTCCTTCCAGCTTACAGAAAAGCTTTAGTAGCAATAGCTCCCACCTTAAAAAGACTTCTACTGACCTCTTGTTGCCCTCTAGCTACTATCCCCATTTCTCTGCTCGCTTTTACACCATGTTGGTCATAATCTCCTTCCCATTACTTTCCATTCTGTCTTGAACCTATTTTAGCCAAATCTGATGGAAATTGTTTTGTGAAGGCTGTTCGTACTGTACTTGATGCCAAGTCCAATGGTCTCTCGTCTGTCTTCATGCTTCTCCATCTTGCAGCACTATTTGGCGGAGCTGACCTTTGAAAATCCATCCTCTCTTGGCTGCTGCATCACCACCCTCTGGGTTTCTGCCTGCTCTCTGGCCATTGTTCCTCAGTCTCCTCCTCCTCACCCTCTCTCTTGTTTTCTAAGTGCTGCAGTATCCATGTCTTGGCCTTTGACCCTCTTCTTCCATCATAGAGCTCATCTGGTTCCATGGCCTTACATTTCATTTATTAGCTTTTAATTTCCAAATCTGTGTCTCCAGCCCCATCTCTCCAGTGAGTTTGACTCTGGCTGTTTAGATTGTCTAGTTAAATACTGCTGTTTAGACTGTCTAGTTAAAGTTCTTTTGGGGTTTTTCTATAAGATAGTTCATTCATGGTTTTTCCATAACATCTTAGGGGAAAACTCCAAATGAACTTTTTGGCCAAACCAATATATCCCCACTGGGATGCCCAATGGGAAGTTCAAACAGCATGACCAAAAAATAACACTCAAATAACATGCCACAGTACACAAAATTTACACAGTTCCCTTTGAAACAGAACTCCTGTAGTCATTCCCACCCAGTAAATGGCACCACCATCCACTTAGTTGATTAATGTCTCCTCTCCGTATCCAGTCTGCTAGCAAGTTAGTTCTATCTCTAGACTGTGTTCCAGTCCTGTTCATACCCTCCTGCTTTCCTTCTTGGTCATTTGTGATCAGTTCTTCCCCCATAAAAAGAAAGATATTTTTAGTATATAAAATGATACCATCATCTCTTGCCTAATTAGCTTCCTGTTAGAAAACAATCCAAAACCTTACATTGGCCCACAAGGCCTTACTTGTGTTGGCTTCAGCCTGCATCTCCAAACTCATCTTGCTCATATTCTTTCCCCATTATGTGCCAGTCATGCTGGCCTTCCGTGTATTCCTTCAACACATGAACCTGGACCTCCCCTTAGGGCCTCTGCATTTGCTGTTTCCTCTGCCTCCACAGTTACACTTTTTGTTGTTGTTGTTAAGATCTTTTGATGTGGACCATTTTAAAAGTCTTTATTGAATTTGTCACAACATCTGTTTTATGTTTGTTTTTTTTTTTCTGCCACAAGGCTTGTAGGATCTCTTTACTCCCCGACCAGGGATGGAACCCATACCCCCTGCATTGAAAGGGGAAGTCTTAACCACTAGGCTGCCAGGGAAGTCCTGTCCATATCTATACTTGGCAGGCTCCTTTAAGCCTGCCTGAGGAGGCTTAATTTGATCTCATCCAAACTTGAGGTCAAATTCATTTCTCTAAGAGATCTTCTTGAGTACCCAATCTGTGGTAACCCCCTCCTCCCTTCTTCTCTAGCACATGACTCTTCCTATTTTCCTCAGGTACCACTATCTGAATTTATCTTGGTCACTTATTTGTGTGTCTACATTTTCTCCTCCCTTCCACCACTCTTGCGAGAATTAAGCTCCATGAGAGCAAATCCCTTGCCCACCTCGTTCCCTTTTGTTTCCTCAGCACTGTCTCACACATCATCTGTGACTAACACTTGCTGAGTGAATGAATGAACATCCTGGATGCTTAACAAAGGTATTTCTAAATACTGCAAGGGTAAACATAAGCGAGGAGATTGTCTACCATACTGCTCACTGCTCTGTATGTGACGCCACACCCATACGAGAAATATATTCTAGAATGCAGCATCAGGAAAACTTGACTTCTATGGAGAACCTGTTGTGCCTCTTCCTTTCCTCATATTAAAGCTGTCAGTGATTGTTTCCATTTTTGTTTTGCCCTAGCTGTTAGGAAGTGGAAAGCCAAATTTCAAACCCAGAACAGTGGGACTTCCCTAGTGGTCCAGTGGCTAGCTAAGACTCCATGCTCCCAGTGCAAGCGGCCTGGGTTTGATCCCTGGTCAGGGAAGTAGAGCCCACATATCACAACTAAGAGTTTGCATGCAACAACTAAAGATCCATATTATGCCACAGTGAAGACCCAATACAGTCAAATAAATTAATAATAATAATAATTAAAAAAAAAACAGGCCATCAATTATAGTTGTTTTAACAGTCCCTTCCTCTGCTTTATTTCCTACTTTTCTTAAGGAAAGTATGGTAGTAAGATTTGTTTAAAAAGTGAGTGTTAGCCTTTCAGTCATGTCTGACTCTTTGTGACCCCATGGACTATAGTCAGCCAACAGCCTCTGTTCATGGAATTCCTCAGGCAAGAATACTGGAGTGGATAAATATTCCCTTCTCCAGGGGATCTTCCTGACCCAGGAATGGAACCTGGGTCTCTTGCATTGCTGGCAGATTTTTTACCATTTGAACCATCAGAGAAATCTTTTATGTCACCTCAGTTTCTTTTTGGAGAGAAGTGTGATTTAAATAAAAGCACTGAAAGTGTGGACATCTAGTGTTTACTTGGAGCAATGTGATATCGGATGGGAGCTTTCTGGCCATAAGGGTTCATATGGTAGTGTGAGCTTTGTTGTTGTTAGGAGTTTGTTGTGATTCATATTTGGGGATTCTCCAAAGTCACTTTAATTAGGATTTACTCGGCTAATCAGAGCCCAACCCTTCAGGCATTAGGGTTATTTGTTAACTTGATGACTGTCACTTCAGAGTTACCAGCCGAAAAGTTGATGCATCTTGAGAGTTTATTATTCTCTTCATGTCTCAGGAGTGGAAGAAAGATGCCTTTTAGTTTAGCCTTAAAATGCTATGCCTTGATCTTTGGGTAATTCATGAACTACACCCTGCTAAGATTCAAAGGAACAGTTCTTAATTGTTATTTAGGTCTAGGGATGGTCTTGAAGTTTATGGAACACAATATGTAATGCTTCTCCTTAGTATTACAGAATTAAAATGTAACTCTTTGAAGTCCAGACTGTGATGATATTTTAACTGATTAGTTATTTTATATATTTTGCTTGTGGCAACATCATTCATAAAACAGCAATTGTGAAAGCAAAGCATAAATTGATCCATTATTATTGAATATCTTGATGCTTATACTAAATTGATATCACTGATGTAAAGAATATATACATGGTTAATTCACGAGGGCATCAGGGTGGACAAATCTCTTTGAACAGTTAAAGAATGCTTTTAAAACTTCCCTTATTGCTTATGTCCAGTGTGGAATAATGCCACAGTACACAAAAACTGTACCTTAATTTAAAATTTTCTCTCAAATAAGCATTGTAATTAAGCATTACTTAGAAATTTGATACAAAATTAAATTTTAATTTTTGATAGTAATTTAAACATTGACACAAATAGTTTTTAAGAAAGGGTACAGACAAAAATTTTTTGCAAGCTTTTCTTATACAGGAAGCAAAAGTCTGAGTCATTTGGTAACCAAATCAAAACACACATAAAACATAAATCCTGTATGATACTGTGCAAGTAACTGATTTTGAAGATTAACCTTTTGAAATACAAATTTACCCACACTAATATGGTTCAATTTTTTATATGAAAACTAGGACTTACATAAAGATTTGCTAATTTGTGAAGCTATTTTAAGAAGAATTCCATTTTCAGTCTGCTGACTTTCTGAATAAAGTCACTATTGCCTCAAAAAAATGGATCCTAAATAATGCTTAAAAATAATAATATAATATAATCTTGTATAACGTGAAGTACAATAATATAGTATCTAATATACGTAATAAGCTGTGTTTACATATACCTTTTTTAGAACATCTATTTATTCAGCATTTTGCTGTGACTTTTCTTTCAGCATAACCTAAACCACTATAGTTTTAATTCAAATGACTGTAAGATCATTGCTAAATATGTACCATAAAGCCTGGGACCTTTACCAAGCATATTTGAACGTGAGATTTACCTTGACTTATTGTCTGGAATGTTCTTTCATTAGCTTAAGTAGCAAAGATTGGCATGGAACAACTTATGGTATACCAGTAACATAATTTATTAGTAATTATTCAATCAAGACTATCATTTAAACTCTTACAGAGATATTCTTTATTTGCCATATTTTCAATGTAAAAGCAAGAAACTTTTCTATTCCACTTCGACAGTGCTGAAGTCTTGAAAGTTTTTTGGCTCATTGTGAATATCCTGGTGTGCTGGCCAAGATAAGAAAAATCCAGGGTCTGGAATCCAGGAAAGTTTATCATGGAAGTCAGATGCTTACTGGTTCCTGAACCAAATGCCTTGAGTTTATCTGGGTTCCAGGTTGAGTAGCCTGTTTTAAAAAAGGCAATCCAGAGCTTCTACCACTCACACTGAGGGCCATCAGTCTCACAGAGAGGGGCCAGTGGTGTTTCTGGAGCTTTGTGTAATCAACACTCGATAATAAAGGCTACTTTTCACCAAAGGAGATGGGTTGGACTTTCTGACTTTAAACCTGACTGAGTTCAGAGAAAAAGTTAGGGCTGTTTTCAGGTGTAAGCTCAGTTATGACAGGGAAGTCTGGTTTTGCTCCTGACAACGCCGCTCCCTGCTTTTCTGCTCCCTCTTTCAGTATTGAAACTAATGACACATTTGATGTGTCATACATGAATGACAGTCTGTAAATGCCAAGGAGGACAGGGAGACAGAAAGCAGTCCTCTTCAGGAGATAATTGGTAGGCTCAAGCTTGCTACAGCAGAACACAACACAGCCCTCAGCAGGAGATTAAGAGAGTTTCTGTAAGAGGGAAGCAGTTACCTCCTCTGCCTACTTTTCTTCTCCCCACTTCTTCATCCACTTTTCCAGGATGGCGTCATTGGAGAGCTTACTAGAAATGCAGATAGTTTTAACATTAGTGCCAAAGATGACCTATTTATTTTTTTTAAAGCTCTCTTATGCACCGTGCTTTAGTTCTGACCGTGGCAAGGGAAGAGGTGTGAGAATTGCCTCTGGTCTCTCATTCCTGGGGCTGCCCTATAAGCTGTGGGTGGAGGTGCCTTTCCTCTGACCCTGTGGCCACACGTGGTTCTGCCACTAATCTGCTTTGGCATCCGAGCTGGGAGAGAATGGCTGATGTCCTGGGATTCTCCACCGAATTACTGACTGACTTTGTTGGCAGGGTTCTCTGGGGTTACCAGGGGAGACAGGAAGTTCTCAAAATGAAGAGGGAAGTTGTTGGACATAAAGTTCATAAAATGCGTGATTAAAAGTAGATCATTTTAACTGTAAATTTTTGATTCTCTGTGCTCAATTTGTCTTTGTCATCATGTTGCCATTATCATCACATGGTTATCAATGAGCATCTCCCAACCGAACTCTCTTATCTGCTTTGGCTGGTCCCCAGGGAATCCTTTGCCTTCTTGGTGTTCCTTCTCAGTACACTCACTGAATCTTCTCCCAACCTTGGCTATTCTCCCTACATGCAAACTTATTTCCTGATCTTTCCTTCCCTAAATACCACCCACATCTGCACTCTACCATATAGTTTAGTAAGCAGTTGCTCTCCAGTTGAGCTATGTGTTAGCTTTGTCCCCCAGGCTAGAATACAAGTTCCTTGACTGCAGGAGCCAAAGAATAGAGGTGGTAAGCAGATTCACTTCCCCCCTTCTGTATTACTTGAGGTGTCTTTATATTATGAATGTATAACCTATTAAAATAATTTTAAATGCATTTGCCTTCCAGACCTCATATATTATAAGAAGCAAAACAACAACAAAAAATCACATAGATTCAGCATGGTACCAAATAAATTCCATCTGGATTTGATAAGTGTCTTTTGCTCTGAAGAAAATAAATAATAAAAAATAAACAACAGTAATAAAATGATAAAAAATAAATAATAGTGATAATGGTTAAAAAAAAAAAAAAACACCTGTCTGGTTGAATACTAATAAAAGTGCCTTTACTTCATGTGCAGAGCTTCTAGATCAATACAAAAAAGATGTACTGCACATTCAAACCAGTGCTATTTACTTAGCAGCTCTGGAATGGGAATACGCAGACAACAGCTATCAAGTTTCCAGCCTGGAAAAATCCACAAAGGCCACTGAACACAGACACCATGGGGCATCATGCAGACAGTTTATAAAAATAACTTGCCCACGCATTTTTGGAAACTGATGTAAGCTGTACTTGTGGCTGTCTGCTTCCTTTGCTTTATCCAGTAACAACTGAAAAGAGACCAGTTACTAGGACTCCGAGAACTTGGATGCTCAAGAGACACCCAGCATTCACCACAGGGAAAGCAGCAATCCTGTGTTACATGAATACAAACAAAAAACTGTAATGCAGTCTAGTAACAACAACAACAAAAAATGCATCAATCTATTCAGAAATATTTATCAAGCACCTGATACATGCTGAGCACTCTAGAGAATTCAAACATGGATCAGTTACTCCCTGGGTTTAAGGAGTTTGAAGTCTAGTACTGAAATAATGCTTGTTCAGAACATATGTGTTAGTATCATCTGAGAAGTTCAATTTAGTCATTCTGAAGATGGAGAAATCACTTTCAGTTGAGTGATCAGAAAATGCTCTATTAGAGGGGAGGACACTTGGAATGGATGTATGAGTTTAAAAAACTTTTTAAATTCAAGTATAACATATATAAAAGTGCACATATCATAAAAACTACAAGCTAACTGATTCTATACAAACTGAACACATTAGTTATGTAATCAGCACACTAGTTATATAACCAGATAGAATAGTACAATACTCCAGAAGTTCCCATTGTGCTCTCTTCTGATCATTCTTGGTGGGGGGGCAGTAGAATTTTGTTAGATGAATGTAGACAGAGAGAAGATTACTGGAGGAAGGATTAGCATGCATAAAGATGTGAAAATTAAAAGGCAAGACCCATGCTTGAGGAATGGGCCGAAGAGTTTGCTTGGAGTGTCAGCTGGAGGACAGGGTTGGGTACATATTATACGGCCTTAAATGCCAAGTAAAAGAGTTAAATTTTATTAGCGCTGAAGCTGTTTGAGCAAAGGAGGAATATTTTGTAAAATCTTTTGACGATTGGTAGTTCAGAGGTCAGCAAGCTGACCAACACTCTGTTGGAAAGCTTCTATAACATCCAGGTATGAGATAATTTTGGATCTGCAGTGGCAGATGAGGACAGAGAGTAACTAGCTATCCACAGACACTATAAACAGCCAACAAAACTGAATGACTGTAGATCTTGAGGAAGGAGGTGGAAGAAAATTTACTTCCATAGAACTAATCAAGAGAAAATTTAATAATTTTCTCAAGTAGTTAACTGTTATTTAGTGTTTTGTTAAGGGTTAACACGGGAATGTTGTCTCTCCAAAACAGTTCTGAAAACTTTCTTACACTATTTGAATAAAATCTTTAGTTATTCTAAGGAAACTCCAAAGAAGCAACTGACCTTTCAGACAAAAGGAGCCCTTTGTTAGTGGGAAATGGGGACTGTTTATCTTTTCAAATGGGTGACTGGTAGAATAAATATTTCCCTGGGAAAAACTGACTCCCAGGAAGACTTCTGAAGATGTCACCATAACAGCAAATTATTGGGTGTTGCTCACTTGCCTGTTTATCCATCCAGATTTCTGGACAGGATGAATTAATTTCATTGTATACTTTCACCTGTAACGTGTTTCTACAGGAAACACCATAATTTTGGGGGGAAAAAAGACAATTTTTTTTTCTTTGACAACTTTCTATGTAGCACTTTGACCGTGTGCGTCATTTTTGCTTAAAGCTCTCCCCCTCCAACTTTCAACTCTTACCCTCCAAAGCAGTGGACTCTGGACTCAACAAATAATTATTGAGCACATAACATGTGCTTTGATTTTCTATAACGTTTTCAATCTGTTCCTAACACTTCTGTACAACTGTTACCTTATTCTTCAAAGTCTGTTTTTCCTTTTTTTTCCCCCTGGAGTTTTGGATACGAGGAGTTGTTTCCAGATACTGGGATCTGTCTAGCGAAACATCAACCGATGTAAGGGAAGTTGTTCTTGGAAGCCGGTGAGTGTGCAGGTGACCAAGAGTCTTTTCTTTTTTTTTTTTTTTTTTTTTTTTTTTTTTTTTTTAATATTATTTTATTAGTTGGAGGCCAATCACTTTACAACATTTCAGTGGGTTTTGTCATACATTGACATGAATCAGCCATATAGTTACATGTATTCCCCATCCCGATCCCCCCTCCCACCTCCCTCCCCACCCGACTCCTCAGGGTCCTCCCAGTGCACCAGGCCCGAGCACCTGACTCATGTATCCCACCTGGGCTGGTGGTCCGTTTCACCATAGATAATATACATGCTGTTCTTTCAAAACATCCCACCCTCACGTTCTCCCCCAGAGTTCAAAAGTCTGTTCTGTATTTCTGTGTCTCTTTTTCTGTTTTGCATATAGGGTTATCGCCACCATCTATCTAAATTCCGTATATATGTGTTAGTATACTGTAATGTTCTTTATCTTTCTGACTTACTTCACTCTGTATAATGGGCTCCAGTTTCATCCATCTCATTAGAACTGATTCAAATGAATTCTTTTTAACGGCTGAGTAATATTCCATGGTGTCGCAGCACTGTTTATAATAGCCAGGACATGGAAGCAACCTAGATGCCCATCAGCAGATGAATGGATAAGGAAGCTGTGGTACATATACACCATGGAATATTACCAAGAGTCTTTTCTGGGATCAGACGGAAGAAAGAGAAATTTACTTGGGAAAGAGCACGTGGGTGGAGAGAGGAGGGGAGTCCGGGTAGAAGAGAGCTGGTGTAGGCTAGGCTCCATGCTCTCTCTAGACCTGACGCTCCATCACCCAGGTAGTCGGGGTGCCCATGGCCTGGAGCTTCTAGACTCGCTCCACATCGCTGGCTGCTCACCTCCATCGCTTCCCCAGCTGAAGTTCCAAACTTTTTCCTGCGTCGAGAGGAAGGGTGTTATTAAGTTTGAAAGGGAAGTCCCTCCCCCTTCCCGGATTCCTATTGGTCAGAGCCAGCCCATCCCCACCAGGGTCGTGGGCGGATTGGCTGTGGGAGGGGAGTCCCGCCGCAGGCTCGGAGCCGACGGCAGCCCGGGGCCCCCAGGTGGCAGGTGGGGCCGGGACCGCCCGCGCCGCCGCCTCCTCCGCGCGTTTCCAGCAGGCTGACTTTAAGGTTCGCGCGCTGGTCGGGGGCGCCGCGCTCGGCGGGAGCGGGACTGCTAGGTCTTGGCCATGAAGAGCCTCAAGTCCCGCCTGAGGAGGCAGGACGCGCCCGGCCCCGCGCCGTCCGGCGCCGCCGCCGCCGTCAGCGCGGTGAGTTCCGTGGCTAGTGCGCGCCCCGAGCGCCCGGCGCTGCCCTCCCGCGAACCGCAGAGCCCGTCTCTGCTCGGCTTTCCCTCACAGCGTCCCGCTGGGTCGGCCCCGGCGGCTCCTCCTCCCTCCTCAGACCAGGGCTCCGCGTTGGCCCGGAGACCCCGGGAACCTCCCCGCCGCCGCCTCCGGGGCTCTCCGGCCCCTTCCCCACCCTTCACCCTTAGGTCTCCAAGCTCCTGGCCTTTAGGACTGGATCGTCCCCTCTTCCTCAAGTCGGTGTTTTCGGGGTTGTCCACCACCTCGGCCCTTCTCCGGTGACCCCAGCCCTGCCCTCTGCCCGGCTGACCCCCGCATCCCACGCGCGCTCAGTCCCGGCCCGGCTCTGCTGGGCACAGCGGGCGCCCCTCAGTCCCCGGGCCTGCGGGTCGGGCGGGGGCTTGGCGCCCCACGGTCCAGGTGGGCAGGGCAGTGGACCCGGCGCCGCCCGGTCCGGAGTCCGGACCTTTCGTGGGTGAGCGCTGCTGGGCTGGGTGGACGCCGTGTGCTGGCCGCTGTTGCGGGATCACAGGGACTCAGAATCAAACACAAAAGTTTGATATCTGAGTGAGGCAGATGCATCTGGCATAGTTACAAAGACAAAGCCCCAAATGGGTGATGATCCTGAAAGTGGTGGTGAAGTTGGGAAATTGTAAGTCTCACCTGTGGGACAGACAGACCCCGGAGACCTGCATTCGGCCGTGATCCGCAGCCCGGCCTCTGCTCGCTGAGAAGTTCTCAGGGCCTCTCTGTAGTTGGCAGGAGAACAGAAATGTTGAGAAACAGCCTGACTGCAGATGTTGGGATTTAGATAATTTGGCAAGTAGAAGAACGGCTATATCTTCCACATTATATATTATTGGAATAAACGTTATTTTAAAAGTCTTGAGAGTCAGAAACGTTTACCGAGATGTAATATTCAAAACTGCCTGGTTGTCCGTTTGGAGTCATTAAAACAGATCTTAATAATTTTACATAGGTTTTGCCAAATGATTAAATGCTTTTTTTGAGACTACTCATTAATCTGCTTTGGCTTTTGAGTGAATTCAGAATTATGCCTTTCTCTCCACTTGACTACTTCTAGGATGATTTTACTTGGGCTTTAAGGAAATTGTGGTGAAACTTGGCTCTTTACTTCCCAATTGAAAAAAAAAAAGGGATAGTTTCAGATAGCATGATATTTGATGATTTGATATTGGTTAATATGGCATGAATTTGTTTAATTAGCCCATAGAAGGGACGATTACTTTCAGATTTTTTAAAAGAAAATAATTGACAGACTAGTGATTCAATGATATCAGATCACTATACATAGTTGAGGTGAAGATTCAATTTCTTTGTAGTGCAGGTTGTTTTCAGCTTTACCAGTATACTTTTCTAGGATTATTCACAATGTTTTACCCCATTTGGTTTGCACTAGGTTTGTACACCTTAATTTTAGCCTGTTTTCTCTTCTAGAGATGCAGAGAATGTAGTTGTTATTGATATTACCGGCATGCCAGTTTGCATTTTATACATTCAGCACATAAAATGCATCTTTCTGAATGTAAATCTTTAGCACTTGTTACACTGGGCATTCTGTTATTTTTTTTTTTAAATACCGTCATAAAAAATAAAGAGAAATACATGGTATAAAAAAATAGAACCTACCTGCTTAGAAAAAGTGAACATCTCTCAGTTTTAGCTAAATTTTCAAATATGTTTTGTAAAATATTTAAATGAAACTATATAAGTATGATGAGTAATAAAACCAAACTAAATATTGATAGAGTTTAATAAAGGAACAGGGGGAAATAGATTCTTTCTGCTTTTCAGTCTATAAACCATAAGCCCTAATGTCCTATTTGGTCACATGTGTGTGTATTGTTATGATTGAGCATTTAAAAAAATCTTTTTGCTTTCAAAGTTATTTAAAAATTTATTTGTTTTTGAATAGATAATATAGCACATGGCTTAATATTTAAAAGGAACAAAATTATTTACAGCAGAAAGTCCGTCTCCCACCTGTGTACTTCAGTTATTCTGCTTGCCCCCCACCATTCCTCAGAGGCCATTGGTGTTATTATCAGTTGCTTGTATATCCCACCAGAGAGAGTTTAGCATATACAAGCAAATATTAATATAAGTATTCACTCTTTATATAAATGGTAATACACTGTACTTGCTGTTCCATATATTTTTTTAAACTGTAGTATCTAGGCCCATTTAGAGCATCCCCAATCAAATCTTTTGCTATAATGTACAATGCTATGATGAATAAGCCTATATATATTGCAAGCATGTGTGTGTATACTTGTCAGATCAATTCCTGAAAGTGTAAGTGCTAGATTAAAGGACATGTGCATGTGTAGTTTTAAAGAATGTTGTTAAATTTACTTGTGCATCATATACCCAGTGTATAAGAAAGTATTATTTCACATGCTTTATTTAAAGTTTGTTCAAATTGTTAAGTTTTGCCAGCCTGATAAGTAAATATGGTATCTCGGGATAGTTTGAATTGGATTTCTTTTACTGTGGGTGAAGTTGAGCATCTTTGCATGTTTTTAAGAGCCCCTTCCATGTTCTTTTCTGTGAAGAGTTTACTCTTTCCATTTTTGTATTGGGTTGTCGATTTCTTTCCTTTTCGTTTGTATGTACTTTATATCGGGGAAATTAGCCTTTTCAATATGAATTTTTCTTCTTCATTGGTTTTTGTCTTATGACTTTGTTTATGGTGGCTTTTGCTATGCAGAGTGTGGCTTATTTTTATACAGTTGAATTTATCAACCTTTTATTTTGTGACTTTTTATATCTTGGCCTTTCCACTCTGCCATATTAAGCAAAAATAAAGAAAAATCTCTAGATGGTTTCATCTAGTCTTTGTTTCATTTTTTAAAATATTTAACTCTTTAATCCATATAGAATTTTTTCTGGTGTAAGATAAGAGGTATACATCTTGTTTTCTTCCTTCTCTCCCATTTTCCCCTTGTGGCTGCCTAATTGAATCTTAAAGCATTCATTTAATCATTACGGAAATGATCACAATTTGTACTTTAAAGATTTAAAAAGTGTATTTCATAAATAGTTTTCTTCATGCATTTATAATATTTAAGCTTATTTGGAGACTCATTAGAAATAAACAACTATGTAAATATTTTATGATATTATAGTATGTATGCAAAATACAGCATATTAATGTAACATGCTAAATTATAATTATATACTATATAAGGAATTTCAAATATTCTGAGTAGTAACATGGTTATAAATATGTCAGTGAGTTTTGAGTTCACTAAAAGAGAGTGTGTTTATACACATAAATAAATATAGTTCACAATTTTAAATTGTGCATAGAATACATGTGTGTGCCCTTTACTAGCTAAATCTAGAGATAGCTGCATCTTTTAATCATAAAATAAGACAATTTTTGTTGTCAGATTTATTTTTAATTACTAAATTGGAATTTCAGATTTCTGAAAGGGATAATTAAATAACTATAAATGCTACTTCAGATCTAGTCAATTATACATACAGTCAATTATGTGTACAATTATGTGTACAATGAGAATAGGCTTGTTCCATTTTCACCTAGTTCAGATTAGGAAATTTGAGTAGTAATTAAAAGGACTACTGCAAACCAGTATTACAAGCACACATTTTGGAAGGAGGTTCCGTTTTAAATTGTACCTATACTACTAATCTCTGACCTGGGAAGTTCCGCAGTGATGATTTTTGCTGTCCTTTCTTTAGGCTGCTCTTAAAATGGGGCAATCAGTTTTATAAATCAGCAACCAAATATGTTCTAAAGCATCTCATTAATGTCTCAGTACCCTGAAAAAAAATTTGGTATTTCTAAAAGAATTTAGAGTTACAAATATAGCAACTGAAAAATCTTCAAAAAACTTCTTTTGGTTCCCACCAAGAGCAGAAGTTTGAGATGTTTTGAAAAGCATAAAGGACTAAGTATTATTTTGTTTTAGTTGTAATTTTGAGAATGAGGCATTTGTGTTTTCCACTCAGTGATATGGGTGTGTTTGAAAGGATGTTATTGTTATTTTTGTATTGATGATTTTGTGGTAATGTGAAAATTAAGATCACAGGGTGGGGTCAGGGATAAAGGTAGAAAGGTGAAGCTTGAACATGGGTCACATAGAGTTTGAAGGGCATTGAGGGCAAAAGAGAAGTGAGCACAGTGTTTTGGGGTTGTGAAATTATATAGCCAATTGTGGGAGTATTAGGTTTGAAAACAAAATTTGGTGTTCTTGTAAAGGATGGTACAGATGAGTTACAAGGATTCCAGTGAAAGTCAGGAGTTAGAGGGTGACAACTTGCGAGAAGAGTGAAAGGAAGATTTTCTTTCTTTCTATTTTTTTTTTTTACCTTGAATTAAAACTTTGAATTTCTTGACAAGTTTTAACCATTGTTTAGAGGGATCTCTGACTAGAGTCAGTTAAGTCTCATCTTCAGAAATTATCCTGTTAATAACAAGTTCATGTTCCCACTCATCCCTTCTCCTCTAGAATTAGCTAACAGCCAGCAAAATTTTGTTCTCATCAAACTGTTTCACTTATGGTTGTATCCTTGCTGAAGAAATCTAGATCCCAGAATATTAGATTTAAACATAACTCATGTAGTCTCTGGGTCAGTATCATATGGAAATCTTTACTGTCCTGTTACAGATCATGCAAACATTTGTCTGTCCTCTCATAAGGGATCTAACAAACTGGTGAAAATTTCCACCTGCATGAGCTATCTGTGTGAGAGAAATCAAATTGATTTCTGTAATGAATTTGCCTAAAAATAGATGTTTGAAATTACTTCCTGAAATTATAAGCAAAATGATAGGCTAATATATGCATTTTGTCTCTTCCTAAGTCATAAAACATGTAAAAGCTTTACATAGTTTTTATATAGTTGGAAAAAGTAATAGGTCTTTAAGGTTTAAAAATATAACACAAAAACACAAGAGTAAACTTACTTGTTTGTAGTTACAAAAATAGTTTTGTCTGTTGGGCTTTTTTATATTCTCGGGAATCCTGAATATTGTTGATGTGGACTAATTTATTTCCACATAGTGTAGTCTCTAAAATGAAGTGTAAAACATGAACCAGTATAGTTGAGTGACTAAAGCTCTGACCAGGGCTGTGATTTGATGAGCTGTGTTTATGTAATGGAATCAGACTGGCAGGTGCCCTTAAGAGAGAGGAGATATTTGACTGAACCAGTGAGGATAAATGGCTGTTGATTTTAAAAATCTTTTTTTTCCCATAAAAGTCACACATGCTCATTGTAGTAAACAAAATATAGTTGAAGATAAAGAACAAAACAAGTCAATTGTAGTTCTGTTCATCAGATTTGAAACCGCAGGTAACGCTATTTATTGAAAGATTCCTTAGTACCTCTTTGTTATTCACTTAGCATTTAGTGACCTTAATGCCACAGTAATGATATGTGTATGTTTTTGAATAATATTTGATTCTAAGACATTTTGTACTTAAAACTACAAGTAATTTGAAATGATTTGAGCAGATTCAAATGTCCCATTAGGAGAACTCAGTAAATGCTAGTGAATTTTCTTAAAAATAAATAGCCAATATTTATTGAACATGGATGTCCAGGCATCATTTTAAGTGCTTTGCATGAACTCACATACTCCTCACAGCAACCCTAAGAAGTGAGTACTCTTGCCATCATTTTATAGATGGAAGTTAAATAATTTACTTGCCCAGGTGCTATGGCTGTAAGTGGAGAGCCAGGTGGTCTGACTCTGGAACCATGTTTTTAACCATCGTGAACTGATATAATTTCAAATTGAAAGCTATGGAATTTGTGTCTTAAGCCAAAGACCTAAAAAATTGGGAGGCAGGGTATTTGGGCAGAAGGAAGACCTTTAAAGGTAAGCCTCAAAACCATTTTGTGTTCTATCCAGCAGTTGCATTCCCCATACCCTTCCAATAATCATACTATGATTTAAAAAATATTTACTTATCAGCCAAAATATTATTGCTTTAATCTGTGTCTTTATTGTCCGGGGAGTATGACAATATTCTTGTGATTATTGGTTCTTTCATGTTATTTGACCATTTCCTTCTGTTGATACCTTGTTCACATTGATCTTTGAGAGCTCTATATCTCTATTTTTGCTATTTTATGGCCCATCATAGCTTTGAGAGTGGTGTATCTTTGACTATACAAAGATAGTCCTTTCCCCTTTATATTTCAAATAGTTTTTGCTTTATGTGCTTAATTTTGTTTTAATTGATATATTAAGGTTCCTGGCTATTTTATATTCATTGTAAAGTCTAACTAGTGATTATACAAATCTTGAATTTATTTGTCCCATTATAATTTTGTCTTGAATTGTTGATATTAATACTGTCATATTGCATCCTCTTTGCCTTTTGCTGTTGTGTGTATGTGTATGTTCACCCAATACATTATCCCATCATCCTTAGTTTTAGCGTTAGTTGGAGGATGTATGGGTGAAGTAAGTCCTGAGTATCCAATAGAGCTAAAAATTGTTGGCTTACTGTCTGGAAAGGGGTGTGTGTGTGTGCGCACACACGTGCATGCATGCTTGTGTACATGTGTGTCTAAAAGGGTATATGCTTTTTGGGGTGGGGGGAAATATGTTTTTAATATTGACCTTATTGATATGTTGTCAAGGTCAACATTACTTCTGTAGTAAAGTTTTTCCTTTCGGATGCACAAGCATGTTTTAAAAAGTCTCATTGGCTTCTGGTTAATTTTTTTCTTACCAAATACTGGTATTATTAAAGAGGGGGGGAGGGAGGAAGGACATAAAACAATCATGCTTTCTAAACTAAAAAAAAGTGTCTGTAAATTTTCTTCTAGCTTGTTTTGGTTTTCTCTATAGTTTTCTCACCCACATGATACTTAGCCTGTGTAGAGGGTGGGGTATCATGAAAATACCCCAGCCTCACCAGTGGGGAAGTCTTGTGGCTGTGGTTCTAGTGAGGCTGATGCTCTCTGATCTTTTCTGCTATGACATGAGAAATAGCTCACAAACATGTGCTGATTGACACGTGAGAGGGTTTTTTTTTTTTAATGGGAGATTTTTTTATGATTCACCTCTATTTTTTTGACTGTTGGATTCTTTTAAAAAGTTAACATTCTGTATTTTAAAAACATTTTATAAAATATAAACAACATTTGTGGCAATGGATAAGTAGAAAAATGTGGAAAGTAGAGTGTTTTCTCAGCCTTAGAGAAGGCACACTGGAGGCCAGACGGTTCATATTTTTTGAAACTATGCCTGGAGCAATGTGAAGGGGCGGGTAGTGTGTTAGCGTTGTAGGGTCAAGCTCTGAAGTCTGGTAGCCTTGAACTTGGATCTTGCTTCTCCCAATAACCAGCTTTATGACCTTAGGCAAGTTACTTCAATATACTTTGTTTCCTTATTTGGAAAATGGGGTTAATAATTGCAGTTAACTCAATAAATGGTAGTTCTTTTCATTACTCCCTGAAAAATCTCACCTGAGTTTTATAACCAGATAGATAGCAGTCTTCTTGATCTTTTTCTTTCCAATTAATACATGCTCTTATAGGCTTTTTATAGAACCTAAATCTTCAAAAGATCATTTGCCCCTCGCTTTTTGCCCCCAGGGAGATAAACGGTATCTCTGTTTTTTATTTATTAAAAATTAATTCTTGAGGGCCTAGGCCAAGCCCAGGGAGATGAGAAGATGAAGAAGATAAAGAGGCTCAAAATACTGTGCAGGAACTCTATAAATGGATCATACAAGGTAATAAGTGCTGTGATAGAGGCGTCACAAGGTGCCGATCCAGTCTGGGGCTGAGGAGTTGGTGAAGGTTTTTGGTATTTTTTTGTAGGGTGAGCTGCTGCTGCTTTTTTTAAAATTAAGATGAGAGTCACGTAACAAATCATTTTAAAGTGAACAATTCAGTGGCATATGATATATTAACAGTATTGTGTTAGCACCATCTCTGGTTCCCAAACTTTTTCATCACCCCAGAAGAAAACCCTGTACCCATTAAGCAGCTGCTTCCCAACTCTTCTCCCCTACCCCTGGGCACCCCCAACCACCAGTCTGCAGGATGAGCCTCTTCATCTGAAGCTTAAAAGAAGTGGGTAGGAGTGATCCCGGAGAGGAAGACATTCCTTTCAGAGGGGACAGCAAGAGCAGAGGCATGAAGGGGAGAAATGTTGGAGTTGGGGGAAGGGGCAGTCGAATTGTCAGCTCAACTTTTTGCCACCAAAATAATCAGCAAGGGATTGAAGGGGAGCTAGTCAGGAAGGGAGGTTGGGGCTAAATCTTGGAATGGCTTAAAATAGGCCACGTTGTTAGTGTTGGACTTTGTCCTGTGTATGCAGAAGTGGCGAATCATATGATCACCGGTGTTTTATTAGATGGATTACTGTGTAGCTGTGTTCAGGATGGATTTGAGGTGGTCTGTCTTAGAGGTGGGCAGATTGTTTATGAGTCTGCTACCATAGGATAGGCAAGGGTTAGTGAGGGCCTGAATCATAACAGTGCTGGAAGGGACGGAGAAGAGGGAGTACATTAGAGAAACAGGGGTCATCTGAGACCAGAGAAGTTGTGACTTGCCAGTCATCCAGTTAACTTGCCCTGAGCCAGTCCCACTAAGCCCCCTGCACCTGATTGCAGTGTGGGGAAGGTACAGTCCCAGGCTGGAGGTAGTAACTCTCAAGGCGGGAGTGGAGGGTGGCCGGAGAGAATGCTGTCTCCATGCTCCTGTATCCTGACATCTTAGCCTTGTTTAGAGTACACTGATTCATAGCTTGGATGAATAGTTCAAAGTTCTGATGATGATGTTTGAAAAATATGTTTGAAAGCTTAAGGTGCTTGTTAATAATCATTATAAGCACATTAGAAGCATTATAAGCTTACGTTGCTTATAATAATCATTATAAGCAATTCGTATAATTCTTATAAGCATTGTAAGAATCCTCGATTTAGACTGTTTTGCTAGCTGTGGAAGACATTACTCGTGTATTTGATAGAGTTGAAGCTATAGTTGTATTTTTATTTTTTGGCCTCACCACATGGCATTGTAGTTAGTATTTTATATTTACCACTGTATGAGCTTATCATTCCATGGTGTCATTCACATCTATCAGTGTACTCTTCCCACCGGTTAATACAAATAGGCAGAATCTGGCTTATTTTGCTGGGAACAAATCTTTGGAATTCTGTTGAGGAACATGCAATAGCTACTTGTATTGATATTATTTGTCATTGTATAAATTATAACTACTTTGAGACTGAAAATTTCAGTTCTGCTCATATTTGTCAGACTTTCTTTCTTGGGCTTAAAACTTCTAATGTTGGCCTTCATTTTCTTCTCCGCTCTCAGGAACTGCTCTCCCGTCCCCTTGCAGATTGCCCCACCTTGGACCCATTGTCAGTCTATCGGTAGCCAATTGATAATGTTTAGCCCATTAGTAGCTGAGATTTAGAAAGAGTTCTCTTCTCTGTCCAGAGGAGTGAAGTTCCTGAAGGCTAACAAACGTAGCCTTTTCCTTTTTTTTTGGCTAGATTTCTGTGGTGAGCATGAGGACTGTCTCATACCAAAGTCAGTTGGCTGAGTCCCTCTGAGACGCCCAGCTACCCTGATCCCTGGGTTGTATCTTTAGTCGTAGTTTTTCTTAATGGACCTTGGGTGGAATAGCCTAAGAACCCGGTTTTCATTTGGCCCATTTACTCCTCTGCTCTTTATAGCAAGAATCAGACTGGGGTTTTGTACTATAGAAATTGTCACTGGTGTTAGGGATCTTCGCTTCTGGTTTACCCAGTCATTATGATTTGGCCTAACCTTTATTTCTATAGCCATACTTTGCCTTTTGGTGTAGAAAATTGGCTCCAAAAGGTGATGATTTTGCAAAAACATGTCTTACATGTTGTTTTTTTAACTAGGGGAAAGTTCAATTCCCTTTTTAATGTGACTAATTTTTAAATTCATATAATTTGATTTTCTTAATGAGTTTTAAAATAGCCCTTCACTTTATCTCTTTAATTTGTTTAAATATTAGATTTTTAAAAAGCATTTTAGGATTAGAAAGGACCTTAAAGTTTAACTGTTATCCACAGTTGGAAATACATTTTCTATTGTGACAGAGAGGTAGTGGGCAGAATTCTAAAAATGACCTTCCATAATTTCCCACCTTAATCCCCAGGACTTTGGATTTGATGAGATACTATATCCATGGTTATGTTCTGTTACATGGCAAATGAGTTTTTGCAGATGTAATTTAAGGTTACTAACAACTGGACTTTGAGTTAGACAATAGGGAGTTTATCCAGGTGGACCAATTCTAATCACATGAGAGTGAAAAAACAGATTTACCTCTGGCTCACAGCAGAATTGGAAAGCAGAGAGATTTGAAGGACAGGAAGGACTTGGTATGTTGTTGCTGGCTCAAGGATGGATGGGGCTGTGTGTCAACAAATGCAAGAGGCCTTGAAGAGCTGAGAGAGAGGCTCTGTGCTGACAGCCACCAAAGAAAGAGAGTCCTTGACCTACAGCTTCAGGGAACAAAATTCCACCAATAACCTGAATGAACCTGGAAGTGAATTCTTCCCAGACGAGAACCCAGCGTGGCTGGCATCTTGATTTTGGCTTTTGAGAGACCCTAAGCAAAAAACCCAGTCAACCCCACTGAACTTCTGACCTGTGAACTCATAAATAAGTTTCGTGTTTAAGCCTCTAAGTTTGTAGTAAATTTTTACACAGCAGTAGAACAATGCGTATTAAAAAGCATATAAAAAAGTGGAGACATTATTTTGCCAACAAAGGTCCGTCTAGTCAAGGCTATGGTTTTTCCAGTGGTCATGTATGGATGTGAGGGCTGGACAGTGAAGAAAGCTGAGCACCGAAAAATTGATGCTTTTGAACTGTGGTGTTGGAGAAGACTCTTGAGAGTCCCTTGGACTGCAAGGGGATCCAACCAGTCCATCCTAAAGGAGATCAGTCCTGGGTGTTCATTGAAAGGACTGATGCTGAAACTGAAACTCCAATACTTTGGCCACCTCATGCGAAGAGTTGACTCATTGGAGAAGACCCTGATGCTGGGAGGGATTGGGGGCAGGAGGAGAAGGGGACGACAAAGGATGAGATGGCTGGATGGCATCACCGGCTCGATGGGCATGAGTTTGAGTAAACTCCGGGAGTTGGTGATGGACTGGGAGGCCTGGTGTGCTGCGATTCACGGGGTCGCAAAGAGTCGGACACGACTGAGCAACTGAACTGACTGACTGGGAACAATGCAAGACTTTTGCCATACTCTTATTCTGCCATATAAATAAATTCTATGGAAGAAATGGAAATCTTATAAGTGAAAAAAATCAGAATAAAAAATATAGGTACAACTTGATAATAGCCATATAAAAATTCACATGGGAAAAGACCAGCAGGGGAAAACACAAAGATGATCATCGTTATGGATTATGAAATATTTATGTTTCACTTCTTTGTTGTGATTTTAATTTTTATAATAAAAATAGACTAATATTAATACAATTTTAATACACTTATTTATGAAAACTAGCAGCTTAATTTTATTTGGGGATTTATTACTGGGAACATGTAAGTCCGTAGGCCTGAAAGATTCTTGCTGGCAAGAGTAAAAAGCTTCTGAGTGGTTTCCCTTGCCTTAATTATTGAATGTATATAATTAAGATAATTGGTAGAAAGAGCCCATTGACAATAAGCTAAAACCCCTATGTTCCTTAGGATTCACCCCATCGATAATTTGCTGAGGAAATAGCCTTTGCTGTCCTGTGTTGTTGAGGGGAACACATAGGCCTGCACAGTTTTGGAAAAGAGATTCTGTGTAGGGGTCACGAGGTGGCTGTTGGAAAGGTAGATTTAAATTGCTTATGTGTGGCCTTTAAAATACAGATGGGAAAGGACTTGTACCGAATATGACTCGTCTCCAAGCCACTTAAAGTGATCTAGGCTTAATAAGTAGCTTTACTGCAGGGGGTTGGGCAAGTCAAACTTTGTTAATCAGAACTCTTTCTCTGCACAGCTGAGGAAATGGAACAGCAGTTTTCCTAATTGCTTAGATCTAATAGCATTCCTGCTGTTGAACTGTTCGATAGCGTGGGAAAGGGTGAGTCACAACAGAGGAAGGAACTATACTTAGGACGCTTGACAAACACCTCTGGGTGTGGTGGCGTGTTTGGGTCTACTCCTAAGACAAAAAAGTGTCTCATTTTATGTAATGAGGCTATCATGTGGGGTTTTTGTTGTCAGTGGTTCTAACTTATAAATTTCCTCTGTTTTGCTCCTCAGTAGCATTGAAGATACTTCTTAAGACTGTAAGTAGGGGAAGGATAGTATTGCATTATGAAGATGAAGTCCTACCCTATAGTTAGTTTTGGGTTGAAGCTGATTTATTAAAACTAATATTGCTAACCACAAGGTATACTACTGTTTTTCAGTGTTTCTAGTCAATAACACTGATTGAGTTAAATAGTGATAATTGGGAAAAGATGTTGAAAATGATAACCTTTCCATTGAAAGTGTGAATACACATGCTTAACAATTATAAACCACTTATAAACACAAGACCAGCTTTATGAAGGACAATCTTGGAGTTCCTGAAATGCCCCCTTTTTTTCCAGCGTTCAAAATTTCAAAATTTAGGTGTTCCAGTTGTATCCATCTGGGTGACTCTTTCTGCTGCATTCCCCAGTTCCTTGTTTGGTACCATCAGACTAACAGTTTAGGCAGGCCCTGTGGTTCTTTGAGGGCTCTCAGAGATAATGAGAAAAGTGTAAGTGCCAAGGCTTCGGACAGGACAGAACTTGGGGGTGCGGAAATCAGGGTGCCGTTTCCTGCTGTTAAGTGCAATCCCTGCTGAACCGGAGGTAAGATTAAAACAGCAGTTGCTTTCCTCATATTTTAGCTTATTACCTGGCCATCAGAATGAGTCCTGCCTTAAATTTGGTGCCCTTAGCACTTTACTCCCCTTACCGTGGTCCCAGCCCTGCTCATTGGTGCATCACTGGGTTAGCAAGTTACCACATTTTCTTTTCTCTGAAGGAGAAACTATTAGATTTTTGCCCAGAGAATCCAAAAAGAGGGTCTTTAAGTTGGTTCTTGTATATATGACTTCACTTGGCCAATACCATCACAGATATGTATATGAGTATAAGTTAGAGGATATTTAGTTTATGCATTTGAAGTAGTTTGGCTTGTGTGTAGCGTTTCCAGAACATAAGTATTGTGAGAACAGTTTAGATCAATACATAGTTCATGACTGTGACTGCAAGGTCTTCCAGTGTGCCCAGGAATGTTCTAATTTGTTACTTTCTTCCTTCTTTTATTGAGATTTTGTTCTCCTGTAATTTATGACAGAGGTTTTCATGGTGTGTCTCATGTTTGTAATTGCTGTTAAGAGTGAGGGGTGGAAATGGGACGTATATTGCCGTTTCCTTGAAATGGGGAGAGAGAGGATTGGACATGAACTGCAGTTTTGAGACAGAATTTTACCTTTGGAGATTGGGAGAGAAATGCCATCGTTTCTTGGTATTCATTTGTTATAAAATATAAATAGTAAACCAATCTGGGATTTATTTATGCACCACATACCAAATCCTAGAGGTAGCACTATTAGTTTAGTTGAACTTCTGATAATTAAATTCTTTCATATTGATTGCCAAAATATAGTTGGTTTTTGGTTAAATTGGCAGGAATCTTAAGTATTATCAGTGAAATTTTGAATTTTTAATATGTAAACTGTTAAGAATTTGGTATACATCTTACATATCTGTAAATAAATTTGCCTTTTAGACTCATTTGAATGGCCTTCTAAAGTAAAATTAAGTTATATTGGCAGTAATAAGACCAAGTTGTCCTTACTTTATTTCATTCCTTTTTAGCTGCAGTTCGGAGCTGTGAGTGGTTTCTGTTCCCTAGGAGATATTTGGCAATATCTAGAGACACTTTTGGTTATTACAACATGGGAGTGTACTACTGGTGTGTAGCAGGTCGATGCCAGGGAGCCATCCTGCAAGCATCCTAGAGTGCATAGGACACACTCTTTGGTTGAGAAAGCATGCTTTATAGGATTTATAGCAAAATATGTTTATATCATCCTTTGTATATTTTATTCTCCTCACCCACACATCTTAGATGAACCAGCGTTTTGAAATCATGTTCTTGTCATCCGTGATGTGTGGTAGACACTTACAAAATGGTTCTATTCTTTACCCTTCACTGTACCCATAGTCTTTGCAATGTGACTTTGCCTGTTTCCCTGCTTCTTGTATATAGGTTGTACAAGCAGCTTGCTTTGGACAGTAGAAAATGTTGGAAATGATGTTGAGCCTAGGTCTCAAAAGGCCTTTCATGCTTCTATTTTCTCTTGTGATCAAGCCCACACTTGTCTGGCTAGACTGCTAGTTACTAGTTGCTCCTATTTTCCCAGGAGGCATCTCACCAATCACCAGACACGGGAAAGAGGCCATCCCAGTCCAGCCAGCCGGGCTATTTGACGGTAGACACATGCATCGCCGAGATTACCCAGCCTCACCCAGCACAGCAGAACTGCCCCGCTGACATGTAGACTCATGAGCAATAGTATTACTACATGGTAGCTATTTTAAGTCTCTGTGTCTGGTTTTGCAGCAGTGGAAAACTGATAAATTATGATATAGTAAGCTTTTTGAAGGGAATGAATGTATCTGCTTTTTCTTCTAATTATTAATAATTCTAGGCAGATGTCTTGTTAAAAAGCCTTGAGATGCAATTATATTTGTTTTCTTTGTAATTTGAAAACAGGGAGACCATTAAAATTGAAGTGAAGTGAGCAAAGGGGAGAAAGTGGAAGAAAATTTTGTCAGTGATCTCTTGCAGGTACAGATCATGTATGGGTAAGGATTTTGGATTGTATTTGGATCCCAATCTAAAAAATCCAGTAGGCCAATTCTTGTTTGTTTGTTTGCTTTTTACAAAACATCCCACAGTTTGACTTTTCTTGATTTCTTCCTAATATTACTTTCAGATTAAATATTTAAGAATACTAACTACTAGAAGATTTTAAGCAAAGGAGCAATATGATCTGACTTAGGTTTTAAAAAGTATTCTGACTACTGTGTAGAGTGTAAACTGTAGCTTACAAGTAGTCAAAGGGCACAGATAGAATGGGGAGGCCAATTCATAGATTACTGTAATAGTCCACAGTGATGCAGAAACTAAAAAAAAAAACAGAACTCCCAAGCAAAACCGTGATGTGTGCCTGTGCTCAGTGGCTCAGCTGTGTCCGACTGTTTGTGACCTCATGGACTGTAGCCCATCAGGCTCTTCTCTCTGTGGGATTTTCCAGGCAAGAATATCGGAGTAGGTTGCCATTTCCTCCTACACAGGATCTTCCTGACCCAGGGTTTGAACTTGCATTGGCAGGTAAATTCTTTACCACTGTGCCAGTTCTTCTTATTGCCATTAATTAATATAAATCAATTTTATCATAGGCTCTTTAAAACTTTTTCTGTATTTTCCATATACTCTCACTTAAGAAAGAATGAAATGTTTAAAAATTGGCCTTTTAAAATAATAAACTCATGGGTTTATTTAAAAGCTCATCTCTCCTCCAAACACTAAGGAGAAAGGTGAGAATGGAATAACAAATTATAAAATGTGTGAGGCTGTGTTATATCTATATTTTTGGAAAAGTCTAAGCAAATTTTTTATTGTAAGAGTGAACCTCTGAATTTGGCTTGGTTTGTACTTAAGTACTATAACCACCGAACTTGTTCTTTTTAAAAGAAATTCTTTCATTTTTAAGGAAAAGGCTGTGATTGAAGTACAAAAGATATTCTTAAAAAGAATTGAACCGTCTCATATTTAACAAAATAATTATATTGTATAAATACATATAAGTAAGTAGATTTAGCAAGTGTTTTTGAATATGCGAAAAAAATGCTGTGCAAATTTAAAACTGAGTAAAACTTATTAGGAAAAATGTAACAAAGTTTAAGATTTTTACCTCAGGAGCATACAGGTTTTTTTCTCTTTAATGTGTATATTTTATATAAGACTTTGAATGAAATAGCTTGCTCTTCTTGATTTGTTCACAGTATGGAAGTTGTCCCCAAAAAGGGTCCTGCTACACTCTAAAGGGATAGACAGTCTTCTCAGACAGTCTCACACCCTGAGCCCTGATAGCTGCCTATTCAGATTTGTTTCCCAGCTTTGAACAGTAATGATTTTAAAGCACCGCAACTCTGCTAGATCTCAGATCTCCTCATCATTAAACATCCTTGAAATTCAGAAAAATATGGTGATGAACATGAGCCACCCTTATACCTCTCACAATGCCTGAGAGGATCACTAGGCAAGAGTTCCAGTGACCTGAAACTCTTATTACACGCAGTGCCCAGCCCTGCCGTTAGTAAAGTCATGAGCTCTGTCACTGTCAACCAAGAGGTTATAAACATAAGCATTTATTAACTCCAGTTAGAGTAATCACTGCAGTACAAGTAACTACAATCCTTTGTTAAGAAGAGAATAAAGATACTGAACTTTAAGCTCCATAATTTCTCAAGTACAGAGTACTATTTGAAATCTATTGAATATGCCATCATTTTATTAAAATCAATACAAAGTACCTCAGTTCCAATTGTATAGTGAGATACAATTGTTAGAATAGTTTGCTATAATTTAATTATAAAGTAATACTTAAATCATACTAATTTGAAAACTACTTATTCATGCTAAATTCAAATTATTCTTCATATGCAGTTACTTGACTGATGTAAAATATGTGAAAAATTCAAAATTGCTTGTAAGAGTTATTAAATATTTTCAAAACATGAAGACTATAATTAAACTAATTAACCAATTTAGAAGTCTGCCAGGGCTTCCATAGTGGCTCAGATGGTAAAGAATCTGCCCGCGGTGCAGGAGACCTGAATTCGATCCTTGGGTTGGGAAGATCTCTTGGAGAAGGGATTGGCTGCTTACCCCAGTGTTCTTGCCTAGAGAATCCCATGGACAGAGGACGCTGACAGGCTATAGTCCACGGCGTCGCAGAGTCCGACATGACTGAGTGACACTTTCACTTTCAGTGAACTTCCAAACCCGAAACCAGGAATGTTTCCCATAAAGGTACCTTCCAGTACAATATTAATATTATAATCCCCAACATTAAATTCTAAAATCAATTCAAAGTACTCAAAATAACAAAAATAGCAGTGGAAACATTTGTTATTCATTCCTTCTTAAAAACTTTGTTTTCTCTGATTATAGAAAATTGTAATCCTTAGAGATTATCATTTAGACTGTGGAACATCGTCATATTTACATATATGTGACACGTCAAGATATCCAAGATATATTTATTCTGTGAAAAAAGCAAGTTGGAGGAGAGCCTGTTAGTATAATCCTAGTTTAGTTAGTGGAGACTTTTTTTTTTAATTGGAAAAATATAAACTAA
This sequence comes from Muntiacus reevesi, assembly GCF_963930625.1. Lineage (NCBI taxonomy): Eukaryota > Metazoa > Chordata > Mammalia > Artiodactyla > Cervidae > Muntiacus > Muntiacus reevesi. The sequence continues at coordinate 17,374,284 of NC_089255.1, read as the reverse complement.
ATTCTTTATTAAACTCTTAAAAGTAGTTTCCTGTATTTAAGGAGTACAGGAATATGGGGTTCTCAAAGATACTCTGCACCACACTTTTAAGAGATGCGTTAGACTTGGTATCACTCTGTGTGTTGAATAAACTCATGTACCAGGTCATTTTGATGCTGGTGGCTTCCCTGCTATAGCTCAGCCTGCAGGCCTGAGCTGCTCTGTGGAGTGTCTTAGATGGTAGAGGACAAAGGAAAGAATACAGCCAGCAAAGGGACCCTATTTTCAAAGAGAAACTCCTCTTCTTTATTCACTTCAGGACTTCTTTGAAAAAATTTTCTGAAATTAAAAAGATATGAAAACCACCGTCCGAGATTGCTGTCCACATCAAGCAGAAGTTCTAGAACAGTTTGAGGGTAGTTAGTAATTAAAACTTAAATGTCTCTACCTTATGTATATTTGGAGTTTTTAGCTTTTGAGAACATTTTCTCAGTTATTTTCATTTTAATCAATTTAATCTGAGCAGGACAGATGGTAAAGCATATTAGGAAAGAAGATATTTCTCCCATGATGAAATATTTCACATAATTTATAAATAGGTTGCCAATATAAATTAATCTGCTCTGTGGACAGTAAAGTTCAGAAAAAATATCTATTTAAAATGGAACCAGTTTTATAGTGCTTCATATTATTTATATGTGATGCAATATCAAATAATTTCAAAGTAATCTGTTTTGGTTATGTGTATTTTCTAATTGTTGTATAATCATTGTTTATGTATTAAAATGAGAAGCTAAGGATATTGTGCTTTCTTAAATAATATTTTTACAATTTTTAGAAATATAAATATTAACTTTCCTTTTATAGGTTATTCTTCCCCACCTCCAAATATCAGGGAAGATGAGGGAGACTTTTCCTTTTCATATTCCTTTTTCTATACTGTCTTGTTGTTGTTTAGTAACTAAGTTGTGTCCGGCTCTTGCCACCCCATGGGCTAACTTGTCAGGCTGCTCTGTCCATGGGATTTCCCAGGCAAGAATCCTGGAGTGGGTTGCCATTTCCTTCTCCAGGGGATCTTCCCGACACAGGGATCGAACCTCTGTCTCCTGCGTTAGCAGGTGGATTCTTTACCCCTGAGCCACCAGGGAAGTTGTACTGTTGGCTCTTTCTAAAAACCATGTGTGTGTATTCAATACATAATCTTAAAAAGTACAGTTCAGTCCATAAGCAAAAGCTGCTTATTTTCCCAACCTTCTTATACCTTAACACATAGCCTTCTGCTTAAAATGAAGGAAATATGGAGTTTAAGGTGGAAGCAAAGAAAGCATGTCCATGGCTGGCTGAGTGGAAGACGTGCATGGGCTAGAATTGAGCAATGTATGTGGCAGAGCTTTGGTGGGCAGCTCCACTCAGTCCTCTTCTTGAGGTTCCTGGAGCAGAATTGATGCCGGGGCCACCTCAGCTCCAGACTTGTAGAGCTCAGCTCAACTGTCATTTTCTGTGAGATTTCTCTTGCAGCTCTTTGTTTATATAGCTTTATGATAAATTTAATTTTTCTTAAGGCAACTGAATGGATGTTTTTTCTTGCAAGTAAAGAAGCTTGAATAGAACAACATTCATTGTAGAAAATACAGAAAATATAAAGAATTTAGGTCTTCTCTAACCCCATATTCCATTGCTGTTAACTGTTTTGCTATTTCCTTCCATTATTTTTCTGAATGTTTATTCCTTAAAATTGTGATCTTACAACCTAGATTAATGTTTGCATGCCTTTTCAGTGTACTGAGCTCTATGATCTTATTTCTACTTCAGATGAAAATTAAAGCCAAGTGAAACAAGAATTGGAGAGACTAGTAGGTATGTACTTTTAAAACCTGAATTTTGGAGAGATTTAGTTTTACTTTTAAAAGAGCAGCAAAGAGGATGCTTCTAAGCTAATGAGAAAATCAGTGCTGTTTACAGTTTTTACAGATTTCCTCTGTGTTGCTCATATATTATATGTCTTGTAAAAGTTTAAATTAAAAGTTTTGTTAAGGGAGACCCAGTTTCCTGTTGTCAGGTGAAGCCTTTTTGTCACCTTAATAAATTCACATTAGGCTTGTTTGAGCAGAAACTCAATCTTGATTGGATTTGAAGATGCTGAGTTACACTGAAAGTTCACTGAAGTATTAAATGTCACCTTATTGTATTATAAGAAGTAAGTAGCTGACTAGTGGGCTAGATACTTCATCCAGTTTTTCCCTATAGGGAAGCAAGTTTATCAGAAGTTTGCTTGGTGAAGGTAGCATCAGAAGAGTGGGAATGAGTCACACCATTCCAATGCTTAAAGCCATCATTGTGTTTTGATGATTTGGTGTCCCGTCATCTTCCTTGGATTGTTCCTACAAGGTCAGTACTTGAATTTCTGAAAACTTTCCCTCTTAATACACCTCTGCTTTCATTCCAGTTTGTTCACAGGTACTTTAATTGTGCCTGTCACTCTTGATTCCTATTTTTTGGTTAAATGACAACCTAGGAAATGGAAGGTTGAACCTGATTACAGCCCATCCACCTCTGTGGAGATTGTGGTGCATTAAGAGATCTATCACCAGAGATCCTCCTCACGGCTTAAAGTTCATCGAGAAAGTTGAAGGATTTCCTTTTCAAATGTGGAGGAGGGAGATTACCAGAATTTGTTGGCTATCTCCTGTCAACCATCAGCAGCAAATGTTCCCTGTAACAATTAAAATCACTTGTTTTTCTCACATTTTTGACTACTGCTTTATTCTCAGAGAGGTCTATGGACATCCTTCATCAAAAGGAAAGAGTGCCAAGATTAATTTATCTATATTTGCCATGGGAGTGGCCACATATAATGCTAAGTATTTATCATTCCTGAACTGGATGATCCCCCAACAGCTTGAGTCTATTATATATATATGAGCTTATTTTAAAATTTTAATTTTCCCTAACATAACAAGGGAAGAAATTAATTTTTAATTTTGTATATGTCATAATGCAGCTTTAGAGTCATAAAAGTGAAAGTGAAAGTCACTCAGTCGTATCTAACTCTTTGGGACCCCATGGACTGTACAGTCCATGGAATTCTCCAGGCCAGAATACTGGAGTGGGTAGCCGTTCCCTTCTCTGGGGTATCTTCCCCGTCCAGGGATCAAACCGCCAGGTAAGCCTATTTTGGAGTCATAGGATCTGCTAAAATCATTAGTAAAGAGAAAAATCTATCCAACACATCTGTCAAATGAATTTATCAAATATCCTATCAAATAAAATTTGAGTCTAGGAGGTATGTTGCAAACGTTGCTTTGTTGGTTGGGGCTTTCCTCGTTGAGGGAAAGCCATTTGGGGCAAAACTTACATACTTGGGAATGCTTACTATATAAGGAAGGAGCTAAATCTATAGAAAGGTCACACTCTTTAAGGCAGGTGGAGGTAGGTGTTGGTTTAAAATAGTGCAGTACACATACTTCTGGAAGAAACCATGAAGCACAGCTTTTAGCTGGTTATTGCTAGCTCAACTAATTCGCTAACCATAAATTCCCTTGGAAAGCAAACCTCTTAATACCGTGTAAAACATCAATTTTAGACAAATTTTCAATTGAATATTTGTTACAAAGACAAGCCATTTTAAAGACATTAAAGACATTTAAAGACATTTTACAGACATTAATTAAAAAAATTAAATCGTGTTAAAGGATTATCATATATTTAGGTTTCTGTGTTCTTAAAAATTCTTCTCTTTTAAGTGTGCAACTTAGTTAAAGATATTTCTGTGTATTATTGTCTAACTTCATGAACAGGCTTTATGAGCAGCTGGCCTGAGAAGTTAAAGGAAAATATCCATAATGTTGTTTTACATTACGTGGCCACCTTTCCGTGTGAAGTAGTCAGGCTGAGAAAGAATTCTTTGATTTCAGTATTTGTTAATTAAGTTTATTCAGTCACTCAACAGATACTTAAGTGCCTACTCTATGCAGCCAAGAGGTTGTGAGGATACAGAATACTGCTCCCTGATCTTGAGGAACTTGTAGATAGACAAGGGTGGGTCAGGAGGCAGTATTACAGGGCTAACACATTTAAATGTACAGTGACAGCTCTGTGTGATAATATGTAATAGAGATAATACATAATAGGGAAAGTCTGACTTGGTCTGGGAAAGCAGAGCAAGTGTCTCTGCAAAAGCTGAACTGAGATCTAAAAAATGAGTTATTGTTAAGCAGCATTGAGGAAGGAAATGCTGTAATTAGGTAATCTGTGAAGGAACCTGGTACTTTTGAAGAACTTCACAATGAAAAGAGATTGGACGACTGAAGGGAGAGTATCCAGGTTCAAGATTACACTTCAGAGGTTAATAGGGGCCAGACCATGAAGAATCTTAGAGGTCATTTTAAGGAATTTGGTCTTGAGAGCAATAGGAAGTAGCAGAGAGCAATAGGAAGAAGCAGAGAGTAAGTACAGTAAGTTTACATTTTAAAAGTTAATCTATTTGAATTTGATAACTGTATAGTATTAATAATTCTTTAGAGGGTATGCTGTCTAATCCCAACTTAACTCCTTGGTGGTGGTGGTGATAGTAATAGCAGTAATACTTAACAGCCATTTAGCTTGCATTTAGTCTATTAATTTGAATTTTTATAACTAATTGTGTGATTATAAATGCTAAATGATATTAGCTTCATTTTGCAGATGAGGATACTGAAACTCTGAAGGGATAAATAATTTGATCACAGTCATTAGCAAATAAGTTATCAAGCTGGGAACTTGCTGGGAACTCAGTCCAGGATTTTTTTATGCTAAATCCCTGTTGGCTAATAGGAGCACCCTCTTTCTGGCCACATTATACATTCAAACAAGTTCTCAAAGATGTTTTTAATAATGATAAATGAGTGCTTCTCTGAGACTGAGTTTTTTAAACAAAATGAATAATAATAAAAAGCTTCTCTTAGTGTCCAGCAGAGGGAGCCAGAAAGACTGATATTTGAATACAGTGAAATTCTCCAGGTTAGGAATATACATTTATAAGCAATTCTGTTCAACTCATATTAAAAATAACTATGTAAATGAAATATATGTATTTTGATTTAAAAGTAATTGTGTATCTATCTATGGAAAATGAGGAAGGTTGTGTAACAAAATGTAAAGTTGTTATTATCTCTTTAATTGTGGTTTTGCTAGCTTGTCTTTTCTGCTTTTTATGAATTTATATTAGTCTTGTATAATTTGTCTACCCTGAATGTGTGTTATATGATAAAATAGCTGTCGGTTTTTGTTTATATGGGTGAGATAAGGGCTATTAAATGGTTCTTAAAGTGTTTAAAATGTTCTTCTAATCTAAAATGCATTGCCAGTCATTTTCTTGCATTATTGATTTGCTTGGGAAATCTCTTTCATATTAACTAGGTAAATTTAGGCCATTACTTGACCTGAATCTTCAAAATTTTGAATTATTATAATATTTTATATTTTCAGTTAAGAAAATATATTCAGTAGAATTAAAAGATGTATTGTTTTAGATTCTTGATTGTCATATTAATAGGGACATCTTAGAGTATAAAAGAAAAAATTCATTATGAATAATATGTTTAATATGATTCGGATTTAGAACTGAACTCATGACATCAGCTTTCTCTTACATCTATTTTGTAGAAATGTAAAAAGTATAAAACCAAAATAACTCTTCTATGGACTGATGACTTGATAATCTTTGCCCTTTTTTTGACAGCATGGTATACAAAAGCATTGAAATTTAGAATTAGAGAGTCTTGAATTTGAATTTTTACTCTGTCATTTGGTAGCTGTTTAATGTTGGCAAGTTACTGAATGTCTCTAATTTTCTTTCTCTTTATATGGAAAATGAAAATGGTAATAAAAGTCTTTTTGCTCGAGTTGACGATTATGTGAAGGGAATGTGAAGTGCTTATTATTAATAATAAATATTAACTTATTATTAACAAACTAAGGTTTGCAACCTTAGTTTTATTTTTGCTGCAACCTCACTTCCAACAACTGAACTGAGCTGATTTATCCATTATGGAATCTATATTTACTCATACCCCCAGCTGCTAGAGAAATATAGATCTTTCACTAACTGTGCTAGCCTATAATCATAGGTATCCTGCCCTATATTCAGCTACTAAAGTAATAGCTACCCATCACAGAATCCCTCCACCTTTTACCTTTTGCTTCATTTGATTTCTGTGTTAATCAACTTGGCTATAGAAATAGATAACTCCCAGATTTCGGTGGCTTATAATCATATTACCTTACATAAAGAGTTTGTGCAGAGTGGCTCTCCTCCACATGTTTTCAATCTTAAGACCCAGACTGAAGGAGCAGCCTCTGTCTGGACCTGCCATTTGCATGGTATTGAGAGCTCAGAGGGCTGACTGAAACTTGTGATAACGCTTAAAGCTTCAGTTCAGGCGTGGAGTGCCTCATGATGGCCAAAACATGTCGCCTGATTAGGTTCAAAGTCAGATGCACAGACAAATATTGTTCCCACTGGAGGGTGTAGGCAAGTTATGAATTAATGGGCAGGGATATAGAGCCTCTTCCAAGGATGGGTATGGTAAAGAGTGAACAGTAATATAATCTGCCACAATCTCGCCTCTTAACTTCCTTCCTTTCTGTGTACTAGATTTATTTATCCTTTCCTCAAGAAAAATAGCTCATGAATTTCTTCCAATCATGTTGAAGTCTTGAAGCACAGCAAAATTTCTACATCATTTCTGTATGTAGACTTTCTTGACCCAGAGACAAGTCATCTTGCACCCTGTCTCCCCAGCGTACAGTGATGGAGCGGGGATAGGCTGTCCACAGTAAACCCGTTTGTTAAGAAAGGGGAAGAAAGGAGGCATACAGCAGTCACTGTGCTGTGCTCAGTCGCTCAGTCGTGTCCGAGTCTCTGCGACCCCATGGACTGCAACCTGCCCGGCTCCTCTGTCCCTGGGGATTCTCCAGACAAGGATGCTGGAGTGGGTTGCCATGCCCTCCTCCAGGGGATCTTCCCAACCCAGGGATCCAACCCAGGTCTCCTACATTTCAGGCGGATTCTTTACTGTCTGAGCCACCAGGGAAGCCCAGGAATACTGGAGCGGGCAGCCTATCCCTTCTCCAGGGATCTTCCCGATCCAGGACTCAATCTGGGGCTTCCTGCATTGCAAGCAGATTCTTCACCAACTGAGCTACCAGGAAGCCAGAGCAACACATTCTTACAATTGCCAGAGAGAGAGAGAGAGAGAGTGAGAGAGAGAGAGAGAGAGAGAGAAAGAGAGAGTGCGCGCATGCTCAGTAGCTCAGTCATGTCTGACTCTTTGAGACGCCATGGACTATAGCCCACCAGGCTCCTCTGTCCATGGGTGGGTTGCTATTTCCCTCTCTCAGGCATCTTCCTGACCCAGGGGTTGAACCCACATCTCTTGTGCCTCCTGCACTGGCAGGTGACCTGTTTACCACTGCACCACCTGGAAGCCCCAATTATAAGAATATTCTTGGGTAAATATAGCGAGGCCTCCTTTTCTTTGGACTAGGGGCTGCTCCTTGTCTAGGCCCTGGTTGTGCTCCTGTGTGAGGCTCCCTCGTTCATCATTTTCCATGGCCATTGGCTATGCCCTCTGTGAAGTGTTTCCTTTAATATATCATACTCATCCATATTGGAACAGTATTGGAGGGTATACCCTTCTCAGCTGGGGAATGAGGTAAGTGTTGAGCAGCTTTCCTGGCCTGCCTCTCATTTATAGAAACTTGGGGACCCAAGATGATCTAGAAGAGTAATAGACCCTTAACTCAGGCTGGGGATTGTTTTGGAAGTTGTCTTTTGTCTTTTTATCTATTTGATTTCAGTCAGATCCATGTGCTATGAACTACACCCTCAATTCTTTGAGAAATGCATTTTTCTCTAGACATCAGTACAATTATCTTGAGCTTATCAGGCTTCTGTGGCACCACATCCTTCGACTCTTCCTGTGGGGAGTTACCCTCCAAGCCATTTTGTTCCACTGAAGGAGTTTACTGGATGAAAGGAAAACATTTGTTTCCTTTACTCACAACTCACTGAATAGTTTTGTATTCCCAAGTATGTGTGGGTTTTTCCACACCAAGCAGTTCTCTGTGGGTACCAGCTGGGTGTCCTATAATATAACTCAGTGTAGGCACTACCCAGAACTAGCTCAGACCTCACAGCTTCAGGGATCAGTCATGTAACTTTAGATGCTCCTCTCCCACTTGGTGGCTCTGGTTAGCTCATGGGGTCGCAGAAGAGTCAGACACAACTTAGCAACTAAACAACAACATTAAGGTAATAATGACCTTAAATTTTAAAAAGGATACTCTGATTTTTTGTACATTATCCAAAACTATGGAAGGAAGTTGTGGTAGACAGTATTATTATTTGAGATTATCCAATCCCCTACTTCCTCAAAGATGATCATATGTGTGTGTGTGTGTGTGTGTGTGTGTGTGTGTGTGTGTATCCCCACATGTATGACTTTTGCATACCTCACAAAGACTCTACCTCCCATGGTTATTGATTTGGAGACTGCTCATGTCATATGCAGAAGAAGGCAATGGCACCTACTCCAGTATTCTTGCCTGGAAAATCCCATGGATGGAGAAGCCTGGTAGGCTGCAGTCCATGGGGTCACTAAGAGTCAGACACGACTGAGCGACTTCACTTTCACTTTTCACTTTCGTGCATTGAAGAAGGAACTGGCAACCCACTCCAGTGTTCTTGCCTGGAGAATCCCAGGGACGGGGGAGCCTGTGGGCTGCCGTCTATGGGGTCGCACAGAGTCGGACACGACTGAAGCGACTTAGCATCAGCAGCAGCAGCATGTCATGTGCTGTGGCCAAATCTGAGCCAGCCTTCTTGTTTCAATACTTTTATCAAGAGACTGCCATGTTTCCTGTAAGGGGTGTTCCTTCAGCCTTGGTTCTGGAGGGGCATCACAGGCTATTTCCACAGAGCTGACCCACAGTCTGCAACATAATGTTAATAGGACATACAAGTTTGTTATTTTGAGAAACCACTGAAATTCGGAGGTAATTTTTACAACAAAATGAACACTGCAGGAACTGGAACCAGAAGTGGGGTGCTACCTTTAATACCAGTACCACCAAAAATAATAAAATTATGTAGGCATGGAGGACAGGAGGCTGAAGCAAGGAAGCTGTAAGGGCAAACCACATAATGTAGTGGTAAACAAAAATGTTAGGTGTAAAATATTAGGCAACTTGGTGAAAAGACTGGAATTGTGATTGGCATCTACAGTGGGAGTATGTAAAAGTGAAGTGTTAGCTGCTCAGTCATGTTCAACTCTGCAACCCATGGACTGTAACCTGCCAGGCCCCTCTGTCCATAGGATTCTTCAGGCAAGAATACTGCAGTGGGTAGCTATTCCCTTCTCCAGGGCATCTTCCTGACCCAGGAATCAAACCTGGGTCTCCTGCATTGCAGGTGGATTCTTTGCCACTGCTGCTGCTGCTAAGTCGCTTCAGTCGTGTCCAACTCTGTGCGACCCCATAGACTGAGCCACTAGGAAAACCCTATTATTGTATCAGGTAGGGTTCTCCAGAGAAATAGAATAGAAGATATCTATGTATCTATATCTCAAAGATATCTGTATCTAAGAGAGAGATACTTATTTACTTTAAGGAGTTAGCCTACATGAATATGGGACTGAAAAATCTGATTTGTAAGACAGGCCAGCAGGCTGGGAACTCAGGCAGGATTTCTGTGTTATAGCCATGAAGCAGGATTGCTTATTCTCTCGAAGTTTTCTGATCTTGCTTTTTAGGTTTTCAAGTGATTGGATTAGGCCCTACCCTACATTATCAAGGGATATCTCCTTTACCTCAGATCAGCTGATTTCAGATGTTAATTACATCTACAAAATACCTTCATAGCAACATCTAGACTCATGTGTGACCAAACAACTGGACATCATAGCTAAGCCAAGTTGCCCTATAAAATTTACCCATATATATGTGTGTGTGTGTGTACACATACATATATAGTGCTGTTTTGAAGAGAGTGGAATATGAATACAGAAGGTACTTTCTAATAAATCTCATGATAAGGCAGCAAACAAATTAGTTTGATGACAACTAATAAACTAAGGATGTTTGAGCATCTAAAACAGAGGTTGGCAACTGTGGCTCACTGCTTGTTTTTTATAAATAAAGTTTTATTGTAACACAGCAGTGCTTATTTTTTGTATATTGTCTGTGGCTGTTTTCATTCTACAGTGACAGAGTTGAATAGTTACAACAGAGACTGCATGGCTTGCAAATCCTGAAATACCATCTAACCCTTTATAGCAAATGCTTGCCAATGCTTAAAGAATACATAGAAATGTTGCTTGTGGTTCTTGCTTTGTTATAGTTCATTCCTAGCTCAATATTTCCATTCAAGTATGAATGTATACTTATTAAACATTACAGTAGCAATGTCTTGTTTTTGAAAGCCACAGATTTAACTAGTTTCATAAAATTTAATAATTTCTTAACTTTTCGTAGCATAGACATTCAAATTTGCTCTTAGATCACTTGCTGAATTCAATTTTTATGGACAAAATATATTTGAATGCTGTTAGTTTTTAAATGAATACTTGTGTATCTTTGGGAATGAATAGAAAGTATTTTTTGTACAAAATTTTGTCAGCTTCATATTACAATTGCAGAATTCATTGTTTGTATCTATCTTCCTTCTTTTAAGATGGTAAAAAGGTGTATTTCTATGTCCAGCTCATCCCCTTTTTTTAGATAATGGATTTAAAAAAAAGTAATCTATTTTTTAATTTGCTCCTTTATCTGTAAAACTGAATCAGACTACAAGATGCATTTGTTTCCCAACCAAGTAATAAATTGCAGCTTTGGTTAGTAGAGAGAGTCCAGGCCCTGGATTCAGACAGTCCTTGGTTTAAATGTAGTGGTTTAAAACAACAGCTATTTTACTTGCTGCTGACTCCATAGGTCAGCAGTTTGGGCTGGGTTCTGCTGCTTGGTTGTCCCACTGGTCTTGTCTGGGATTACTCCTGAGGCTGCCAAGTCATCTGGTAGTGCCTCTAAGGCTGGGTGGTCTAAGTTGGCCACGCTAATGTGTCTGGCAGTTTTTGCTAGATTGCATGACTGGGTGGTTGGGCTCTTTCTCTCATAAAATCTCTCATGCTCTAGGAGGCTAGCTTGCTTACCCTGTGTCAGCAACAGCCCCAGAGGGGAAGCTGCAGGGTCTCTTGAGACTTCGATTCAATGTTCTACAAGATCACTTCTGCCACAGTTCAACTTCTCAAGTCCAGCCCAGATTTAAGGGATGAGAAAATAAATGCCATCTTTTGATGAGAATCATGGCAAAGTCATATTGCAAAGAATGGGTTTACAGGAGAGGAGGGAATTAATAGTAGCTGCCCAATCTAACACCATCAGTTGCTTAGTTTCTTTATGCCCTGTTTGGAAAGTAGAAATAGCAATGTGACTTAGAGAGTTTTTCTTATAGTGTAACAATTATGTATATAAAGCACTTAGAAGTATTTCTTAAAGAATTTTGAAATTGAATCTTTATTTTAAATGCTGTGTTTTATTATTGTATGCTTACATGTCATGAGAGTATTCATTCTTCTTCATTATTAATTTGGTCATGTATTTTTAATGAGGAGAAACATATTAAGACTCATTGGGAGCAAATCCTGTGTAAAATAACAATGCAGGAAGAGTTAGGCATATGTGTAGAACTATTATCCTTTTCATAATTAAAAAGAAAAGCCGCTAACTTCTAATGTGTTTGTAAAAACATATATTTTCTTATGACCCTCTGTCTATACATATCTTTGTATTTCCAACTTTCAATTTTAAAAATACTGGTTAGTAGGGTAAGATTTATTATCAGTTTAATTCTCGAAGGGTCTTTTTAGTTCTAGCAAACATATTTTTATTTAGCTGTTTCTCTGCAAAGCCAAGAATAAATAGAAAACCAAAGAAACAAAAATAGCTCTTACTTTTCACTGTAGTCAAACACCATCAGAGGCTCTTTTATAAGTGTATCTGTTTTGCTTTTTACTTTGTCAAGAATAAACATAGACTGTTTCCTAAATCTGTCCTGTTTTCAGACATTAGCAGAAATGTTTGTTAAAACTCATCAGAGGTATTACTGTGTTCATTGGTGTGTGTAAGGTAGGGTAGGAGGCATAATAGACCCTTCTTGGTTTTTACCTTTATACTGAAAAAAATTCACTCATGACACTTAGATGTTTAAAGAACTCTAATTTGAATACACTTTTCTCTAAAATTTTCTTGGGAGAAAATTTTCTCCCAAATAACCAATTGCTTAGCACTTTAAAGGGAATCTTAAATAAGATCTTATATATCCAGCCTAAGAGCTCTATTCTTGTATGATACACATTTATCATTTGTTGTGTTCAAGATCTATGTATATATTTACTTTAGAATTTGATGCTTCTTCTGTTGCCAGAAGATTGTTAAAATAAAACAGGAAGGGTGAAATATGTAATATTATTAAATAAATGATACTTATTAAAATTGGAGAGGCAATTTCCTATCTATTTTAAACAACCTCTTTTGGGCCCCTAGACAGCTCTAATAAAGGAGCAAATACCTGCAATAGTTAGTGGTAGACAGTCTGGTATTTATACGACAGACTAAGACTAGAATAGAATGAAACGGAGTGGTGAGGAAATCTTATCAAGGCAGTGCTGAGTCTTTTAGACTGCAGTTTGTTTAAAGTTATTATATTTGTTTTTAAAATTTTATAGCACCTTCAGTATTTAAGATATTCGATTTGTTATTTAAGTAATAATAACAATAATTGTTGTTGTTTTTTCTTGACATTTTTATGTAGAGAAATTCAGTAAAGCAGGATTTAGCCTGTTAATGTCTTGGTCAGAGAAATGGTTGACAGGATAAGTTTTTCCCTTCCTCTAATTGTTCCATTGAGTCCTGACTAAATAGTACTTTCAGATCATGTAGTGGAGACTTGAGTAGATAACATGGGGCCTAATTAAACAAGGAAAAGGGAAAATCAGAAGGGAAGAGTCTGGAATGTAGGAGAAAGATACTGGATGTACAGTTTGTGTTTTCCTGTTTTATTTTAGCATTCTTTTTTTTTTTCCTTTTTCTGTTATGTAAGCTCTAACTTGCTGTTATATAAGAAAGAAGAGTAAATAACCTTTGGACCAAATGGAATGGGGGAAATATTTCTAACCATCATCAATCCAGTGAACTGGAGAACAGTCCTTAATTGTGCAGCCTAATCTTCAAGGAATGTTTATGCTTCATGAGCTTTGCTTTCTGCTGCTCGGTTGTGGCAGGGCTTGTCTTGGGTTTAGTAACGAGAATGGTGATAATTGTAGGGTACCGTGGAAGCCTTAAACTCATTGAGTTATGTGCTCTAAATATGTATTGCTTTTTACATGTCAATTATACTTTAATAAAGTGGTTTTAAAAAGAGAGATTTTGGCTATCTTATTAACTTCTATATCTCTGGTGCCATGCCTGACATATTATTAGGTGCTTCATTAAAGTTTGTATCTGCAAATATGGAAGCTTTTATTTTTTATTTTTTTGATGTAAAGGACATCTAAGTTTATGTTGCTTAATTTTTTTAAAGATACTTGCATTTTTATGTCAAAGATTTATTTTGAGATGATTTGAGAAGTTGAAATTTCTTAATTAGTAGAAACCACTGGATAAGTCTAACAAAAGAATTCTCTAATCATTCTGTAACTGCAATTGCCTTAAACAAAATCCCGTAATCTCCCAGTGACTCAGTTTCTGCATAAATAATATGAGAATCAGTTAGCATTTCAATATGAGGAGGCTGAAGGAGGTAGTGGGGATAACACTTTTCAGGGATTTGTAGACATCATGATCATAGCCTGGTGTGCTACAGTCCGTGAGGTTGCAAAGAATCGGACATGACTAAGCAACTGAACAACAAGACATCATGAAGGAATTTGTTTTTCTCCTCCAAGAATAGGAAACTACTGAAAGATTTTAAGTGAGGTGGCAGAGGGTGCTTGAAAGGGAGTGCTGGTGATGTGACTTGGTTTTCATTCTGAAAATCACTTTGGCTACAGTGTGGAGAATACAAGGGAAGGGGCTGGAATGAATCTGGACAGACTGTTTAGGACATTAATGCAGTAATCCTGGTGAAGGATGGTGCTAACTTGAAGTAGGGTGATGTCGGTAGACATGGAGATGAGCAGGTGGATTTGAATAATGGGGAGGTAAAGTCTCTGAGATTTGGTACCAGGGGAACAAGGAGGGTCAGTTGTCAAGACTCATCTCTATGTTTCTGTCTTGTACAATTAGATGGATGATAGTACCATTTACTGTGTTAGTGAAAGTTGGAGTAAGATCAAGCTTCAGGAGGAACATGTTTATAGTTTGAAACATGGAGGTACTTTTAAGACACTGAAGACGAATTGTCACAAAGGTGTTTGAATATGTGGGCCTGAAGCTTAGAGAAGCCTCGGTTGCAGATGTGTATATGACAGTCATATGTGAACAGATTTTTTAGTTACAATATGATGAAGTGCTTTGTCTACAAGCTCTGTTTAGTTTCCTAATTTGTGGTGTTATTTCAAACCTGGTGATTTTTCTACTCATCTTTTTAATTTTTTTAGAATATGTATTTAGAATAAAATAATTTAATTTTTTAGAATAAAAATTCTTTAGAATTTTTTAGAATAAAAATTTTTAGAAAAATTTTTATTTTTTTAGAATAATTTTTTTAGAAAATATTTTACTAAAACGTAAGATTTACAAAAGTTTTCAGATAAGCCACACAAAATGATCACAGGGTTTTTCCTGAAGGGAGAATTCTACACTTGACAGGAGGGTCACAGTGTTACTCATAAGGGCTGTGATATTTGTTTAATGTTTCCATTTTGGTTCAAACGATAGAGCTTGTCCATCTACAGTGTCTAAATGAAGTTAGACTTGGCTGGAGAGCATATTCTAAAAAACTGGCTAGCTGTTTTTACCCAATGCAGTTAGATCACCATAAGACAGGAGAAAGGAACTCATAAAATAAACTAAAACTACTTTCTCCCCCACCAAAAAAATAAAGTATAACACCTGCACCCCTGCTGCTAACCCTGACAACTACCTTTATTCACAGTGCTTTCTATTTAAACCATGATGGGGGAAATGAATAAAAGCAGAGAGGGGTCACTGCTTTTGAATGTTTTGCAACATCCAGATGGTACTTGTAGCCTCTGCTCAGGCTTTACAACAGTGAATCAGGGCAAGACATAGATTTGCTAATGTACATTTAATCACCAAAGGACTGAAGCTGTCTGGGCTTTTATTCTGTAATGTTTTTAAGACTGTGTCCATTAAATGCAAACAAAAAAGGAAGAAGTCTTGGCAGAACAGAAGTCATGCAGACTTGATGATCAGATCAATGTAAATATTATTCATGGCATATAGCCTAGTCCATGCTCTGGCTGTTTCAATGACTTGGGCTTGGTTGGCCTTCCACTGCTCTTAAATTGTTTGCTAATGGATTATCTGGTTTGGAAACACTTAACAAAGCCAGGATCCATGGCAGAACTGTTCATATCTGCAGTGCTGGGGACCACTTATTCAAAATATCTAAACATATTCTTCCCAGCTTGTCTACATTAGGATGATAAATTTTGGTTATAAAACATACTTTAGGGCCTGCCATTGGGTATTCTTCTGGAAGGAATCGTTCAAGTTTAAAAGTCCCTTCCTCAAAGGGGGAATCCTGTGGGCCAGCAGTGACCGCATGAAAATAACAGGCATTACTTTTATCTGGTTCTCTTTATGCCAGGAACTGGTTCTGCCAGCAGATGCTGGGTTTCCTTGATAATCTTTTGGGGCAGCCCGGCCATCTTGTTAGATCCCGAGTTCGGCCTCTGATCTTGTCTCCCTTCTCATCTTTTAGTATATAGTTTGCTAAACTATCTACTTTTTTCCTACCATTTTTTTTTTCTGATTTTCTCTCTTTTGCTATACTTCTATACCTTCCATATAATTAATGTCATATTACAGCAGTGTATGAACACCCCACTCCAGTATTCTTGCTGGGAGAATCCCATAAACAGAGGAACCTGGCGGGCAACAGTCCACGGGGTCACAAAGAGTCAGACACAACTGAGCATCTGAGCATAGAACATAGATAGATAGCATTGTATTATGATTATTTGCATGTTTACATATGTATCTTTTTCATATTGTGAGAGCAATTGAAGAAAATAACTGGGTTTTATTCCTGTGAATTGCCTGAGGCCAGGTCTCATGTATGTTTCGTTCCCTGTTTTATATCCTGCACCTGACATGTGGCATAGCACATACCAAATGATCATGTATATTTAAATCCTGAATTGAGTATTTAAATATATCCCTTTACACATAATGCTTGGTAAATTTTTACTGAACAAAATAAATTATCCCATCTTCTGACAGTTATTCAGTATTTTAGAAATATTGTATGAAAGACAGAACTCCTTTGCAGCTTCTCCTTGTCTGTGTTAGCGGTTTTTGACTTGGGGTTCATGGATTCCATATTTGTAGAGAGATCAGTGACCCTCCAAAAGTAAATGTAAATTATTTTGATTATGTGCTTATATATACTTGTAAAAAGAGCATCCATTCCTTTCATCTGATTCTTGAAAGGGTCTGCGACACTAAAATGATAAACAACTGTGAATTAGGTACTTTCTTTTAGCATGACTTTTCTTGGTTTTAAGCAGTTTTCTATGAAAGTTTTGTAGTAATCTGTGAAAGTTTTGTGTATGTTTCTCTTTTGGATAATGCATCTAGAATGGCCTTTAGGCTAAAACTGGTCTTCAAATAATATTACCTGTGATCTGTTGAGTCTACCCCTTAAATATATAAATACTTTATATGAATTTGCATATATTTTAAAGTCTACTTGCTTATTTGCTTCTATAAAGTACTTCTCAAGAGACCTTTTATCCTAAATATTGAATAAATGAAGCAGCTGTTGGACTCATTTACATTTAAAAATCTTGACTAGACCTTTTAACAGAGAAGAAATTAGAGGTTAGTATACAAAATTTTTAGTAATTTTTCTGCATGGTGGAATTTCTATTTTTATATGTAAAGTTAAATGTATTACAGATTTTCTACATTAGAGATATATTACTTAAATATTTTAAAAATTTCAGTTAATTTCTGAAAAGTTGTGAATTTGCAGTTAATGCTAATATGAGGAAATCACTGTCAAAACTTTTAAGTGATTTTCTTTATGGTGATTTAGTGTTTAAAGATATCTCTTTAGGTCTACCTAGAATACTTTGTGTTAGAATGTTTTATTTATTCTCTAGAAACAACTGTATTTTGATTTTTACCATAGATGTGTTGGCTTGGTACATTCTGCGTTTAATGAATAGCTTCTTTTCAAATAGTACAGTCCTGAAGTACAAAAATATATTTATTATAATATGTGGTAAACATTTAATGCTTTTTTTAAAAAATTGCTTCTTTTCAGAATGCTTTCATTCCATAGCACAGGACTTATCTTGTAAGTATATGGCTGTGAATGAAAATGGCTTCATTTTAATCCAGAGAGGACTGAGTGGAAAGGATATACTGTGTTTCCTGCCAATTTAATGAAGGGCCTTGGTAAGAGGCATGTAATATAGTTTAGAAATGTATGCATCAACCAAATTTATTGGAAAAAGTGTCAAAAGGGCATGAAACACAGAAGTTTAAAGAATAGTTTAGCATAGTGAACCCCTGATGAACCTATAACTCAGCTTTAACAATTATTGACCTGTGGTCGATCTCATTTCATCTGTATCTTCACCCTCTTAATTTTGTTTTTAAAAGTTTATTAATTAATATAAAGCATGCTAATGATATTGTGAGATTGCAGTTCTTTTATTTTTAATTGTGGTGAAAAGCACAGACAATTCACCATCTTAACCATTTTTAAGTGAACATTTCAGTAGTGTTAAGTATATTCATACTGTTGTGCAAATTATCACCAGAAAATTTTCATCTTATAAATCTGAAATGCTAAAATATATTCATTAAATAGCAACTCCCCATTTCCCTGTTTCCCCTAATCCATTCTATGTTTTGTTTCTCTGAATTTGACTACTTTGGATACCTCATAAGTGGAATCATACAGTAGTTGTCTTTGGAGGGCTGGAGTTTGTTTCACTTAGCATAAAGTTAAGATTCATCTGTGGTGTAACATGTGAAAAATTTCCTTCCTTTTTATGCCTGATTCCTATTCCATTGCATGTATATACCACATTTTTTTTTTTATCAATTCATCCATCAATGGACATTTGAGTTGCTTCCACCTCTTGGCTATTGTGAATAATGCTACAGTGAACATGGGTGTGCAGATACCTCTTTGAGACTCTACTTTCAATCCATTCAGATATATACCCAGAAAAAGGATTAGTGGATTGTATGGTAGTTCTATTTTTAATTTTTTGAGGAATCTTCATCTTGTTTTCTGTAGTGGTTGCACCATGTTCATTCCCACCAACTGTGGTAAGGTTTCAAATTTTTCCACCATCTATGGGAAGGGTTCAGGTTTCTCCACATCCTTAGCAGCACTTATCATTTTCTAATTTTTTGATAGTAGCCATCCTAATGGGTGTGAAGTGATATGTTATTATGATTTGATTTGTATTTCTAATTTAATGATGTTTAACATCTTTTTATATGCTTGTTGGTCATTCATATATCATCTTTGGAGAAAGGTCGATTTAAGTCCTTGGGTCATTTTTTATTGGGTTATTTGTTTCTTTATAATTGAGTTACAATTCTTTATATAGTCTCCTTATTAACTGTTTATCAGATACATGATTTGGAAATATTTTCTCATTCTGTGTCTTTTGTACAGGAGTTTTTAAGTTGGATGTAGTTCCATTTTTGCTTTTGTTGCCTGTGCTTTTGTTGTCATATATAAGACATTACTGTTAAATCCCAAGTCATAAAGCTTTTCCCTGTATTTTCTTTTAGGAGTTTTATATTTGAATGTTAAATTTAGGTCTTTAAATTTAGTCTTTAATCATTTTGAATTAAGTTTTCTATATAGTGTAAGATAAGGGTCCATCTTCATTCTTTTGCACATGAATATCCAGTTTTCTCAACAGAATTTGTTGAAGAGACTGTCCTTTCACCATCAACTGGTCTTAGCACCCTTGTTGAAGGTCATTTGACCTTATATATTAGGGTTTATTTCTGGTTCTTTATTCTGTTTCATTGATCTGTGCTGTGTGTGTGCTTAGTTGCTCAATTGTGTCCGACTCTTTGCAACCCCATGGACTGTAGCCCACCAGGCTTCTCTGTCCATGGGGATTCTCCAGGCAAGAATACTAGAGTGGGTTGCCATGTCCTCCTCAAGGGGACCTTCCCCAACCCATGGGTCAAACTCAGGTCTCCCGAATTGCAGGTGGGTTCTTTACTGTCTGAGCCACTGGGGAAGCCCAATGATCTGTGTGTCTGTTTTCATGACAATACCATACTGTTTTGATTACTGTAACCTTGTAACATATTTTGAAATCAGAACAGGTGAGACCTAAGACTTTTTCTTTCTCAAGATTATTTGGCTATTTGGGTTCCCTTGAAAGTCAATATGAATTTTAAGGTGAATTTTTCTATTTCTGAAAAAAAATGCCTTTGGAATTTTGATAGAGATTATATTGAATCTGTGAATTGCTTTGAGTAGTATTAACATTAACGATAGTAAATCTTCCAGTCGAACATGCTCTGTCTTTCCATTTATTTGTATCTTCTCTAATTTCTTTCAATAACGTTTTGTAGTCTTTGGTATACAAGTCTTTCACTTTATTGGTTTAGTCCTAATTATTGTATTATTTGTGATGCTATTGTAAGTGATATTGTTTTCTTAGTTTCATTTCTGGATTGCTCCTCGTTAGTGCATATAGAAGCATAATTGTTGTGCGTTGCTTTTGTATAGGATTTACAGCTGGTATGGGCTTCCCTGGTAGCTTGGACGGTAAAGCGCCTGCCTGCAATGCGAGAGACCCAGGTTCGATCCCTGGGTCGGGAAGATCCCCTGGAGAAGGAAATGGCAACCCACTCCAGTATTCATGCCTGGAAAATCCCGTGGACAGAGGAGCCTGGTGGGCTACAGTCAATGGGGTCACAAAGAGTTGGACACGACGGAGCGACTTCTCTTCTAATTGTGCTGAATTCATTGATTAGGTCTAAATTTTTTATTCTTGTGGAATTTTTAGGATTTTCTGCATATAACATCAGGTTCCCAGGTGGCTCAGTGATAAAGAATCTGCCTGCTAACACAGGAGACATGGCTTTGATCTTTGGTCAGGAAGATCCCCTGGAGAAGGAAATGGCAACCCACTTCAGTATTCTTTCCTGGGAAATCCTGTGGACAGATGAGCCTGGCAGTCTATAGTCCAATTGGGTTGCAAAAGAGTTGCAATACAACTTAACAACTAAACAACAAAGAACAACATGTAACATTATGTCATCTGCAAACATATAATTTTGCTCCTCCCTTTCCAATTTGAATGCCTTTTATTTCCTTTTTTTTTTTTTTGGTCTAGTTGTTCTGGGTAGAACTTCTAATACTTTGTTGAATAAAAGTAGTGAGAGTGAACATCCTTGTTTTGTTCCTGATCTTAGAGGAAGTGTTTCACCATTGGATATGATGATACCTATGTGCTTTTCATATGTAATTATTATTATGTTGAGGTAATTTCCTTCTTTTTTATGATTTAGTTATTTTTGGCTTTGCTGGGCCTTCATTGCTGTATGGGCTCTTCTCTAGTTGCAGTGCAAGGGCTTCTCGTTGCCATGGCTTCTCTTGTGGAGCACAGGCATGCAGGGCTCAGCAGTTGTGGCGTGTAGGGTTAGTTGCTCCATGGCGGTATGGGATTTTCCCAGACCAGGGATTGAACCCGTGTCTCCTGCATTGGTGTATGTGGTGTCATGGTGTATAATCCTTTCAGTGCGCTGTTGAATTCAGTCTGTCCCCCTGGTTATTTTAATTATTTTTGAAGTAAATACCAGAAATAGGAAGTAGGCTAATAAATGGGTAAACATATGATATACTGGCAGATACTGATAAGTATTATGAAGATGGATGAAACAGGGCAGAAAGATAAAGAGTGGCAAGGGTAGCATGGGGCTAGTGCTGTAGATACAGTATTTGAGAAGTTCTCTGAGGAAGTGATGTTTAAGAACTAGAATGAAGGTAGGGGAAGAACCTCATTGGCACAGGGGGCAGCAGAGGTGGGAATTTGTCTTGAGCTCTCTGGAAACAGCTGAGGAGGAGAGAGAGTAGGAAAAGGAGACTGAGGAACAGAGGAGGTTCAGGATAGCCACAGTTTAGGAGGTCCATACATCCTGTCTCCTGAGCCTTGGTTATTAGCACAAGACAGCTCCATATACGGCTTTTATTACTTCTGCAGATTTCCTCCTTTCTATTTCCTTTGCCTTTGCTGTCCTATTTCTAGAAAGAATGTGCTTGCTTTGTTAACCAAAGGATAGGACCTGAGTTCTATCCCACCCAGATTTCCCTGAAGAAGGGTGGAATCGAGTGGGCAGAGTCTCTGGGTCCAGCCAAGAATCCATTGTGATGTCTAATGTGATTTGGGGGGAAAAAAAAGTTGTTTCAAAAATAATACATTATGGTATGTGATCTTATATATCTTAGAATATGTACCTAATATTTTACATAGTAGGAAATGGATTTCTTGATGATATTCATAACAGAGTTTAGCTGGCGGCATGATCTGTAGTGTAGCCCTTACCTCCTCCTGTAAACAGTCGTGTTGGGCTGTTTTTCATTTCCATGAAATAGTTTTCCCAAATCTGACTTTTTGGAGGAAGTGTAAATTACTCTTGTGTTAATGTGGGAACTAGAACAGAAAAAACCCCTGGAGCTTGTGGAAATTTGTCACCATCCTTGATAATGTAAGGGATGTTGTGTTACATGGAGGTGAAACATCGCGGAGGAGAATGTGGAGAGGGTATTTACTTTGTCCCCAAGTGGAGTTTTATTTACAGTCTAGCTCAGTGATTAATATGCATTTGCTTCTTTTAATATTTAATCATCTTACTTGTTTTTTAAAATCCCTGAATCCAGATAATTTGATTTTCCACTGATAAAATATTTACTTGCTATATCAGGCAGGGTGCTAAACTTGGAAATTAAGAGCAGTGAGTTAAATTTAAAATTTGTTGAAAAGTATTCATCATAATGCAGACTATTTAATGTCTTGGCAGTGCTTCACTCTTCTCATTTCACATGTTAGGAGACAGGCTGGCAGCGGTTGTAAGCTGAAACCTGGTTGCATGCAGAACGAGACTGAGAGGGGTACAAGGAAAATGGAGAAAAATCTGAAAATGTTTCTGTGTGTGTGTGTGTTTCCTTAAATTAAAGTGTGATTCTATTTGCCAAAAGTAGAATTTTATATTCTGTTTATCATGGTTATTATAACTTCTGTTTAGACGATCCTAAGACTGAAACTGGTTTAAAATATTTTTTTGTGGGAATAACCAAATTTGTCTGTTAACAATATTGTTGTAATGTCACGCAAGTTGCTTTGATATAATAAGCATGTTTTACAATGTGTTTGAGTCATTTTTCCCTTGCAGACCTTAAGTTTATTACTCAGAGGAGAAGCATGCATTTACAGTATATTCTTAGCTGCTTTTCTCTATCTGTCACTCAGCTGTCAAGGCCTATGGAATCTAAAATAGATCCTGACCAATGGGAGGCAGTCTACACACTGTTTACGGGGATGATTCGGATGTGGACAGCTTTATTGTGCACAGGCGCTGGTCTGTGCCGCAGTGTTGAGGCGGCAGGATGTAGAGTGCTGTTCCAGCTTTCCAGTGGAGTCCCCGAAAGGGAAGGCAGTGAAAGACAGCTTCTAAAGAATAACAAATAGGAGGAGTTACAGTACCTGATTTGGGGCTGCTCTTAATCAAGTGCTGCCGCTGCAAGGAAGATAATTTTCAAGCGTTATGAAGGCGGAGAAGGATTCCGAAGACGAAGAAAATATCCTTAGAGATCCAAGCTAAGCGTAGCGCAGCATGAAGATTGCAGAACAGGAAGAGCTGTAAGAAGAAGGACTGAGTCACTAGTTAGGAGTTTCTCTGAGGGCTCGCTGTGTGAGCCACAGTGATTTGTAACTTAATGCGAACTAATTTGCTGTTAGCAACAAGAAACTAAATCCTGTCTATGATGAGCTGTTGGTTTTCTTGTGCTCCTAAGAACAGAGTAGGTATCCCTATAGCCAGTGAAACAAGAGTCTTGGCCAGGCTTTCTGAACTGTGTTCTTTTAAAATGTATTACTTTTTAAAAAATTTGGTTTCTATGTCTTATTCTATTCTCTCTGGTTTATTTGATTAGCAGACTGGGGCTAGTGATCGAAAACAAAAGTGCTTGTTTCTTTTTCTGGATTTAAAAAGCTCATAATAGAATTTTAGTAATTGAGCAGTATTTCTGTTAACTGACAGTGGGCCAAAGTGCTTGGTAGAGTAGAACTGAAAAATCACCGGATTAATACCAGACTTTAATCTTATTTAGTTATCTTTTAAAGAGCCTTACTTTCGGATTTTGCAATTGTTCTAGTGTTTTAAATAGCTCCTTTCTCCACCAGCTAGTTTACTTGGAAATAAAATTGAGATTGTTCTAACTGCAAGGGTAAACTAATCAATTTAGAGCAAGGGTTTGTGTGCTAAAGGTGACTTAATCCCTTAGGCATTTGAAATCACAAAGCCTGCATCTACTACCACTCCCCAAATTAGAGCCAGCACACTGATTGTTTTGTTTTAAAGCTAAAGAAAGGGGAAGCTGAAAATGTTGTTTAGACTGAGGCAGTAAGTAGAGCTCATAGGACTCATAGCATAGTTGATAATTTGAACTTTTCAAGTTAGAAGGAAGTAGTTCATCTCCAAATTTGACTGCAGACAGCAATTCTGAAGTCTTTGTAGATACTTGAACCAGATTCCATTGAAATGTTACATTTCATTGGTGGGTTAAAATTTTAATTTATCTTTTTTCATATTCAGTTTTTATATTTTTCACTTCAAGTATTTAATGAATACATTATTTATTTAGCTAGAAAATTGGTTACTTTTTTTGTTTTGTTTTAGAGGAGAGTAGATATAAAATAATCCTATTGCTCAAACGTTTAGAGGATATGCTTTATATAAAGTGATTCATTTTTTCCTCCAGAGATTTGTTATTGTATTTGTGGACATAAGAATTGCTTTGTAAGATAAGTGAAAGATATGTACATTATTTTTTGTTCTAAAAATGATATTGGACTTAGCAAAGAAGAATTTAGCAATAAGTTTACTGTACAGAATGTTAAAAGGCTAAAACCTTACTTGTTTAATGTATATTTTAGTTCTGAGTTCTACATTTCTACTTACTGAGAAAAGGTTAAAGTTATTGGCTTCAGAATATCTAATGTCTTGAATGTATTTTCTCCAATTAAAACTTGATAATCTTGATATAATTAAAATTATATCATTTGATATGTTTTTCTATTTTTAAAAAAATTGCCTTTACTGTTCCTTTGAAATACATATGCACTGTTTTTGTTGAAATCAAACATTTTTTTTAATAAAAAGCATTATATGTTGAATGTAAAGAAGCAAGAAAATGAAAGTCGTCTCTGATCCTATAATTTTAGGATTTTTAAGTAGTTAATATTTTTAGAGTTTTAAAAAATTTTTTTCTATGTAGATGTTTCTTTTTATCCTAATATATAAGCATAATGGATTGCTTTTTTAATTGCATGTATGTGTGTACAATTTGCTTCTATAATTATATTTCCAATAGTACCTTTTAAGCAAGTGATGCTGGGGGGAGAGGGGTGGGTGTTCTTAAATGTGTACAGAATTTCACTGCCTCTAAAGGTCTTGGGTGATAGGTAACCAGAGCCAATTTCAAAAGCTTGAATTATAGAACAGGAAAACAAGCACACTGATTTGGGAAGTGATGAGAAGTCATAATTGGGCTTGGCCTGTTAAGTCATTTGATATCCCTGGAGCCTTGATTTTTCTCATCTGTTAAATGGAGATGATAAATCTAGTTTATTAGGGTTGTTCCAGTAATTTATACCTGGCACATGGTAGGTATTCAACAGTTAATTCCTTTCCTTTCTTTGCTCTGAAGGCAAAGAAAACAGGGCAGAAAACATGAGAAATTCCCTTTTTCTCAAATATATAATATATAAATTATTTCTTGTATGTTGTATGTTTTGGAAAGGCTCTTTTCATCAAGTTAGAATAGTGAGGAGAAAGGAATTTGAGATACATTGGGCAACCCAGTGATGTATTATACAGCACTGTTTTCCCTTCTCTTGTTTCCCCTTCTTTGGAGAGCCATACTAATATAGTATATAGTATGCTATGTTTACTTTCTTTTTTCTTTATTGTAGCAAACAGCAGATTGGAACAAATATGATGACCGACTGATGAAAGCAGCAGAAAGGGGAGATGTAGAAAAAGTGTCCTCAATCCTTGCTAAAAAGGGAGTCAATCCAGGCAAGCTAGATGTGGAAGGCAGATCTGCGTGAGTATTACTCGTGGTAATTCTCTCAAGGGTACACCCTTGGCATACAAATGAAATTTGTGAATTATGGTTATCAACATGTAATTTAAAAAATCTTTATCAAAACCCACACTCTAAAATCTTTCAGACATCACTTTCATAAATTTGGACTAATAATTGTCCTCAATATGAAAGATTTTCAAAGTGAGAGAGAGAATACTAGAATACCACCCAGTGGTCTAGTTGTTTGGGCCCTATGGCAAATCACAGCCTGGGTTATTTGGTGCAATTTTGTTTTATAAGCTTTTTTTTTTTTAATACTCCTTATCATCTTTGATCCTCACAGTGGCCCTCTGAAAGAAGTAGGAAGAAGTTTACAGAGGCTAAATAACTTGGTGTCTAGTCTCATTAAAAGTCACAATCTGGGATATAAACCCAAGTTTTCTATTTTGGAAGAGTTCTATAAATTACACTACCTTTTCCCCTTAACCCCAATCCATTTTTTGTATTGGCGTAATTAATTTAAATGAAGATGTCTAGGACAACAGAAAGGCAGAATAACTAGTGTGACTTAGGGAGATATAGGCAGTGATCCTGCCCTTTTGTTTTGTGTTACTGAAGGCTGCTGGCTTGTCTATATGCTTATAAACCAGGTATCTTTTTTTCTACCTCTTCCTAGTCTTCATCATTTCCCTTCATGTTGAGGATAGGGAGCAGTTGGGTTAAAGGGTAGATCTAGATTCTGTTACTATCCTCTATAAATACAGCAGTTCAAACCTTATCTGGGAAACCTTCCAAAGTTAGAGGTGAAAAGTCTCATTTCCTTAAATTCCTCTCTGCCTTATACTTGGTTGAGTTTTTTTTTTTTTTTTTTTAGAATACTGGAAACTAGATACTAAATATAGAAATGAATATTAGGAAGTAAATAGTTAATGTTTGATGTAGGTTACTATCTTAGAATGCTTAGATACATAAATATAGTAAAAATAGCAGAGCATGACTTTAAGTTGTTTATAAGAGCACTGAAGTTTGAGGAGTCCCAATTTTTTGTACTGTTTCAGTTTTGTAAAGTAGGCAATTTGATAGCTACAGAAACTGGTTATTTTGAGTCCTGCTTCTATTTTTGCTAAATTTTAAGCCATTTATAGGACTCGCAGTATAAATAGTAAAAATTTAATATCAAAATTGTTTTTCATATTTTTTCCCCGAGTGCCATGATTTTAAAAGTTTAATGAAAATCTTCAGTGAAACCTTATTTCTTCAGTTTTGTCTGCCCATGCTTTGAATGTTTTGAATGAATGGTTACTTGAGATTTTGTTCAGACTTTTTTGATCTAAGGTTCAATTTTGAGGGAAATTACTTATATTAATAGAGTTATGCAAATCTGGTATAATATGATGAACTGTGGACTTTAGTTTATGATGAACTCTGAGCTTTAATTTATGAAATATTTGAGTAGTGTAAGTTTTTGAGGTATTCACTATAGAAGTAGAATTCTTTCTAGGATTCATAGGATAAAATATTTTCCTTTTGTTATTCACACACAAAGTGTTTCTTAATTAAAGCATTTTATATTTAGTCAAGTACAGGACATACTACAAATATATATTTTCTATAGTTATAAAAATAGTTTAATTTTGAATGGTTTTTTTTTTTGTTGTTGTTCTTAATTTTTGAAATTTAAGGCAAAATTGACAAGTCCTTCTTGATCTCTGTAGTGAAAGTGTAAGTCACTCCATCATGTCTGACTCTTTGCAACCCCATGGACTGCAGCCCCCAAGGCTCCTCTGTCCGTGGGATTCTCCAGGCAAGAACATGGGAGTGAATAGCCAATCTCTTCTCTAGGGAATCTTTCCGACCCAGGGATAAAACCCAGTCTCCTGCATTGCAGACAGATTCTTTACCATCTGAGCCATCAGCAAAGCCCCTCTTGATCACTATACAGTTTCAAAAATGAAATATTTGAGGCCTTGTGATAGTCATTACAAGAATCTATTTTATTCCTGGTCACCTCCTTCCCAGGGATGTAGCCCTTTGCCAGTACAAAACGGGGCAGGTTCACCTAGAATCCGTATTGCCTCCTGGAGAGCTGTGGGTTCCAGTTCCTGACTCGCCTTCCCCTCAGGCTGTCAAAAGTACTGTTCAACCTGTCAGTTCTTTTCTCTCTAACCAGCAAATGCTCCTAGAGAAAAAGTAGCCCCATATTCCAAGTTCACCTCTCTGGGCCTCTGTGCTTCCCTGCATACTGTCTTAGTAATTTTTCACTATCATGTTAGCTCACTGATACCTTTAGGCAGATTTCTTATTTTGTATGCTTTTCTGGTTGTCTTTAAAGGTGGGGACTGTCCAAATTACCTGGATCTCCTATTATAGTAGTAATACTTGTCTTGTTTTTAAAAAGAAAAAGTTGATTTTTTAATTGAAAAAGCATATTTCTATAAAGCAGTTTTCCAGATTTCCCTTGCAACTCTGCATACAGTGTAATGATTGATATATCTTCTTTCTGAAGCACATCTACTATTTATAGCACACCCATATTAATAATGCATTGTAGATTTGCTCTGATTTCTGCCCTCTTAGTGCATCATCAGTATAACGCTAAGTTATTTTGGAGAAAGAAGTCTTTCAAATTTTGTGAGCCTAAGAAGTGAAAACAGGTAGACAAACAATGAGATCTCCAAAGTTGTTTGAGGATGAAAAACCTTTGCTTGAAGTAAATTATCATTCTTCAAAAAGTTCTCAGTGCATTGCATAATATAATTCCCCACTTCAGTGTTGCAGATAGAATTGAGACCCTCAGCCTTATAGCAGTTTAATTCTACTATATAAGGAGAACTTACCTGACTTTTAAGAACAGTGTATTCTTTTTATCAGAAGTACCTCTCTCTCTCTCATTTAAACTGTACGCAAACCTGATTTACTTTACTTAGTAGTGCTCAGTCTCTGGTTTGCATTTATATTCATCATAATGCTAATGGAGACATAATTTAATATCTGAAAATGAATTTGCAAGGTATCTCTATATTTTGTTCCTAAGCATTCAGTTATTCAAATATTGAGGGTCCATCATCTGTCCGGTGAGCTTCCCAAGTGACTCAGTGGTAAAGAACCCACCTGCCAATGCAGAAGACACGGGTTTGATCCCTTGGTCAGAAAGATCCTCTAGAGGAGAAAATGGCAACCCACTCCAGTACTCTTGCCTGGTAAATCCCATGGACAGAGGAGCCTGGTGGGCTACGGTCCATGGGGTCGCAGAAGAGTCTGACACGACTTAGTGACTGAAAAACAACACATCTGTCTGGTACTTTAATTGGTTCTGGGAATATAATAGGAAGCAGAACAGCCAAGAATCCCTGATTTCTTAGAGGAGATTAATAGACCATAAAATAAAATTTGAATTTATATATATTAGAAAATGCATAGTTATATTTAAAATAATGAAGGCAGGAATGAGGGAGCTAGGAGTACTAAGGTTTCAAGGAGTGGGAAAATGTAAAATTTTTAAGTGGTATGGTGAGGGAAGACCCCCTACTGTGGGGTATGCAGTGTGTCTGTATCCAGGTAACTTGCTGAGCCTTTATCTCCTGGCATCTTCACAGTAGTTACTGTACTTGTTTATGGCCTGAATTCAATGTCCTTTGCCAACAAGTCCTACTGTATTTACGTACAGTATCAGTTCTTAATGCACACAAAATATTCTATGTTTGTTCATTAAGAAAAAGTATTAGATGATCAAAAAAACAATGGGATATTTTATCCTGTTTCTTGAATACTTGATGACTTAAAGTTATGTTTTTAAGTAGGCTTTGCTTACCTTATTAGAAAACATGTTCAATTCTGCCTGTTTATGTGAAATTTCAACCAGTCACACAGATCTATTGAGTGAAAGGAGGAATTATGTGGTGGTACTTTGGGGGAAGAAGATGATGCCAGATCTTTTGTGGCTTTCAAGTATAGCTTAGCTTGTTTTGAAAACTTTTCTATGCCAGCTTTAATATGATAATTCTAAAGAGCTGGATAAGTGTTTTGATTTCTCTTTAGCCTTAGCATTCTGTGATATCTTCATTTGTTTTGGCAGTTTCCGTATATTTGAAATTAAGTAAAATAATCTGATAGAAATTTTTCAGTGCATTTAAGGTCTAAACCCCAGTGCCTCTGTTATTGAAATGATAAACTATAGGGGTAGTGATATAAATTTGGATTAAAATGAGTTTTTCAATAATGTGAAATAAGTTTCTTTTTTTCTTGTATTAAATATGTAGTATTTAGCCTTTAAAATGCATGTGTGTACGTGTGTGTATGTATGAGTATTGAATATAAGATGACATGAATGTGACATTAAAGTTAACCTTGGGTAGTTTCCATGGCATAACAAAATTTTCTTTTTGTTTAGCTTTCATGTTGTAGCCTCAAAGGGAAATCTTGAGTGTTTGAATGCCATCCTCATACATGGAGTTGATATTACAACCAGTGACACGGCAGGTATGTTTGCCTCCATAGTTAGTGCAGAGAAGACAAGCATTGTCCACTGATAATGCTCTCAGTCCAGTTCAGTTCAGTCGCTCAGTTGTGTCCGACTCTTTGCGACCCCATGAATTGCAGCACGCCAGGCCTCCCTGTCCATCACCAGCTCCCACAGCTTACTCAAACTCATGTCCATCGAGTCGGTGATGCCATCCAGCCATCTCATCCTCTGTCGTCCCCTTCTCCTCCTGCCCCCAATGCTGTCAGTCAGACTTAAATGTGATTTTCAGAGAGAAGGCCTTAACTTGGCTTCTAATTAGTTGAGGTATTGTGGGGGAGAGGGCAATGTAGCGGAAAGCATGAGTGAACAGATTAGCAGCTGGAGGCCTGAAGTCTAGGGCTTGTCCTGGTAGTGTTATAGGATTCTAAAAATCTCAGACTTCAGGGAATCTATAGGGGCCATTTAATTTATACTTATATGCTATCCATGGCTCAGCAGTAAAGAATCTGCCTGCAATGCCGGGAGCCGTAGGAGATGTGGGTTCGATCCCTGGGTCGGGAAGATCACCTGGAGGAGGGCATGGCAACTCACTCCAGTATTGTTGCCTGGAGAATTATTCTACGGCCAGAGGAGCTTGGTGGGCTACAGTCCACAGGGTCACAAAGAGTCATGTGTGACTGAAGCAACTTAGCACAGATGCATGTACTGTTCAGTATGCAAATTCTTGCTGTCCTGAGGTCGTTTGGCCTTTGGTTAGACTTGTTGGGGAACTAATTAGGTAACATTTTCACCAGTAGTGATCATGACAAGAATAGATGATGCTTTTTTTAACATGATAATAGATGACGCTATTCTGCTAAGCACTTTGCATGTACTAACTCATTTTATCCTCACATCAAGCCAGTGAGCCTGCAAGGCACTGAGTTGTTAAGTGGTGTGCCAGGGTCCTTCAGTGTACGAGTCACAGTCAGAGTCTGTGTTCTTAACCGTTATGCCTCATGAGGAGACCTGGTCTGTGGCTAGCTGTATTTATAAACAAGCATTTCTTCTAGACAGGCCTCCTGCTTAAACTTAGTCATACCTATGTCTGTCTTTTAAAATACTATAGCATATGTTTGTTTGCATATCACAGGATAGATTTTAAGCGTTTGAATATAGCTATCACTTTTCTTTAGTGAATGTTTTAGTTTTCTGTTCATCTAGACAATCATTCTCAGTTCTCTGAGATCCTTTACAACTTGTATCTCTGAGCTTATACTTTGTTACTCAATGAAATATGGGAGTTGACCTAGAGCAGAGAGTTTCCTTAATAACTTGAATGTTTTATCCTGTGACTTCCTGTGTGGACGAATAAATGCATTGCTGTTAACAGCATTCTGTTTGGAAATGGAAGGCAAGGAGGGAGAGAAAGAGAGACATCACAGATGAGTTAGTGAGATAAATCTTTACCTAAAGGTACATCAAATTCTTAACTGAAGACCAAACTTTATTTACTTGCCAGCTTTGAATGAACAAAAAACTGTTTATTACACACACACACATATATACACACACGTGTGTGTGTTTTCCATTGAAGCAGAATATTTATTTTTAGAAGTTTTGTACTAACCATACCTTTTCAGAACTCATAAAACTTTGTACGTGTATTGTGCTGATTCCAGCTCCAACATATGTCTTTTTTGTTTTTGTCTGTGTTCTTTCTGCTCTGGATGCTTTGCCTAATGACCAATCTGAGTGATTTTTGCCCTCCCTCCTTCAGTGCAAATAAAGCTCACACTTAAAGCATGCCTATAAATAAAGTAGTCTGTCAACTGATTTTGGAAAAATCAATCACATTTTTAAGGGGAGTTCACATGTGAAGAAAATAACCCTTATCATATATTTAAAATTATCTCTTTTCTAGGAAGGAATGCTCTTCACCTGGCTGCCAAGTATGGGCATGCGCTGTGTCTACAAAAACTTCTACAGGTAGTAAAAGTGGTTAATACTTTGACTTTATTACTTTGACTGCAAATAGTAGATGTGTTTTCAGTGCATTTTTGGAACTTGAGATCAAAGAAAATAGTAGGCTAGCTTTGACTGTTAGCTTACATAATATTTTTTCCATCATTTGTGAAAGAATGTGAACAATAAAGAGCAAAAACTCTGAGGGAAGTGAATTGCATAACTCAGTGTATTAAAAATAAACAACAAAGACTTGACCTTCCTGTTGACATTAGCTAGAGATTGGAATTTTCTGTGGTCTGGTATATGACTTGAGATGAAGTGGCACAGCATAGGATCTATATGTTTCTATATAAACATCAGTAAGTCAGACTTATTATAATAGCATCATTAGTTAAGCTTGTAATCAGGCAGCCACAAAGTTCTATGACCTAGTGGGCTAGATTAAGCTTTTAGTTGAAAAGTCTAGTCACATGTTTCCTTGAACATGTTTGCTACTGAGTTTCACAGCAGAGCTCATTTGTTTTTTCTGATTCAATTGTTCAAGTTTTAACTGCTACAGAAAAAAAAAGCAAAAACCCAAACAATAGCCGTTTCTGTATTCCATGCTTTTGTAATATACCATATGTTTTCCTGTTTGCTGGGATACTGTTAAATTTATAGTACAATGTTATTATATTTGTCACATGTCAAAATATTTATGAGTTGTCTAGTACTCTTTATAGAGTTTTTGATAAATGCAATATTTTTAAGATGAAGTAACAGCTGTTCATTTGAATCATGATATTTAATTTGAAAATAAAACTTCCTTACATGACTAAATTTCTATGTTTTAACAGTACAATTGTCCCACTGAACATGTAGACCTGCAGGGAAGAACCGCACTTCATGATGCAGGTAAGCAAAGGTTTCAGTTGGACTTAAATCTTTGTTAAAATGGCTGGGCATTTAAATTAATTTCAGAGTTTAACATGCATATATTTATGTAATCCATGGAGAAACAGAATGTTATGAATTTTTTATTTACTCAAGTTTGAAATTGGGTAGATTGTACAGCTTAAAAAGATTCATTCAGCCAGTATTTCCAGGCCAAGATGCGAGATATTGAGAGTCCAAAGATGAATAAACCATAACCTTGTTCTCCAGGAGCTGTAAATACCATGTGTGTGCTTGGGGACTGGTAGGAGAAATGGAAGAAGGAAGACTTGTCTCTTTCTTAAAAGCTGTGTTTACCTCATTGACATGTCTGTGCCTCATTTTCCTCATCTGCTGAATGAAGTTAAGACTACTACTGCCTTGTGTGTTTAGTCGCTCAGTCGTGTCTGACCCTTTGCGACTCCAGGGGCTGTAGCTCAGCAGGCTCCTCTGTCTGTGGGGATTCTCCAGGCAACAGTACTGCAGTGGGTTGCCAAGCCCTCCTCCAGGAGATCTTTCCCACCCAGGGATCGAACCCAGGTCTCCCGCATTGCAGGCGGATTCTTTACCGTCTGAGCCACCAGGGAAGCCCAGTAATGGTTATAACTATTCATGATTAGTGAATAGTGCCTGGCATGTAGTAACTTCTCAATTAATGGTGGTGGTGCTTGTTTTGGTTTAGAGGTATCAGTGCTGAATTTGATATCATTGTAATGTGCTCTATTTTAAAAGAGTTTTATATTAGTAATTTCAAGAATGTTATTAATATCAAAGTTTATCTGCTTTATTCTTTAGGTGTCTTAAACAAAATGATTAGAAAAAGTTAAATATTTAAGGATTGTTGAAATGTAAGATATTCTGACCCCTGGCTGGACTTTTCTAAGACTGAAATTCATAGTTAACTAGAAGTTCAAAGAAAAGGAAAAAAAAACAACACACTGTTTCCGTTCATGTATATGGAGTAACTGTGGTAGTTAGAGTGGTCCCTTGAAAAATGTATTATACTTCAAATTTCCTTCAAACTTTCATAACTTGATTTTCTTCCTTTGGAAAAATATGTACTTCTATGATAGTTTAATCTCTTACACAGTGCATTTAAAAAATTTTTGGAACAGAGTAGTGTTATTTGCAAAGCATTTTTACATACATTATCATTTGAGCCTCACAATGACCCCTCCCTGTGAGTTTCTGTAGTTTTTTATTTTTATGATAATTTTGTATTGCTACTTGTATAAAAATAAGTAGTTAAAAAAACATAAACCTAGATTCATATGTAATATGCTTATCAAGCTTG
The DNA here is from genome assembly GCF_963930625.1 of Muntiacus reevesi. NCBI lineage: Eukaryota > Metazoa > Chordata > Mammalia > Artiodactyla > Cervidae > Muntiacus > Muntiacus reevesi. Next base: position 17,340,162 of record NC_089255.1, on the reverse strand, counting down.
TGTAGTTACAGAATCACCAAACAGATTTATTTAAATTTAACACCATAAAAAAAATACAGTTCATTTCTGTAGCACTAATTTATTATGCTTGATAGAAATTTTAAAATGGTTTTGCTGCTTAATGAAGTATGAATTTGTGTCATGTGATATTTCTGTTCTCCTACCACCTTTTCATAGTTATCTTTTAATCAGGCCAACCTTATTAATAATCATTTTAAAAATTATTTAAAAATTTTTATTATGGAAACTTTCAACCATAATGTTAAACTGTCATATTAAAATACCTTATACTGTTCATCCAATTTAGACAGTTGTGATCATGTGGCCAATCTTGATTCATTTATACCAACACCCATTATTCTACTCTCCTGACATATTTTAAATCAAATCCAAAACGTCATATAATTCTATCCATAAACAATTCAGTTTTTATCTCTGAAAGATAATTATTCTATTTTGTAACCTAAATGTAACATCATTATTGCACTTAGTGTGTTTGAAAATAGTTTCAATATCATCTACTCAATGTTCAGCTTTCCCCAGTTATTTTTACTTTTTTAAATACCTGAGGTATAATTATTATACAAAAATTTAGATAATTATATAATATAATAATGTATTGCATATTATTAACAACATGATATTGTATAATTTAAAATATATTAAGAAGCAGAATATTTTAATAAGTATTCTCACCAAAAAAAAAAAACCCTCAAACCCCAAAAACACATACGCACAAAATGACACAAGGAAATTTGTGGAAGTGATCCATATGTTTAGTATCTTGATTGTGGTGATGGTATTACAATGTATTCTCTAGTCCATACTCATCAAAATGTATACATTAAGTGTGTATAATTTTTTCTATATTATAGATTTTATTATCCTTGTTTTTAAAACTGGTACAACTTAACCAATTGAAATCTAAATATTTGTCCATTAGGTATATTGATGAAGTTAGGATGAAGACTGAGTTGATATAATTAAAGAACTTTAGTACCAGTTGCTTATTTTAAAAATGTTGAATGGTATATAGGTTAGCACATGGCTTGAGGTCTCTGATGCACTGAATTCCTTCCATCTTGTTGCTCCACTTTCCTCTGGTGTCTTTCTCAGCTACATCATTGCAGCTGGGTTGTAGTTGTATCTGTGTTCCAGCCAGCAGCAAAGGGAAGGAGAACTGGGGGAGCAAATGCCCGCGATCTAAGGCCCAGATTTGGAAGTGGTAAATAGCCCTTTATTCCTAATCCATCAACAAGAGAAAAGTCAGTTGGTGGCCTGCAAAGGAGGCCCAGAAATGTAATTTCCAGATAACTAGTCACGGCCCAGCTGCCCCACTGTAGAAGAAGGGGAGAGCAGGTTGGTGACAGTCGCCACAGTCCAGCCCTCTGGCCTTCCAAATATCCCCGCAGCCGCCACTTCCCACACACAGAACCTCTGCCCCCCACCCCGCCAAGGAGAGGATGCATAACCAGTTCAGTTACGGAGGCCACCTCAGAGTCGGGCTTCTGGGCGCTGTGCTCTTGTTGGCTCTGAGATGGCTCTTCATGGTCCAACAACTGGTAAACGCAAAGACAAGAAATGTACTCTTCATAATATATAGTGATGAAACAAGACCAGGATAAATAAAGTCTCTGTTCCAGAAAAGGGAGAACTGGGAAATACACAGCAATCACTAATCAATAGCGGGTACCACATGCTGCTGAGCAAAACTTGCAAAGGCTTTCAGCTGAAGTCTGGGAGTAAATTTCTTGGTTAACTGCTCCATGTGCCCCCCTGGTTCTGTTTCCCATGAGAAATCCCTTGTCATTGTCATCTGTGGGCCCTAGCGCTGCCATCTCAGAGGTTCTTACTTATCTGTTATCCTCAAAGACACAGATAAATTGGATGCTGGAAGGTGTGCCTTCTGTATAGGCAGCTTAAGTGCAGGAAGAGTTATTGGTTTGGCTGCCTGGGCTTTTGGATTTGGGATAGTACATTCATTCCCTCAGAACCTTGGAAGGTTTCTCACCTGTTGTTGCCAGTCACTTTCATATTTATTTCACCATTTATTTTCTGGACATAAAAAATTTTAACCCTCCTTTATTTCTTGTCTTTATTTCTAGAGTCATGATTCTCTACCTCATTTTATTTCTTTGGCCAAATTTAGAAAATTTATTTATTTATAAAATGTTCCATACAGTATAGAACATTAGGTTAATTTACAAGGTTTTAAAAAATTGTTATTGGAGTATAGTTTATTTACAATGTACAAGTAAGTGTATAGCAAAGTGAATCAGTTATGCATATTGCCACTCTTTTTTTTAGATTTTTTTCCCATATAATCCACTACGGAGTATTAAGTAGAGTTCCCTGTGCTGTAGAGTAGCTCCTTATTAGTTATGTATTTTTATAGAGTGGTGTGTATATGTTAATTCCAATCTCAATTTATGCCTCCCCTCCACCCCCTGGTAACCGTAAGTTTGTCCTCTATGTCTGTGACTCTACTTCTGTTTTGAAAATAAGTTCATTGGTTCTCTACTTCATTTTAATACTGCTATCTCAAAGTCATCTGAAATAATAGTCTTGTATAGGAATATAGTATCCTCAATTCGATCTTTATTCCAGGACTGGACCTTTTTTTCCCCCCTTTCTTTATTTTCCTTATTGCGCAGTCTTTGAGAAAAGTTGTGACCAGCAATAATTTTAGATCTTGCTGTTTGGTAAAGAGAAATAATTAGCTTCCCTATACCTGTGAGTTCCCAAATATCTAGGGATTCTGTTTGCTTCCAACAGTGGGCATAACTAATTTTTGCTTAACCTCATCACTTTCTTAAAATATCTTACTAAAAGCAGTAAGCAGCTGTCAATATGTACTAAAATTTTGGCTCCTGTTGCTTCACCTAGAAAGATTCCATAGTCACATGGTGTACCTTTTAAATTAGAACACATGATAAATCTAGCAAATGTTTTGCTACAGCATGAGAAAAATCACAAGGTTCCTAGCCTGAAATACATTTTATTGACCACCTAGTATCCATCCAGTAAACTGGTGCCATGTAATTTAGTTATTTGTTTAGTTATTAGCAGGGCCTGACTTCTAGTAGCAATTTTTGTCTTGATTAAGGATAAGATTCTACTGCTGTGACAAAATAACATTGGCTTTTAAAAAACACAGTTTCTTTCATGTCACAGCCCTGATGATCAGATTGGCTTCTTCCTCTGTTCCATATGGTCCTGCAGGGACCCAGATTACTCCCATTTTGCAGTTCTGCCATTGCCTAGGGTGTTGTCCTCTTCTTTAAGGCTAAAGCTGACAGCAGGTATCTGTTTTCCTGCTGACAGGAAAGAGAAAGACTATGGAGGAATGTGTAACCACATTTTGCAGCCCTAGCCTTAGAAGGTAGCACATATCCCTCCGGTCAGACTCAACTGGTGTGATCTAACTCATGTACTCTTGCCTGCATGCAAAGGAGACTGGGACCTATGGTCTAGGTGAACCACCCTGTGACTGGCACGGTTTTATTACCACGGAAGAATGGTGAACAGCTAACTTTCTCCATCATAGCACCTTTAATACTGACTTGACTTATGCAATATGGTATAACTCTCAAGTTTTTTTATCCATTACATTTGTTCATTATTATTTGGACCTGAATGGTTGTTTATTTCATAATTCTGGAATTAATATATTTGATTTCAGTTTTATCTTTTTAAAAAGGTTGATGGTATATTTTATATAAAAGATTGCTGGATTAAAGACGTCAGAAATGAAAAATTTACTTGATTTTTTAAAATGTATGTTTGGTTTTACTTTATTGAATTTTACAAAAAAAAAAAAGAACATTGACTTAGTTCTTTTTGTGCAGATAATCTAATATCAACTCATAAAATTTTATAAAAAGTCATGGGAAGTATAAACAAATTTTACGAATTTGACCATTTTTTCCTGATATAAATATGAACTCTAGTGTCAATCAGAGAAGAAGCATGATGTGACTTTGTAATATAATTTTTAGCAAAATGACCCTGCTTTTTGCATAATTAAGGTCAGATATTGCAGTTTCTGCTTTGAAAGGGCATGTGAACTATATGAGTCATACTTTATTAACTGTAGCTCTTCTATTTAAAAAAAAAAAAAGAAAGGATATGATTCTTTAAAAAAAATCTCAGCTAATACTTCAAGGGTCCAGTCAGTTATAGCCATATTTTAAAATATACTCTAATAGAAAATTTAAGTTTGATTTTCATTGTCAGTGTTTACCCTTAGAACAGCAGTATATTCTTATCTTCTATAAGAATGACAGTATTCCTTGGTTCTAATAAATTATATAAAACTTACAAAATGATTTTGTCTAATCCATTTTCAGATAGAAAAATCAATGCTTATAATGCTAAACTGAGAGTGAAGGATGTAAAGCTTGGTCTTTTAGGGATTGAAGAATTTAGGCCTTATATGGGTCTTGCAAAACACCACGTGTTACCAGCAGATGTTCACCATTTATCATTTTCCTTTGTTCCTCAAAGCTATGGCAGACTGTCCTTCTAGCATACAGCTGCTCTGCGACCACGGGGCCTCGGTAAATGCCAAAGATGTAGTAAGTCAGTTTATGTTTATTGTCGTTCCAACTCATGGATTCTAACTTTCACATTTTGGGAGATTTGTTGTCTTAATGCTGTCTTATTTTTTTGTTGCTTAGGATGGGCGGACACCACTTGTTCTGGCTACTCAGATGTGTAGGCCAACAATATGTCAACTGCTGATAGATAGAGGGGCGGATATTAATTCCAGAGACAAACAAAACAGGTAATTCTTTTATCAAGGTTCCTTAGACACGAACTGGATGCCCAGTGATCCTGAAGCTCTGCTGTTGTGACCTGGCCTTCCCACCCCCTGTGGTTCTCCCTTCCTTGGAATTAGCATTCACTACTTATTTTTCTTCAGAATTGTCTGAAGAAGAGGGGAGAGGGAAATACTCGAAATATATGCAGTGACTATGGCCTGTGTTTGAGTCAAAGAACTGAAGAAAGAGGAATTATATCCTAGTTATTTTTAACGTTTAAAATAACCTTTAGTGAAATGGGCTCAAATAAGGAAGAAGAATAAAAAGCTACATCTACAATCTACTTCTTTATTAGTGAATCTTTTGAGAGTAAAGGAGTTCTTGGCTTTCCTGGGAATGGACATGTTTCAGTGTCGATTTTCTCAAGGTATTTTCTCTCCTTTCTACCTGGGCACAATGCCACCTCCTTCTCTGAAACTGAGTTCATTTCTGTACCCCAATACAGATCCCATTCATTTACTTCTGCGTCTGTATTTGATGTTGTTTTAATTGATGTGCACTAACAATTTCTGTCTGTGTTTCTCCTTGTCTTCTTTTCTGGGCTTAGTGTATCGTGCCACTTGTTATAATGTAATTCTGATGTTTATAGTCACAGAGGTTCTGACAACAAAGTATTCCAAAACATGCCCATTTCACCAGGTGAAGCATTATAATAATTTATGACGAGTTTCTGAGATTTTTATAGATGAATACTAGTAAAATTGTTGGTTTCTTTTCAGTTAATTTTATTCTTTTAAACATGCATTCTATTGTCTGTAGTTCACTGGAAGTAGATAAGTATAATAGTCTTTGGATGTCAGGTTTTATAGCTCTGATCGTTTTTACTGTTCAGGCATCCCAAAGGAGGAAATTCTTAAGCAATTTAATCATTAGTGTGATTTTTAAGAAAGTGACTTTTTTATATTACTTTGTTTTTGTGATACTATAATCTGGCTCCAAGCATGATTAATAAAATTTGATATAAAAACAAATTTTAGATCAGAGAGGCGTGATCTGGCTGATCCATGTATATAATGTCTTATTTAATAGATCTTATGTTTTTCCAAGTATGTTTGTCTTTTTTTCATTGCTGTGTTATGCTTAGTCATGTCTGATTCTATGTGATCCGATGGACTGTAGCCCGCCAGGCTCCTCTGTCCATGGAATCCTCCAGGCAAGAATACTGGAGTGGGTAGCCATTCCCTTCTCCAGGGGATCTTCCTGACCCAGGGATTGAACCCAGGTCTCCTGCATTGCAGGAAGATTCTTTACCGTCTGCGCCACTGTAAACTAAGGGAAGCCCTGCAAACTAAGACACAAGCACATGTTTTTATAAATGCAATGGAGTTAAAATATAAAACAAAAATATGAAGTCAAATCTGTGTGTGTAACAATATAGCTTTTATTTTATTTTTTTTTAACAATATAGCTTTTAAAAGTCATATCTGTTCTTTAGGAATGGGGCCTCTGGAAGAGATTTCTGAAATATTTTTTGGATCCTTCTTATGGTCTTTTATTCTTTCGTCTTCCCTTATAGGACTGCTCTCATGCTAGGATGCGAGTATGGTTGCAAAGATGCAGTAGAAGTCTTAATCAAAAATGGCGCTGATGTAACCTTGCTGGATGCCCTTGGCCATGATAGTTCTTACTATGCAAGAATTGGTGACAATCTGGACATTCTAACCTTACTGAAGACTGCATCGGAAAATTCCAACAAAGGTACCAGCAGTTTTTTGTCACTAGAAAGTGCTAGTTAATAAAGTGTGCTAATAAAGAACAGCTTTTTAAGATTTACATGGTAGAGCTACAGTATTTGTAAGGGGCAAAACACTCCTTAATTTAAGCAGTACTGGTTCATCTCCCTCTCTGCCCCAGCTGTGCAGGTTTATATTATAGTCACTCATTTTGAGGCAGTGTGTGTTACATTTACTGTCTAGCTTATCCAGTCAACCCCCCTCTACTGCGGAGTAATTTAAGAACTGAAAAGAAAGACCCAAATAAAGGGCTTTACTAATACATGTTTTTTGATGAGGGGTGAGGAATTTAAGGTCTTAAAGAGTTTTAAAGAATCATTGTTTAAACGTGTATATAAAATATTCAACCAAGATTTATTGAATACTTGTGTCAAGTACGTTTCTGTGCTTATTAAAGAGAAATTGGAAAGTACAGAAAAGCACAGCAAATAAAATTAGCCAATCACTCTGCCACTTCCCTGCTGCCTCAGATGGTAAAGCGTCTGCCTACAATACGGGAGACCCAGGTTCAATCCCTGGGTCAGGAAGATCTGGAGAAGGAAATGGCAACCCACTCCAGTACTCTTGCCTGGAAAAATCCCATGGATGGAGGAGCCTGTGCAGTCCATGGGGTCGCAAAGAGTTGGACCCGACTGAGCGACTTCACTTTCTGCCACTGAGGAGCCTCTACTAACATTTTGAGGAATATTCTTCCCCGGTCTATTCACTATGCATAAAATTGAAGTCACCTGTAGTAAGCTGTAGATTACTTTTTGTGTAATACAGTTTAAAGACTTTTCCCTCATAAGTATTTTTTCTACAGTATGATTTTTATTGATGCATAAAATTCAATCTGTTTACATTTAATTTGGTTAAGTAATTTTCTATAGGTGTTATTTAAGTTGCTTACAGTTTTTACTAATGTAAATAACCATTTAGTGATTGTCCTTATGTGTAAATGTTTTAGCATGTTTTTATTATACCCTTAGAATCACTTCCTAGAAATTGAGTCAAGAGGTTTCAGGTTATGCACATTTCTTTAAGCTTTTGATATATATCAACAAGTTGCCTTCTCATTTAGGAGTGTTTTCAGTTTTGCATTTTTCACCTCCCTACCCTCCCTAGCATTGAATATTATCTGCATAGATTTTATCCTAGGAAAAAAATACTTTACCAATTAGATAGGCAAAAGTGATGTTTCACTATTGTTTTAACTGTAAGGTAGTAAGCTATAAAGGAAGAAATTTATTTGTTTAATATTGACTTAATTATATAATTAGGGAATGGAAATCTACCTGAGTTAACCTTCTGTCTCACTGTTCCTCTTTCTCCTCTCTTTCCCTCTCTTTAAATCTTCAGGGAGAGAACTTTGGAAGAAAGGACCATCTTTACAACAGGTTAAAAATTATGTATATTGTACAATTTAAGTAAAGTGCTTAGCAAACCTGGTTAATGGTTGTGTTTAACTGTTTTGAGTTTAAATTCATGTTGTTCTCTCTTCTCAGTTAATCATGCCCATGTAGAACCTAGGTCATGAGATCCTGAGGCTTTATACAGATACTGTCACTCAGCTTCAGACAGTGGGTCTTAATTACAATGAATGTATCCAGTGGGCAATAAGCAACCTCCTGATCGCTGGTCTTGAACATACAGCCCTTTCAAGTGTGAAATATTGCACCTTGTTGAGATTCTTTGATGATGAATATTAGTCTGGCAGACCATAGACAGTTTTCTATTTTCACTTAGTAACAGAACCAAATATATCCTGAGGTGGGAAAATTCTTACAGTGCAATAAGAAGTGAAGAAAACAATTCAAGGAAGATTATATATGTGACTTCAATGCCATGTTAACATTTTGATTTTCTTTTTTCTTTTTTGCTGTGTGTATTTAATTTAATGAGGACTTGACTTTAAAGGGGGCTTCCCTTGTGACTCAGCTGGTAAAGAATCCGCCAGCAATGTGGGAGACCTGGGTTTGATCTTCCCTGGGATGGGAAGATCTCCTGGAGAAGGGAAAGGCTACCCACTCCAGTATTCTGGCCTGGAGAATTCCATGGACTGTATAGTTCATGGGGTCACAAAGAGTTGGACACAACTGAGTGACTTTGACACTGACTTTTAAAAAAAAACACAGTACATGAAGTAATTCATCCCTTGTACTAACTTTATTATCAAATCACTACTTAACCCTGGTTTTGTGTCTCAGCAGATGTCTGATGATTTCCCCTATTCTCTTTGAATTAAAATGAGTGGGGTTGCTTTATGCACTCTAACCATCTTGCCCAAAGCTAGTGTAGGCAACTCTCCTCTTCTGCTGGCTGTTCCCTTCCAGGCTTTCAGCTTTTCTCTAGTGAGAAGGACCTGAACATTTCCAAACCCTGAAGAGAAAGTAATCAGGTACCTTCTCAACCATCCTGTCATCATTCTGCATCATTTCTCTAGCCCGCACCTGAATCTGAAAGCTATATGAAAGCATGCTGCCTTTTCAGTCCATCAGAATTAAGTAATATGTCCATGCATGGGTCATGTCTACTTGTCAGTTTTTTTTCCGTCTGGAGCAGCTGTCTCCTTAGGTAACCTAAGTTGGGGTAGAGGGAAATAAAATGTACACTCTTATAACTGTACCAATCATCTCACCCAGCTTCAGAGAAAAATGATTCTGAAATATACAGGTATTTAAAAGAAAGAATTATTGAATATTAATATGGGACTAGTATCTTAATGAATAAGTTATCTACATGAATTCATGAAATTAATATTCTACTAAGAACAATGAAACTTATTTCAGTTATTTATTAAATACATTTTATATTAGCTGTCATAAATAGGATTTGTTTCCGTACTAAAGGACATGTAATCCTTGTTATCAAGATGCATATAGTTTAAAAATAAGATGTATTCAGTTACTTACTTATTACTGTCCTAAGTGCTGGGGATATCAGTGTTCCAAGTCCCTGCTCTCATGGAGCTCCCAGCCTAGTGAGAGAGATGAATAATAAACAAGTAGGTATTTAGTATCCTAGGAGATGCTTTGAAGACCAGCAGAACAGGATGAGGGGAGGCAGAGACAGAGGGCAGGAAGCTATTTTAGATGGTGTGGTCAGGAAGTAACATTCCAGCAGAGGTCTGAAGGAAGTGACGAGGGAGCCAGGGGCTCTGTGGGTGAAACCTCAAGGGCAGAGGGAGTGGCAAGTACCAAGCCTCTGATGAGGGAACGTGTCTAACATGCCCAGGGGGGCAGTAGAGGGCCAGAGGGACAGGGACCAGAAGGGAAGGCGAGGGCAGGACATGGTATGATGAGACTGGTCAGATTCCACATGAGAACTGACCTTTGGTAGAAGCAGTGAAGCTAGAAATGTAGTTTGGGCCAAATGGTGGATACGAAGTATCATCTTAATGGGAACTTTTTTCCCCTCCAATTCCAAATCCAAGCTCATTAGATTGAAAGTTTAAACACTTGATTAAACAAAACTCAACAAATAATGCAAAATGTAATTACCTTAGAGAATTAACGCGTTTACTTTTTTATTTGGTTTTTTAGCTGTCAAATTATTGTGTAGATTTACAGATCAATTTGGGCAAAAAGAGGTTATTTTCTCTCTTGTTTAATGATTGTGTTGTGTTTTTATTAAAGCAAATCTCTAAGCTGGAATAAAGTTTCAAAGCAGTAAGTGTACAGAAACAGATCATGTACCAACCAGCCAAGTCATGTAGCTTTCGTCAGTGCATTGTCTGTCTCTTTCTTTTCATGCCCTCTGATATTTTATTTCATCAGTACTCAAATAATTTCCATATTTTTCTTTCAATATTAATATAACTCTCCCTTCTCTTTTTAAACACCAATTCCCTTGTTTTTGGGAATAGTTTTGCTTCTAGTATAAATTCTTCTTTTTAAAATTTTGTGACTTTGGTGAAAATAAATAGTTAATAATAGAGATTTTAAATTCTGTTATTTTTTAGTATTTAAAAATAGACTATATTTGTTTCATTTAAAACCTATATTGTTAAATATTTTTTCCATTTGGAGTTTTAAGTGGAAACACTGCCACCTTGTGTTTTGTACAGGAAAATTAAAACTTGGTTAAGCTGAAAATCACTAATTGGGTATATTTCCTATTGAGGAAAATGTACTTTTCTTTATTCTCACACTTGCTAACCTGTGTTTTCCTATGTTTTACCAAAGCGAAATTTGTCTCAGATGCTAGATGAAGTAAATATGAAGTCAAATCAGAGGGAGCATCAAAACGTTCAGGTAAAAAGAAAAACATTGGTATCTTCCTTTGCAGAGAATTCCAGTGTTGTTTATAGTGAGGTTTGTGACAAGAAAGGAAGCAAAAATGGGAAGTGCTGTGGATAAGTAAGGGCAGGAAGAGAAGCTTATTATATTTTGTGATTCTATTTCTTGCATAATTCCTTCTAAAAGAATTGACTTTTGATATGAATGTTTGTGTCAGTTTTATCTTACAGAAAGTATTGTTTTAATATACTTTAGGAAGTAGATAACTTTATATAACTTTTTGTTGATTTAAATATATCTGTTTTAGGCCATAAATCATACATTTGTATTTATTTCAGAAAATTAATTATAATGACAAAATGATTATCACTGTGAATAAAACAAAATCTGAACATTTTCTTAAATTTTAAAATTTTGACTAAAAAATATTTTTGTTATCCACACAGTAGTTTTACCTTTTATGTTCATTAAAGTGTTCAAATAATAATTATTATTTGGGTTGCATTGGAAGATGAGCCATAATTAAATGATTTGCTTTGTGACAAATACTATTAAAATATAAGTTGAATAACCTTTTCTGTACAGTGAAGCAAAAGCATTTGGGGGGATTTCATAGTTTACTATGTAGTGTTAAGAAAGTGAACTATAGCCTTAAATGTTTTATCAGAGCACTGAAGTGATGATGATTAGGTTAACAAAGTGTAAGAATATTCTTCACTTTTTTAAACTCGTTAATTTGAGAGGTGTTTGGCAAAAGTTAAAATGACATATTCTTCTGCTATTTTCTATTTCTAGATGATGCGTTTATTTCTTATTTATTAGAATCATGATTTGCTGTCTTATATATAACTATGTTTATTAGTTATCATAGAACTGTAATTTTCTACATTATTTCTCATGTATAGATTTTGTGGTTTAAATGTCATTGAAATTATTGTATCTTTATACTTAAAGCTCTTTGTATATGTGTATATTTATGATAGTGAGCTGCTTTCAGAAATTTCTTCCATAAGAGTTGCTCCTTTAAAGTTGGCCTAGTACCTGTTTTCTTTACTGTTGAAGGATCTGGAGATTGAAAATGAAGATCTGAAAGAGAGGTTGAGAAAAATTCAGCAAGAACAGAGAATATTATTGGATAAAGTCAATGGTTTACAGCTACAGCTAAATGAGGTAAATAATCTGCACGATACCAAAAACATCCAGAACTATTTTACTGTGAGTCATCATCCTTGTCAATAACAAATTGTTAATGATCAAACCCTCCCAGCAAGTCATGGTGTCAGATGCTAAAGGAGGTAAAATCAGATCATTGCCCTTGAGGAAAGTTAGATCTTATTAAGACCTTTACATGAAGGTGAAGGTGAAGTCGCTCAGTCGTGTCCGACTCTTTGCGACCCCATGGACTGTAGCCTACCAGGCTCCTCCGTCCACGGGATTTTCCAGGCAAGAATACTGGAGTGGGGTGCCATTTCCTTCTCCAGAAGATCTTCCTGACCGAGGGATTGAACCCGGGTCTCCTGCATTGTAGGCAGACACTTTATCGGCTAAGGCACCAAGAAAGTTTCATTACATGAAACTTAATGTCAAATCTAAGAACAGAGAACCCTGTTGGTCTATGGTGATAACACTGGAGTTGTGGGATTGGAGAGGAAGGAATGGACAGAAGTGAGGAGGAAGAGCAAGTAAGAGTTGTAAGGAATTGACAGGCTGTCAGATGAGTCTGAAGTGCTTGTGAGCAAGGTTAGTGAGATGAACGAATGACAGTGGGAGCATAGGAGTGGGGGCACAGGCATCTCCTCACATCCTTGACCCCGGGCTCAATGACATGCACGTCTGTTTAAAAGGTATTTGCCAGGCTCATGCTTCTTAAAATAAGCTTTCAAGAGTGAAAATATTTCTTCTTCTTTTTAAATTTAGGAAGTAATGGTGGCTGATGATCTGGAAAGTGAGGTAGGATGATTAAGTTTTACTTTAAAGCTGTAAAATATTATGTAAATTGAAGAGAATATTGCAGTAGAAGTTTTAAGTCCTAAATTGAGATGGAGACAGAATTGCTTTTTCGGTTAATTGTTCAAAGGGAAAAACAAAACCTATGTGTGACTGTAAAATTATGTTTTGAGAATAGTGGCATGGGTTATTGTAGGCATTTTGTTGTTACTCTTCTGAATGTCTCATTTTCCATGAGACTTGTTGTGAAAAGATATAAAATTCTAAGCATTATAAAGAAAATGTCTGAAAATAATATGACTTAAACCACAGAAATTTGAATTTTTCATAATGTTATTTGTATATTTTGTGTATTATTGGTATATTGGTATGAAGTTTGACTAATAGTTAAAAAATCAACCAGCTTAGAGAATTCATTAACAATAGTCCTCAAAGTAATTCTAATGTACATTTTCTGTAATACATTTCATGAACATGTATTTCAAGCACAGTATGATTTCAAGCACAGTATGATTTTGTGCTGTATTTATTCCTTTTCATTTCAGAAAGAAAAGCTGAAGTCCCTTTTGGCAGCCAAAGAAAAGCAACATGAAGAAAGCCTAAGAACTATTGAAGCTCTGAAAAGTAGATTTAAGTATTTTGAGGTACAGAAAGCTTAAATAAAGTATGTTGTGTAACCTACAATGGAAGTGGTAAATGGCTTGAAGTCAGACTTGAATTTGAATTATCACTCTCTCTTTTATAGTGTGACCTCAGGTGATTCATTTAAAGTCTCTGAGCTTTTTGCTGCTTTGGCAAAATTGGGGTGATTGTCCCTTTTCCCACGGAGTTGTCGTAAAGGTTAAATGAAATACTTGAAATTGACTAAACCAACATTTAGTTCAGTTCCAGTTTCTCTTCCCCAACCTTCCTCTTTGTCCTTTTTTACCATTTCAAGATGTCATACTTTTACCTGTAAAATTACAGTGATTCTGATAGTGTTAATAAAAATCATCATTTAAATGAATAGTGGTAATTCCAGGATTATCTCAGAAAGAGCCTGGTGCATGTACAAACTTGTTTGGTGAGGATAGTGTGTTAATAAGGCTCAGATCATATACTTATCTTTTGTTGACTCAGTTAGCTCTTAGTTTTTCCAAGACTATGTTTTTCTAAAAACTTTTATTCAAAATACAATATATGTTAAAAAGTATATGTTAAAGTGGATAAGTTGAAGGATTTTCACAAATTTCACAAATCAAACCTCCTAGATCAGGAAATAGCACATCACCTTTATCCAGAAGCCTCCTCATGCTCCCTGCACCAAGGGTGACCACTTTCCAGACCTGCAACTGTATAGATGTGTTTGGCAAGGCCATAATACATATTTTTATAAATGTTGTTCAGCAATGGGGTCGCTGAAGAGAGTAGCTGATTCAATGTGAGTCTTTTATCTTTATTATGAGATATAACTCCAAAATACATAACAAAAGTCAATTTTTTCTTTGTAAATAAAAAAACGGGTATTGCTATGCTATGAAAAAGAATATAAAGACATGGATGAAGCTCACAGATATAATGCTGGATGAAAGAAATCAGACGCAAAGAGCACATACTGCATAATTCCTTTTTTATGAAGTGCAGAACTAGACACAGCTAATCTATGCTGACACAAGGCTAATCTATGCTGATACAAAGCTCATCTATGCTGATGTGGTATTCTTAGCACCTGACCATCTTTTCAAACCTTTCTGTGTACATGTGTGTGTGTGTGTGTGCTCAGTCTCTGAGTCGGGTCTGACTCTGTGACTCCCATGGACTGCAACCCACCAGGCTCCCCAGTTCATGGGGTTTTCCAGGCAAGAATACTGGAGGAAGGTACCATTTCCTCCTCCAGGGGATCTTTCCAACCCAGGGGTTAAGCCCGTGTGTCCTGTGTCTCTGGCGTTGACTGGAGGATTCTCTACCAATGAGCCACCTAGGAAGCCCCTTCTTTGTACATAACTTTTGTTATAACATGAATTCATCAGATGGAATCTTATTATACATCCTATTTTATAAGTTTTTGCATTCAGTATAATGGGGACATTTTCCCTAATCAAATGAATTTTTATGCTGAAAATGATTTTTAACCATCCAAGAGAAAATTACAAGGTCTGCTTCATTTGTGACCCAGTGTTTATGAAAGCCGTTATTAAAAACTAAGGAATCATTATTTGTAATATGGAATATCCACTGCTATCTCACCTCCCTTGAAAGTCTTCATAAACTGCCGCCAGCATTGCTGTATTATGTGTAATACTTAGTTCAGTTCAGTTCAGATGCCCAATCATGTCCGACTCTTTGCGACCCAATGGATTACAGCATGCCAGGCTTCCCTGTCCATCACCAACTCCCGGAGCTTACCCAAACTCATGTCCATTGAGTTGGTGATGCCATCCAACCATGTCATCCTCTGTGGTCCCCTTCTCTTCCTGCCCTCAATCGTTCCCAGCATCAGGGTCTTTTCAAATGAGTCAGCTCTTCGCATCAGGTGGCCAAAGTACTGGAGTTTCAGCTTCAACATCAGTCCTTCCAATGAACACTCAGGACTGATCTCCTTTAGGATGAGCTGATTGGATCTCCTTGCAGTCCAAAGGCTCTCAAGAGTCTTCTCCAATACCACAATTCAAAAGCATCAATTCTTTGGCGCTCAGCTTTCTTTATAGTCCAACTCTCACATCTATACATGACTACTGGAAAACCATAGCCTTGACTAGACAGACCTTTGTTGGCAAAATAATGTCTCTGCTTTTTTATATGCTGTCTAGGTTAGTCATAACTTTTCTTCCAAGGAACAAATGTCTTTTAATTTTATGGCTGCAGTCACCACCTGCAGTGATTTTGGAGCCCCCCAAAATAAAGTCTGCCACTATTTCCACTGTTTCCCCATCTATTTCCCATGAAGTGATGGGACCAGGTGCCATGATCTTAGTTTTCTGAATGTTGAGCTTTAAGTCAACTTTTTCATTCTCCTCCATCACTTTCATCAAGAGGCTCTTTAGTTCTTCTTCACTTTGTGCCATAAGGGTGGTGTCATCTGCATATCTGAGGTTATTGATATTTGTCCCAGCAATCTTGATTCCAGCTTGTGCTTCATCCAGCCCAGCATTTCTCATGATGTACTCTGCATATAAGTTAAATAAGCAGGGTGACAATATACAGCCTTGACGTACTCCCTTTTCTGTTTGGAACCAGTCTGTTGTTCCATGTCCAATTCTGACTGTTTCTTTCTGTCCTGCATACAGATTTCTCAGGAGGCAGGTCAGGTGGTCTGGTATTCCCATCTCTTTAAGGATTTTCCACAGTTTGTTGTGATCCACACAGTCAAACACTTTGGTGTAGTCAATAAAGCAGAAATAGATGTTTTTCTGAAACTGTCTTGCTTATTCGATAATCCATCGGATGTTGGCAATTTGATCTCTGGTTCCTCTGCCTTTTCTAAAACCAGCTTGAACATCTGGAAGTTCGTGGTTCACATATTGTTGAAGCCTGGCTTGGAGAATTTTGAGCATTACTTTAGTCTAGCATGTGAGATGAGTGCAACTGTGTGGTACTTAATATGTAAGCATTTTCTTCATTTTTACAGAACAAGTTTGGGAAACATGGATATTTTAGAACAGGGCTAATTTTATGTTGTAACTCATGCATTTGTTGTCATTTGAGTCATCAAGGCAAGGTAGTAAGTCCAAACTAAGTTTTTCGAATTTCTTCTGTGCCATGGCCTCCCTTCACCCATTCATGTATAAGCCCATTTAGTACCTATTGCAGATTCTAGTATTACATATTATTTAGAACAAAGAGCTTACCTAAGTTTACAGATCTTTTTCCATACCCTTGGGGCAATAAGTATTAGTGGGACATTAATTTAGTTATTGAACTGTGGGCCATTTTTATCATGGTTTGACACACATCATTTTTACCAGAGTTTGACACACAGCCATTTGTATGAATATAGACAAATATAGAAACATGATGTACATCTGCATATCTTTACTCTTGACAGTATAGTATTTTAATTTCTGTTAGGTTCTTTGTACTTGGCTAACTTGGGATATGGATCAATCCAAGTATACTTTAACTCAGAGTATCTAAATTTTCTCTATTTTTCTCCTTTTCCTTACTGATGCATTGGTGGATTTATTATGAACTATATGCAGTTCTTTGCTTCAGTTTTATTTCCTGCTCTCTGTCTCTGTTACCTTCAAAGGTAATTAGCATTTTATAAATTTGAAATAAAGGGTTAGGCTAATGTTTCATAGTTGATGAGTTAAGGTTTCTGCTCCCCAACAGTGATAGAGTAAATTGATTTCTTGGTGCGAATGGGGCATTTCCTTCCTTTTGAGGTAAAGAAGCAGCAGAGAGTATGTGTTCAAAGTTGTTTCAGTTCATTTGGAGCTTGCTTTTCTTTTGAACAGTCAAAGTTTTTTCTTGAAATACTTGTCTGCTTTTATTAAAATGCTTAATGAAGTAGTTTATTCCCAACTGATCTCGCTAATTGTGCTTTGCCTTTTTATGAGTTTGAGTAGAATAATACCCAGGAGAAACAAGGAATGTTGAAAATGTGGTTTTATGACTGGATCATTTAGAGCTAAAATAGATACAGAATTTAACAAAATTGAAGCAGTATTCATCTAAAATGTTTTAATGTATTCTTCTGATTTCAGAGTGATCATTTAGGATCAGGAAGTCATTTCAGTAAGTATAAAAGTATAGATTATCGTTACAGTTCACCCAGTTTAAGCAAAAAAGAATGCTTTTTCTGACTATAAATGTACTCCTGCTGCAAAACTTCATCAACTACTTGTATCTTATACTTCAGCATGGCACAGGGAAGAGGTTAAAATGACTCCTGTAGTCTCTTAGCAGAAAATCTGCTAATCACTAAGGCTCTGATTTTCCTTAGGACCTAAATTTTTAAATTGTGTGCTGTACAAATTACCAGATTTGCATATTAATTGTTAAGACATTTAACCTGTGATGTTTGGGACTTGCTCTTTATTGAAAGAGATGTAAACATAGTTTTCTGATTTGGAAAAATCTTTGGATATAGCCTCATGCAGGTAAGCATTTTAGAATTATTTAGATGTTCCATAAATACTTCTTTATTATTTTAAGACTTTACATAATTAATCTTCACTGTGTTTATTCTCCAACTTTAAAGTTTCTCTATAAAATCTAATTTTTTGCTTCCTATTGAATATTAAATTATTCCTTAGCTAAGTACAGTTGTAATATTTATCCTATAAATTGCAAATGATACCATTTTTATTTTGACTATAATATACATATTTTATAATAATCATTTAACTTATGTAGCCTAACAGTTTTACATAATTCTAAAAACCAACTTCATATCTACTCAAAAGAATATACATGCTTTCCTTATGTATATAGAAAAATAAGTTAAAATATGGCCATTTTAGAGCAGGGTAATTTTATTTTGTAACTCATGCTTCTTTTTTATTTGAATAATAAAGGAGATAACAACAAATTAATGCTTAGTCTTCTTTGGTATGGATATTTAAGGTATCCTTTATTTGGATTTATTTAGGGAAAGAAGATATGCTTCTTAAACAAGGTCAAATGTACATGACAGAATCACAGGTAATGTTTTATTTTAAAAAATATTTATAAAAATATTTGTGCCTTTTTAAAAGGAGGAAAGCAGCATTGTTTATTTATCATCTATATATACATTGAATTAAGTTTTCATTATCAAAGAAAAATTGGTCTTACGGTCTTGAGTTTAGTAAAAGCAGATACGCTGTTTAGTGCCGTCTAGAGTATTTTTGGTGACAGTGACTTAAAAGATTTGAATTACAGTTTCATTGTCTTTGATATTAGGCCTCTATTCTTTAACAGCAGTTGGCCAACTCTTCGTAGTTGCCTGTTTACAGGGGAGACAGGTATGAATAATTCAAAAGGCTTTCATTTTGACTTTGAGATGTATTGTTCCTGGAATTCAAATGTGTATTTTATATTTGGGAAATTTACCTGAAAATAATGGAGAAGGAAATGGCAACCCACTCCAGTATTCTTGCCTGGAAAATCCCGTGGACGGTGGATCCAGGTAGGCTACAGTCCATGGGGTCGCAGATAGTTGGACATGACTGAGCGACTTCACTTCACTTCACCTCAGAATAAAGCTCCAAGAGGGAGTGTTGTCTAATTCTATTGCTTAACTGCTCTTCACTTTTAGTTTCCAGTGGATACAAGGTTTGCCTTCCTAGTACCCTCTATGAACTGCAGAACTGATAAATATTTGGACTTTTAAAGGTTTTATATATATACCTTCATCATCCGTGGGCAGAGTGAATTAGCCTATATGATGTCTAGGGTCCCTGTAAGTTGGAAACTTCTAAGATTCTAAGTTGAGAGAATGGATGTCAATTAACTGAATAATATTTAAGAAGATAAGATAAATATTTGATTGTAGTAAAATAAGTATGAGAATTGTGAAACTGTGTAAGTAATTTGTTGGTGAATTACAGTAGTCTTAGTCCAAAGATAATTGGTAAGTAGAAAGCAGACTGAGCCTGAGAAATTATTCCATGTTGTTAATTTTCTTCTTTGGGTTTCCCAGGTGGCTCAGTAGTAAAGAATCCACCTGCCAATGTAGGAGACATGGTTTTGATCCCTGGGTTGGGAAGATCCCCCAGAGGAGGAAATGGCAACCCACTCTAGTATTTTTTGCCCAGAGAATCTCATAGACAGAAGAGCCTGGCAGGCCATTGTCCATAAAATTGCAAAGAATCAGACACGGCTGAGTGACTAGGCACAGCATGGTTTTCTTCTTCATCAATGGGAAGGCAGTGTTAATTGAAGTGAACAACAGTTTTGGGACATACTCATAGCACATGGCTTTTATCAGTATTTTAAAAGAGCCCTTACTGTAATAGGGTGGATAGGGAAAAATAGAAAAGTTAAATTTAATATTTCATGGTTATATGTTTTGTGTTCTGGTACTTATGAAATATTTCAGTGAGAACTTAAATTATACTTCTTTTTGTCAGCATTTAGTAGAAGAAACGATGTTGATTCAATTTTGTAGTAAGAGCATATGGTAAATTCTAATTTATCATTCTGTTTGAAAGAAGAAAACATGTTTATATTTTGTGAATTTATTAATATCATTCTCTTGATTCTTATTCTAGCTAGGTTTATTTTGGTATTATTTTTGTAATTTAAACATTACACTGGCGTTAGCATTGAGGGAACTCAGAGGTCAATATATGTTATTAGATAATAATATATCATTCTATAAAATTATTTGCAGATTTAAAATTGCAAAATCCTTGTTTTTGCTCAAGGGCTTTGATGACTTTCTTCAGAATTTGAAGTTCTAAGCAGATTATGTGCCATAAGACATAGAAATAGTAAACGGATTTTGATCAGTTGACATTCATCGGTAGATATTATAAAAAGAGAAAGAGAAAAAAGTCCCCAGAGACTACAACTGTTTCCTTCTTTGGTCTGCCAGAAACACACGTAAAGTGAACAGGCTTTCAAAATGTCACTGCATCAAGGAAATCATGCTTAGAACTGTTTTTCTTACCTCAAAAATCAGTACTACTATATTTTTCTAATACACTAGTCTGGAAATCTGTTGGCTACTGATGATGTGGCACCTTTATAAGTTTGGTAAATAAGTGTCTTCTTTAGGCTTTTGGGATGATATTTTATTGTGTTACTGTTATTTTTGCAGTGTACTTCCGCAGGCGTGCCAATCCATATGCAAAGCCGATCTATGTTAAGACCACTGGAGCTAGCCTTACCTAATCAAGCCTCATATTCGGAAAATGAAATTTTAAAGAAAGAGTTAGAAGCGATGAGAACTTTCTGTGATTCAGCAAAACAAGACAGACTCAAACTCCAAAATGAACTAGCTCACAAGGTGGCGGAGTGCAAAGCCTTAGCACTGGAGTGTGAAAGGGTGAAAGAGGATTCAGACGAGCAGATAAAGCAGCTGGAAGATGCCTTGAAAGACGTGCAGAAGAGAATGTATGAGTCAGAAGGCAAAGTGAAACAAATGCAGACACATTTTCTTGCCTTGAAAGAGCACTTGACAAGTGATGCAGCTACTGGGAACCACAGACTGATGGAGGAACTGAAGGATCAGTTGAAAGACATGAAAGTGAAATATGAAGGTGCGTCTGCAGAAGTGGGGAAGTTGAGAAACCAGATCAAACAAAGTGAAATGTTAGTTGAAGAGTTTAAGAGAGATGAGGGCAAGCTGATGGAAGAGAATAAGCGACTGCAGAAGGAGCTGAGCACGTGTGAACTGGAGCGGGAGAAGAGAGGAAGGAAGCTCACTGAGACGGAAGGCCAGTTAAAGGACTTGTCAGCCAAGCTGGCCCTTTCTGTTCCAGCAGAGAAATTTGAAAACATGAAGAGCCTGTTATCAAATGAAGTAAACGAGAAGGCAAAAAAATTAATAGATGTGGAAAGAGAGTATGAAAGATCACTTAATGAAATTAGACCGTTAAAGAGAGAACTTGAGAATTTGAAGGCCAAACTGGCTCAGCAGGTCAAACCAGAGGAACATGAGCAGCTCAAGAGCAGATTAGAGCAAAAGTCAGGAGAACTTGGGAAGAGGATCACTGAGTTAACATCAAAAAATCAGATGTTGCAAAAGGAAATAGAAAAGGTCTGCCTGGATAATAAGCTCCTTACGCAACAAGTACATAACTTAACAACTGAAATGAAAAATCATTACGTCCCTTTAAAAGTAAGTGAAGAAATGAAAAAGTCACATGATATAATTGTTGATGATTTGAATAAAAAGCTTTCAGATGCGACACATAAATATACAGAAAAGAAGTTGGAAATGGAGAAGTTGCTTATGGAAAATGCCAGTTTAAGTAAGAACGTCAGTCGCCTGGAAACTGTGTTCATACCTCCTGAGAGACACGAAAAAGAGATGATGGCTCTGAAATCCAGTATCACTGAACTTAAGAAGCAGCTGTCTGAACTTAATAAAAAATGTGGTGAAGACCAAGAGAAAATATATTCACTCATGTCTGAAAACAATGATTTGAAAAAGACCATGAGTCATCAGTATGTGCCAGTGAAAACCCATGAAGAGATCAAAACTGCCTTGAGTAGCACATTGGATAAAACCAATAGAGAATTAGTAGATGTGAAGAAGAAGTGTGAAGATATAAATCAAGAATTTGTGAAAATAAAAGATGAGAATGAAATATTAAAAAGAAATCTGGAGAATACTCAGAACCAAGTAAAAGCTGAGTACATCAGCCTAAGAGAGCATGAAGAAAAGATGAATGGCATAAGGAAGAGCATGAAGAAGGTCCAGGACAACAGCGCTGAAATACTGGCTAACTACAAAAAAGGCCAGGAGGAGATTGTAACCCTGCATGCTGAGATCGCAGCCCAGAAGAGAGAACTCGACACGATACAGGAATGCATCAAGCTCAAATATGCTCCGATCATCAGCTTGGAAGAGTGTGAGAGAAAATTTAAAGCCACCGAAAAAGAACTTAAAGAAAAATTATCCCAGCAGACACAGAAGTATCATACCAGCGAAGAAGAGGCCAAGAAGTGCAAGCAAGAGAATGACAAGTTAAAGAAGGAGATCCTCACTCTTCAGAAGGATCTAAAGGATAAGAATGTTCTCGTTGAGAATTCTCATGAAACAGAAAGAGCATTAAGCAGAAAAACAGAAGAGCTGAACAGACAGTTAAAAGACCTGTTGCAGAAATACACAGAGGCAAAGAAGGAGAAAGAGAAGCTTGTGGAGGAAAATGCCAAGCAGACTTCTGAGATCCTTGCAGCACAAACTCTTTTGCAGAAGCAGCATGTTCCGCTGGAACAGGTTGAGTCCCTGAAAAAATCTCTTGGTGGTACAATTGAGACACTCAAGGAAGAACTGAAGACTAAGCAGAGATGTTACGAGAAAGAGCAGCAGACAGTGACCCAACTGCGGCAGATGCTGGAGAATCAGAAGAACTCCTCTGTGCCCCTGGCTGAGCATTTGCAGGTTAAGGAAGCATTTGAGAAAGAAGTTGGAATCATAAAAGCTAGCTTGAGAGAGAAGGAAGAAGAAAGCCAAAACAAAACTGAAGAGGTCTCCAAACTCCAGTCTGAGATTCAGAATACTAAACAAGCGCTAAAAAAATTAGAGACTAGGGAGGTGGTTGATTTGTCGAAATATAAAGCAACGAAAAGCGATTTGGAGACACAGATTTCCAACTTAAATGAAAAATTGGCCAATCTGAATAGGAAGTATGAGGAAGTATGTGAGGAGGTTTTGCATGCCAAAAAGAAGGAATTGTCTGCTAAAGATGAGAAGGAATTGCTCCATTTCAGCATTGAGCAAGAAATCAAAGATCAGCAGGAACGATGTGACAAATCCTTAACAACCATCACAGAGCTACAGAGAAGAATACAGGAATCCGCCAAACAAATCGAAGCAAAAGATAATAAGGTAATGATAATACTTTAGGGAAGCATGGCTTGGTGTTGGCAACCCCAGGGCAGAACTGCCAGGGTACATACGATAGGACTGTTTACTGTAGCACTCCACAAGACAGGTTTACCAAAGCATTTGACAAAGTGATCATTAAATGCCGCCTTTTTAGTGTGACTGTGAATATGCCGAAAACAAAAACAAAACAGAGTTGAGAAAAAGGTAAAGTTACACAAACAGAAATCAAAAACAGTTTTCCTTTTGTTTTCTCATCTGGTTCAGGCAAGAACTGTGGAAAAGATAGGGAGACTCAAGATTCGCTTGCCTCAAAAATGAATAATCAAAACCCAGGGGTTTTTAGGGCGCCTAAAGAATGGGAAAGGAAAAATATTAAACCATGTTTCTGGGCTGCAAGAAGCTGAAGACACTGCAGAGCCTCCCAGAATTTGAAGCCTCCTAGAATCTTGAAACTCACTCATACCAGTAAATTGAGCCCTTCAACTCACTGTACATTTTATCTTCCTTTAGACAGAATGTCTTTGCCCCTCCTTTCTACCTACTCAAATTCTCTACATTTCTTAATGCCCACATCTTCACTTAACTCTCCTTCCTAAAGCCTTCATTGGCCGATCTAGCCTACAGTAAACGGTTCCTCATCCAAAATGTATGTTGTGTTTTGACATCCATTTACAGGCCTTCCCTGGTGGCTCAGAGTTTTAAAGCGTCTGCCCGCAATGTGGGAGACCCAGGTTTGATCCCTGGGTCGGGAAGATCCCCTGGAGAAGGAAATGGCAACCCACTCCAGTATTCCTGCCTGGAGAATCCCATGGAGGGAGGAGCCTGGTAGGCTACAGTTCACGGGGTTGCAAAAAGTTGGACACGACTGAGCTACTTCACTTTCACTTTCACAGCATATATATTACCGTGTCAGAATGATATGGGTGATCTTCCCAGCCAATTTTTAAGAGCAGATTCATAACTTATGTTTCCTTCTTACTGTTCATTCTCATTGTACAATTTACAGAACAGGTGCTCAATAACATTTTCAAAACTGGTAGTTGAATAAAGTATGTACTAGGAAGATGGGAAATCAGGGAGATTGAATGCAGTTTTATTTTACCCATTCAAATAATTATTAAATGCCTTCTGCCTGCCAGGGGCTGTGTTTAGTGCTGGGAATACAGTGACACAGCCCCAGCTTCAGCCCAGTGGAGTGGTGCAAGTACTGACCTTCTGGCATGTCTGCTCATATGACCTAGAACTTTAGTGCTCGCACCTTGTTTGGAAATCAGTTATGGGTATAATATGAAATTATGATAGCAAGTTATTAATTTCCCACTTATAATTGTTGCCACTTAGTAAGCACTACTACATACCAAGGAGCTTGCCAGGCGGCACTAGTGGTAAGAACTTGCCTGCCAATGCAAGAGACATAAGAGACACAGGTTCGATCCCTGGATCGGTAAGATCCCCTGGAGGAGGGCTTGGCAACCCGCTGCAGTATTCTTGGAGAATCCCATGGACAGAGGAGCCTGGTGGGCTACTGTTCATAGGGTCGGACACGACTGAAGTGACTTAGCACGCACACCCACATACCAAACATATATTAGGATTTTACTTGATTTTCTTAACTATGAAAGATTCTCCCTGTACTGGGAGAAAATCATATACTGCACATACTGTTGAAACAGTCTTGACAGTATTCCTTCCTCAATTTTCTGGTATATAAAGGTGAATTTTGTGTCTCAGAGAATGAGCTCTGTGTAAAGATGTTCCTTACAAGTGAATATGTGACTAATAACGTGTTTCTCCCACAACCCTTTTTCTTTTTTCATAAGATAACTGAACTGCTCAATGATGTGGAGAGATTAAAACAGGCCCTCAATGGCCTTTCCCAGCTTACCTATGGGAGTGGGAGTCCCAGCAAGAGGCAGAGTCAGCTGATTGACGGCCTGCAGCAGCAGGTCCAGTCCCTGCAGCAGCAGCTGGTGGTGAGTACCTGGGACCTGCAGGGCTTCATGCTGATATGTGTAGAGTCACCTTTGCTTGTTTGTAAAATCTTATTTACACTAGGAAGACCCAGAGGAATCAGGTGGAGAGGGAGGTGGGAGGGGGGATCGGGATGGGAAATACATGTAACTCTATGGCTGATTCATATCAATGTATGACAAAACCCACTGAAAAAATAAAAAAAAAAAACAAAAAAAAGGAAAAAAAATCTTATTTAGAAATCAGATTAATTTGTGGCTGTGTTCAGATCCAAGAATGTAGTCATTTTTACTAGAAATTATTTATACTATGATATGATATTTTTGTGTGCTTGTTATGTACCAGGCACTATACTAAGCATTTTATGTGCTTGATCTTTAAACTTGATCTTCTTCACAGTCCTACAAGGTTTTATTTAGCCCCCCATTTAATTCTTAAGGAAACAAAGATGAAAATATGCCTGGGATCATACAGCTAGGATTTAATCCTGGGACTTATTCCAAATCTGATAGCTTTCCAGCTGTTGCAGACTCTAAAATTTTGGTCCACTACTTGCCTGATGGCTAAATTGGTAAAGAATCCACCAGCAATGCAGGAGACCCCTGTTCGATTCTTGGATCAGGAAGATCTGCTGGAGAAGGGATAGGTGTGCCCACTCCAGTATTCTTGGGCTTTCCTTGTGTCTTAGCTGGTAAAGAATCTGCCTGCAGTGTGGGAGACCTGGGTTTGATCTTTAGGGTAGGAAGATTTTCTGGAGAAGGGAAAGGCTACCCACTCCAGTATTCTGGCCTGGAGAATTCCATGGATGGTATAGTCCATGGGGTCACAAAGAGTCGGACACGACTGAATGACTTTCACTTTCACTTTAAAGCAAGCTTCCCAGGTGGCATAATGGTAAAGAGCCTGCCTGCCAATGCGGGAGATGCAGAAGACCGCGGTTTGATCCCTGGGTCAGGGAGATCCCCTGGAGTAGGAAATGGCAACCTACTCTATTCTTGCCTGGAAAATGTCATGGACAGAGGTGCCTGGCGGGCTACCATTCATGGAATCACAAAAGTTAGACACAACAGAGCACACTTTTTAAAATAATCTTTTATCCTTATGAATAAAGGTAGGCATTCCTATGGTTTTTATACATTATATCCTTATATATTAAAAGACAATATCTGTGTGTGTGTTGTGTATATATATATATATATATATATATATATGTATACATTCATAAATACCTTTGTGGATATGTTATCTCCTTTATATATTAAAAGAAAACATCTGGATTAAGAAGGTGAAGTTGGGAGCTCAGTTCTAAGCCCTGCCAGTTAAAAGAGAGTGACATGATACATTTCCCTTAATCCTTGGCTTCCTCATCCTTAGAATAGGATAATATGAACTGACTGCTTGCTTGTTTCCTTTTTTTAGTTGAATGAGCTGTGAGGCTAAGTAAAATGTAGCCCAATCAAATGTAAATTGTTGGCTGCTATTTTTCTAATCTATAGGAATTTGTTGTGAGTTGTTTTTGAATAGAAGAAAGTTATTTTTTAAAGTGTTCATTTTATAACACTCGGCCTACAGATTAATGATGACCTATTGCTAATTTGGATCTTACCAAAAGGATGTGGTGGATTTTTCAGTATTCGGAAACATTTGTATATTGTTTATTATTATTATTAATTTGTTTATTAACAAATTAACAATTTGTTAATTCTTTATTGCTAAGCACTGTCAGGGATAAAGAGAGTATACAGTCCCTGTCCCCAAGGGTTCTGGGTAGTTAGGCAAAATATATATCCATAAAAAGTAAAATAGTGGGACAAAAATATCAAATATAGAATTGAGTATATGGTCCCGGGATCTAAGTGATATGAATTGCCAGGAAGGAAAGGTTACTGATGTGGTAGGAGCCAGTTTGAAAGAGGGAGGGAGTACCTGGGCTGAACTTGTATATGGATGGTATTTTGGTAGGTGAAAGGAAGACAGAGCCTCCCGCAGGCAAAGGAAATGGTGTGAAACAAGGCCTGGAAATGAAATCAAGTGTCATGCGTGCCTCAGGGTAGTAAAAGGGTGCTGGGCTGGCTGGTCCTGGGAGCTGTGTTTGAGGCCCAGTTGTGGAGGCTGTTGAGAATCAAGCTGATGAGTTCCAGTTCCCTCTTACAGATATGAGATATTGGATATCAGATAATGAGGTGTCACCCAAGATTTTTGAGTGAAAAGTGATGTGAGGACAGAGTTACCTGAGTCTCAGTAGCATGAAAGGGAATTAAGTCCAGAGACAGGTGATGAGATGGGAAGTTTTTGCAGTAATCTAAAGCATACGTTGATAAGTGTCTGGATAATTTCATGGCATTAGATGTGACCTAAGGCAATAATTTCATATTACCTAGGATGAGCGGCATTGCTTTCACTGTGAATGTTCCCACACTTTCTTTGGAAAAGTTTATACTATTGTTTTGCTTTGGAATTTTGCATCTGGTGGGTCCAAGGTGGTTTGTTACCGCAGTATAGCAGGAGCGCTTTAATACTGCTACTGTTTAGAAGCATCAGGCCTGAGGGCAGCATTGTTACCAGCCTCCATGTGTTTGAAAACATGAATGCTGATAGTCTGACCTCCCCATCTTTCCCACTTGTAGGATGCCGACAGACAGCACCAAGAAGTGATTGCAATTTATCGGACACACCTTCTTAGTGCTGCGCAGGTAAAGTAGAGCTCCTCCTTTGGATAGGATATCATTTTAGAGAAAATAATTCTTTATTTTCCAGTAAATTTATGTGAAAGTCATTGATGTTTAACGTAGTTGTACCCCCATATGCTTATTTAAAAATAATTGTTTCTTTTAATCATGGGTTGCATGTCTTCCAGAGAAATTTACAAAGCTGTGTGGCAACACAGCATCTTAAATTTAGTGTTGTCTCCATCTGCTTGTCACTCATTTTGTAGACAGTTTGGCAACATGTGATGGCGGCACACATTACTAGTATCGCTAGCTGGAGATAATGCCTTGACATCCACACATGGCTGTTGCTGAAAGAGGAGAGTAGGAAGAACTTCACTGTTTCTTGGTTGCTCAGAAGTGTTTCTTTGAAATGTAGAGAATACCAAAAAAGTGACAAGTGTGCACAGAATTGTAATAATATAAGAAAACAGAGGTTCTGTTAGAATATCAGCAGTATTTATTTATTGAGCCTTAATCTCAGTGAAGCGTAAGACCACAGATTGCTTTCTTGAGGGGTGTAATGAGAAAACTATTTAAAAAATCACACTAAGAAATATGTTTAACATATAAAGTGTTTTATACTTAACACTCTGTAGAAACACGATCAGCATCTCCAAAATTCTCAGGATAGATTTTTTGGGAAGACAGTTGAGACAATGTTAGAATAGCAATAAGCAAGTGAGATGTAATAGAAATTGTTTAGGATTTGAAGTGTCCACACTGGGAAAAAAAAAAAAAAGATCATTTTTAGGAAAAGAACTAGGTAAAATAAAAAGGAAGAGATTTTTACAGTATCAGTTTCTTAAAAAGGCCTGCCTTTTCTGTAGGAGATAAAGGGGAAACCAATGGAAAAGGATGAATAATATGGTAGTCACTTTGGCTGCTTTCTTTTGAGTAGATAAAAGATAAGCTGGGGTTTGAAAGTTGTTATTATTGTAATTATTAGAGAAGACTGTTGACGGGCAGCAGGATGAGGAGTTCTTTGGAGGGAAAATAGTAGAAAAGCATAGAAGCTCTGTGTGAGTGAGGGTGAACTTGCTTGGCTCTGATAGTGGCCAAGGCAGGGAGCAGCATACTGAAAGACAGCAAACCTAACAAGCCTATCAACTTTTTATCATGTATGCTTCTGAGATTCGAAATTATTTTCTACTGACTCCTAATGAAACATAACAAAAGCAATTGGCATATGAAATAGTCTTGCCTTCTGGCATCATAAAGTTAACTAAGAAATTCAGTTTAGTCAACTATGGCTAATGTTTCGAATTAAAACATCCCGCTGTTATAGAAACAGATTTTGGAAGCTAAACTTTTTGTATTAATAGGAAGTGTCATGCTGAAATGCATTCAAGTACTCAAGCAAAGGAAAAGTGAAGGGGGGTGGCTGTTGTAAGCCTACCATATTGACTTGCATTTAATCAACCTCTTGCCATCATTTTAACTTTAAAGTGTCTCTTTGTAAATATAAGCGAATAACATTCGTGTTAAAAGACCTCAGCATAACTAGTAAAAGGGGAAATAAACAAGGAGGTGCCATTTTTCACTGCTGGGATTGGCAAATATTAAAGAAAAGGATAATCTGTAGCACTGTTCAGGGCATTGTGGGAAATGGACACTTATACCCTGTTGGTAGGAGTGTAGCTTGTCATTATCTCTGTAGAGGGAAATTTTGTAGTACTTAGCAAAATTTAAAAATTGAGCCTGCTTTTTTGACCCAGCAGTTTCTTCTCTAGGAACCTGCCGTGAAAGATTGGAAACTCCATAAATGTCTATTTTTGAGAGAATGAATAAAGAAATTATCATACATACACATGATGGGATATTATACAATAATTTAAAATAATTAAGGCAGGAAATTCTAGTGGTTAAGACTCTGGCTTTCACTTCCATGGATCCAGGTTTGATCCCTACTTGGGGAACTAGGATCCTACAAGCCATGTGGTGTGTCCAATAAATAAATGAATAAAAATAAGCAATAACTTGGAAAAGATTTCTGTGACATTAGGTGGAAAGGCAAATTGCAAAATAATATATATGATCCTATTTATGTAAAAAATATAAATATAGGAATTTTCATTAATTACTTTTCTGATTAAAAAAAATGGCATAAGCAAAATAAACTTTTCCTTGTAGTAGTTTACATTGCTTATCTGTAACTTACGCTACCTTTATCATCTGAGCCATTAGTAAAAAGAGAGAAAGAAGTATGTCCATCTGTTCTCTGATACTAGACAGAGGCACTGGTGTGCACTACCTTTACGTTGATTGTTCTTCTTTCCATGATAGAACTCTACTCTGCTTTCCAATAAAATGTTGAGAATGTCACCACGATGGTGAGAATTTAGCATTTGCTGAATCACAACCAATAAGGTCCTGTTATAAAGCCCCGTGTCTTAAGAATTTGTGTGTGAACGGAGATGACATAAAATACTTCTCCCCTCTCCCCTTTCTCCCCAGGGCCACATGGATGAGGACGTGCAGGCCGCCTTACTGCAGATCATACAGATGCGGCAGGGGCTCGTGTGCTAGTGGGCACCCGCCACCCACGGGGGCTCTTCCTGCTAGTGCCGAGCATTCTGTGTGCAACTTCATGGCCTTTCTGGGCCTTGCTGTGCTCGTATAATTAAAATAAAGTGTATTTTGATCCATCAGTAGGTTTTTAATTTAGACAGCTATGTTACTGAGTTCTTCAGTATCGGTTCAAATCTTATATTCTGTGTATGTTAATTTTACAGTTAGGCAAACAACATTAACACTTTGCCTTGGATTGTTTTAACTGATTGAGTACCCAGTAAAACCTGAGCCAACTGAGTGGGTCCATTTGAAGAGGGGTTAGGCGGAAATAATTAAAGGTTTCTTCCAGAGAAATTAATTGGATTGGGAGCCACTTTTAAGTGGCTCAAAAGATCTTTCAGGTCTTCAGTCAAGCCATGAGACCTCATGAAGTTTCAAGGAACACATGGTAACTTGGCCAACTTCCATTTTTATTCAAGTAACTTAATGAGTGCCTTTGACTTCTTTGGGAGGTACACGTTTTTTTTCTTCTTACACTAGTAACATTTATACCTTTTAAAGTAAATTTCATTTCACAGATGGTTTGCGGTGCTAAATTACATTTAGGTTAAGAACAGGCAAGGGTGGAATATATCAGGAATTCGTAATAAAATTGCCTCATAATCTCCATAATGGTATCTTAATTTTCACTTGTGGTGACTTTTCTTGCCAGAGTATGTAGGAAACTATGATTAATGGTATACTAGATTTTTCAAAGTGTCAAAAGTTTTAGGCATTTTTTTTTAGTAATTACTATGACATTTGCTACTATAGTAACCAAGCACTCATTATAGATGCATCCTCCAAATGTTTTGTACTTATTTATAGGAAAATTGCACTAATGAGATTAATAATGTAAAAGGCAGTTTTCTTGCAAAATTAGCATTAGAGAATGGATTTTAGAGGACAGATCTTTAAGGATTTAGACAAAAGTACATGAACATAGTAAACTATAAGAATATAGATAGCAAGAAAATAATGCAATTGGACATGTTTATAGTAAATATTATAACCAACCATTTTTATTATTTCTGTCTCCTTAAGGAAAGTTTGTTTTGTTATTTTGTTAATATTTTATTTACAATTCAGATTGAAAATTACTAATGTGACTATTAGCAAATAAACTACACAAACGAATAATTTCAACCAAGTTTTTTTTTAATTGCAAAATGTGCCTTATTAATAATCTTTGAGCATCCTGAACCAGGTTTTTGATCCCATTTTTGCAAATTACAAGGACAGAGGACCATCAGAATAACTTATCTCACCAAAGAATAAGCTATCATAGTTCTTCAATATAGAAGCAACAATGAAAAGTCAGAAATGGATTTATTTTTAATTCTTTAGTTAAGTATACACAGTTTACATAAGCAATATTTAGATTCTTTAAATTTTATATTTAATGTTGTCCTTCAGCATGAGTTCTATTTCATGAGTTTTAAGTCACCTATTGAAGCTCTAGAGTAGAGAAGTTCTTAACTGAATAATTTTCAGTGTTTATACATTCCTTATTAGGGATGGTAAGGGAACCCCTGTATGGGTTTATTTATGTTTTATTTTGTCTTCAGCCATCAAAAAAATTTTTTTCTATGGAATATTGTTTTGAACATCCTTGCAAGAGATTTACAAGGTGATCAAGTCCATTTGCTACTTTTGGAGAATTCTGGGTAGAGAATGATGGGGTACAAAGTACAGATCAGTTTAGTTCATTCACTCAGTCGTGTCCGACTCTTTGCGACCCTGTGAACTGCGACCCTGTGAACTGCAGCATGCCAGGCTCCCCTGTCCGTCACCAGCTCCCGGAGTTCACCCAAACTCATGTTCACCGAATGACACCTATTTTCAGTTAGCTATGTAGAGTGCAATACCAAGTAGCCTCCTTGAATTAATCTCATTTTCTCATTCAGTCACCTCTGGATGTCAAATGCAGAGCTCCTACAGGCCTTAACAAATGAAACATACACAATGTGTGATGCTGGTCACTTTGCTGTTCTGTATTCAGAAAGACTGTGAAGTCTGAACTTAGGCCCAGAGGAAGATCAGTTGTCTAAGATACGAGTGCTCTCTGAAAGAATCACTGAATCCCTTCATTGAAAGCTTTATTACTGTTTGTTGCTTGTTTTTTTTTAAATCACTTCTACTTCATCAGAAAAGCTCATTCCTTTTAACAAAGGGTTAGTATTATAAAGAACCTTTAAAATACAATATTAATGCAATGAACATCTTAAAATTTAATAATGCAGTGACTCTTAAGCACTAGCTCAGTTTCAGTTCAGTTGCTCAGTCATGTCCGACTCTCTGCGACCCCATGGACTACAGCACACCAGGCTTCCCTGTCCATCACCAGCTCCTGGAACTTACTCAAACTCGTGTCCATCGCATCAGCCTTCTCTTCCTGCCTTCAGTCTGTCTCAGCATCAGGGTCTTTTCCAGTGAGTCAGCTCTTCGCATGAGGTGGCCAAAGTACTGGAGTTTCAGCTTCAGCATCAGTCCTGCCAATGAACACCCAGGACTGATCTCCTTTAGGATGGACTGGTTGGATCTCCTTACAAGGGACTCTCTAGAGTCTTCTCCAACACCACAGTTCAAAAGCATCAGTGCTTTGGCGCTTAGCTTTCTTTATAGTCCAACTCTCACATCCACACATGACTACTGGAAAAACCATAGCTTTGATTAAACAGACCTTTGTTGGTAATGTCTCTGCTTTTTAATATGCTGTCTAGGTTGGTCATAGCTTTTCTTCTAAGGAGCAAGCATCTTCTAATTTCATAGCTGCAGTCACCATCCACAGTGATTTTTGGAGCCCCCCAAAATAAGTCTGTCACTCTTTCCATTGTTTCCCCACCTATTTGCCATGAAGTGGTGGGACCAAATGCCATAATCTTAGTTTTCTGAATGTTGTTTTAAGCCAACTTTTTCATTCTTCTCTTTCAGTTTCATCAAGAGGCTCTTTAGTTCTTCTTTGCTTTCTGCCATAAGGGTGGTGTCATCTGCATATCTGAGGTTATTGATATTTCTCCCAGCAATCTTGATTCCAGCTTGTGCTTCATCCAGCCCAGCATTTCTCATGATGTACTCTGCATATAAGTTAAATAAGCAGGATGACAATATACAGCCTTGATGTACTCCTTCCCCAATTTGGAACCAGTCTGTTGTTCCATGTCCAGTTCTAACTGTTGCATCTTGACCTGCATTCAGATTTCTCAGGAGGCAGGTCAGGTGGTCTGGTATTCCCATCTCTTGAAGAATTTTCCACAGTTTGTGATCCACACAGTCAAAGGCTTTGGTGTAGTCAATAAAGCAAAAGTAGATATTTTTTCTGGAACTCTCTTGCTTATTCGATGATCCAGCAGATGTGGCAATTTGATCGCTGGTTCCTCTGCCTTTTTTAAATCTAGCTTGAACATCTGGAAGTTAATGATTCACGTATTGTTGAAGCCTGGCTTAGAGAATTTTGAGCATTACTTTACTAGCGTGTGAGATGAGTGCAATTGTGCGGTAGTTTGCACATTCTTTGGCATTGCCTTTCTTTGGGATTGGGGTGAAAACTGTGGCCTTTTCTAGTCCTGTGGCCACTGCTGAGTTTTCCAGATTTGCTGGCATATTGAACGCAGCACTTTTACAGCATCAAACACTAGCTACACCTGTGCTGTTCTAAAATGT
Organism: Muntiacus reevesi; assembly: GCF_963930625.1. Taxonomy (NCBI): domain Eukaryota; kingdom Metazoa; phylum Chordata; class Mammalia; order Artiodactyla; family Cervidae; genus Muntiacus; species Muntiacus reevesi. The sequence continues at coordinate 17,306,082 of NC_089255.1, read as the reverse complement.
CAGATGTGTGTGTCTGTGTGCTCAGTCGTGTCCAACTCTTTGTGACCCCATGAATTGCAGTCCCCCAGGCTCCTCTGTCTGTGGGATTTTTCGAGGTAAGATTACTGGAGTAGGTTGCCATTTCCTCCTCCAGGGGATCTTCCCTACTGAAGGATTGAACCTGGGCCTCTTGCATCTTCTGAATTTGCAGGTGGATTCTTTACCAGCAGTGCCACCTGGGAATTAATCTTTCTTATAGCTTGTTTTTTATTTAAACCTTTCCTCTTGTCCCTAACCAATATTATACAGTTTAATTTTTTCTGTAATTCTAAATGCATTGGCTCACTGGTGCTTTAAAAAGCCTGCAGCTTTAGAACATGAGCACTTTTTTTTTGCCCGCAGTGTTAACCACCTTCCTTCTAATAAAGACCTGAATATTGGTCTCATACACGAGCTTCTTACCTACAGAGAACATGGCTCATGTTTTCAGTTTGCTTGTTTCAAAGAAGAAAAGAGAAGAGTTTCAAGTTAATTTTTGGTGTCCATGATAACTAGATACATCAGTGCCTGCTTACACTAATGCCAAGTGGGTAATATTGACAGTAGTGATTACAAACTTCTTTTGACATCTGCTTCCCCATGGTGGAGGAAAACTGTTTCTTGCAGTCTCTTTATCTTCCTCGTCACGATTCTACAACCTTGTGGTGATCCTTTTCATCCTACAAGTCCTATGTATCAAAGTAAAGGCGCCAAAATAAGGATTGAAAGAGAATTGCCTGTGATAATTGTGCAAATTATGGTTGCACATGTATGGTGGGGGAAGAAGAACCTGGATCTTGCTCCTGGCTGCTGAGTGTTGTGAATAAATTTCAGAGAGGAAAAACAATTATTGTGAGTAATTTTCAGAAAAAGAAAAAAACGGCACCAGAAGATATATCATGCACAAAATGCTAAATAGATGTTTCAGCTCCCACTTCATTCAGTGTTGTTCCCAACTAAGCTGGATTTAAGACTTTGTTGTTGGAAATTGAATTCTTTCTTATGTTTTGGGCTTCAGTGTTTGAAACAAGAGTGTCTATACTAGCCTCCCCAGGTACATACTGACCTTCTTAACGTGGCTCTGTTTCTTACTGCACACATGGATTTTTGGCTCATGAGAATCATGGATGTAGAGATTTAAAGAGAAAAACTGCAGCAAAGATGGCACTCAATAAGATTCTCTGGGCATTGAGACTGTGTTTAGCATAATTGGACATGTGGCATCACTTATGCATTAGAGGGCATTTTCATTATTTATGCCTGCATGAACAAACATTGATGATGAATGAATTCAACCAAAAAGGCAAGGTTACAAAAATGTCATATGTAAATGAAAAAGAGCCAGGATTTGTGAGGGTTGCTTCTCCAGTTATAGGTGTGTATCTGTATACACATACCTACAAACACATACATACATATAGTGAAATAATAAAGGAGATAAACATCTATAAAAATAATGTCCCTTATAACTGATATTTAGCATCAAATTGTACTTAATAGGCCCAATTTTTATTTTATATTTTAAATAGGTTTGCAGTTTTTTTTTTTTAAGATAGCAGTCCTGGGAATATTCTGAATTCAGGAAAGAGTTTAGAGAGGTTATTGCCTTCTTAATAATTTAGAGCTTCTATTGCTCTGCCAAGTCAGAAGATTAACATTTAATAGAAAAAAATTCTATATCTATAATTCAGTCACGGCTATTAGATCAGATGGATTTTACATTAAGTGAAAAAGATGTTGAGCATTTAAGGACCATTAAACTACAGGACTCTCTTATTGGGTTTTAAGGCCTTCAAGCCCGGGTCCTGCTGCGAAGAGTATTTATTTTACATATACAGAGCGCATTAAGGATGGGAAAAGGGCGTACATTTTAAAAGAAAATAGGCCATGAAAAAGTGTGATTTTCCACATTGTGAACAGCTACCATACAGATTCAGTCTTATTTTATAATAATTAGTTTTATGCATCATTAAGTAGCTCTCTCGCACACTGAAGGAGCATGGTGCGGGTCACTTTAAAAGTGGTACCTGCGGGGAATCCCAGTAGCTGGGTACGCTCTGTTGACATTTCACTTCGAGGAACCATATTTCTAATAGTTTCAGGTAGCTCAACATTATAAAGGATTTAAGTTTGAAAATGCATTCTCTGGTGGTCCTTAAGGACTGGGGGGGGAAAAAAAACCTAGAGAGAAATGACTTTTAATCAGTTTCTACTTTTCTCTACTGATGCCCACATTACCTACTAAAGGCTGGAATTCAACTCTTGAGAAAAACAACTCACCTATGGGAAGAGATTCTGTACCATCCAAAGGTGTACCACCCCCCCCTTTTATAATTAATTAATTAATTGGTTGCACTGGGTCTCAGTTATGGCACACAGGGTCTCTGTTGCGGCATGAGGGATCTTTAGTTGCAACATGTGAACGCTTGCTTACAGCACGTGGAATCGATTTCCCAGACTAGAGATCAAACCCTGCATTGGGAGTGGGGAGTCTTAGCCACTGGACCACTGCACTGGCCATTTTGTTAAGTGCATGTAACACTTGACTTTGTTGCAGTTAAAACATGACAAGCAATATCTTAAATAATATAAACTCTTTTTACTATTTACATCATACCTCCTGTCCCATCCCCACCTCCAAACACTGAGGAAGAATTTTATGTAGAGTGTAAACAAGAACAAATAGACTCAGGGAGGATGGAGGAAAGGAGTTCATATAATTTGTAACTTTTTTCCCTACAATGTCCAAACAAATTGTGTGATTTTCTTTCTTGCTATTCTGGGCTGTTTTTAATTGCCTCCGACTCAAGTGGCACCTTCTGGGCTGCTTCAGAAATTCTCTTTAGGATTTAAAAATGAAGCCGATTCATATTCAGAATCTTCCTGCTAAAATCTGTTAAGCCAAAATAAAAATGACGGCTACTTAAAAATTTTCCCTCTTTGTTGTTGCTACAAAGATTGTCTCAACGGAGTTGCGGGTTCCCATCAATGTACAATTAAAACCTCTTCCTTGAACAAATGGATAGGGATGAACCATCACAGGACTGCCAGCACACGTCCTGAGGATTGAAGTGTATACGCCTCCATCAAACAAAGACGGGCTGCTCTCTTGAGCTTGGAGGCTTATTTTGTAAAAGTGAATTGTTCCAGTTGGCCTTAATCCCTAAGCAGTATAGCTCCTTTAAAGCCATCTTTATTCATTCACACCAATTGACACTTTGAGAAATTCCCTCAGCTACTGTTCATCTAAGTCTAAATATATCTGTTAGAGTCGAATGCGTTTAAGAGGATTTGCAATCTGTGATTATCCAAAGTACTATTCATTGTCAATATTTTTGGTGTGCCATAGCCAATCTTGTTATTATAACGTACATAGCCACTTAACTGCAGCAAAGCCCGACTACATCACAGCAGCGGGAGTAACCTGGGGAGGGCTTGTCTCCGCTCCATGCTACCACTCTGCCACAGCTTGTTGTGTGGTTACGAACATCAGGAAGAATTCCTTAATACGCTGCTGCTCTCCTTCCAGACCCTTTTGGGCGATATCACCCTCTGTGTTCTCTAAGCGGAGAGCAGTTACCAGGACGACAGAGAATCTGAGGAAGATTTAATTGTGATCTGATGTCTAACCAGAATAGGGAGCTAGTGCGTTGAATTTACATTTTAGGTTCCCAAGCAAATGTCAATATGCATATTTATTACTTTTTGCCCTACCTCATTACAAAAAAAGATTTTTAAGGTGGCTTGCAATTTTTTTCTTAGTATGGGCGAGGGAAAGAGGAGCGGCAAATACTAAAAAGACAGGAAAAACAAGGAACAGCTCGGGATCTAGAAAATATGCCATGAACACTATTCTGCTTACATTTCTGGAACTGGCCTCAGTTTGACAGGACTTTCTAGCAGCCAGTGTAAGGAAGTGGACATCACACATGTGAGATACCATATCCGCTAGGTAGAGCAGTTGTTCCTGGTTCTGAAGCTGGCCAGTCTTTCCCCCAGGTGTCCAGCATGTCATTCCAAACTGGAGTGAAAACTCCCTTCAGGGCACATGCAGTGGGATGAGCAGGGTGCATCTTCCTAAGTGCTTCCATCAGATCTCACGGTAAAAGTTTAAGCTATTTTGTAATAATTTTTAAATTTTGGAATAATTAGCCTATGATAAGACTGAATCTGAGTAATAATGCTCCACATTTTGGATCCATTTGGGCCCACGAGGAAGAATTTGTATTTTTCTTTCCCCTTATGTTTTTATTGAACTCCTATTGATTTACAGTATTGTGTTAGTTTTAGGTAGATAGCATAGTGATTCTGTATTTGTCCAGATTATGTTCCCTTATAGATGATTACATGATTTGTGTAAAGTCCCCGTGCTATACAGTAAATTCTTGTTGCTTACCTATTTTATACATAGTTTCTGTTAATCCCGTACCGCTATTTGTTCCCCTCTTTGGTAACCACAGGTTTTCTATGTCTGTGAGTCTGTTTCTGTTTGTATATAGATTCATTTGTATATGGCTTCGCTAGTAGTTCAGTTGATAAAGAATCCACCAGCAATGCAGGAGACCCTGGTTCAATTTCTGGGTCAGGAAGATCCGCTGGAGAAGGGATAGGCTCCCCACTCCAGCATTCTTGGGCTTCCCTTGTGGCTTGGCTGCTAAAGAATCCACCTACAATGTGGGAGACCTGGGTTTGATCCCTGGGCTGCGAAGATCTGCAGTCGTCTGTTGATGAGCACTTAGGTTTCTTCCATGTCTTGGCTATTATAAATAGCGCTACTATGAACACTGGGGTACATGTATCTTTTTGAATTAGAGTTTTAATCTTTCCTGGATATATGCCCAGGAGTGGGATTACTGGATCATATGGTAGTTCTATTTTTAGTTCTTTAAGAAATTTCCATACTGTTTTCCACAGGGCTTGCATCAATTTACAGCCTCACCAACAGTGAGGGTTCCCTTTTCTCCACACCCTCTCCAACATTCGCTATTTGTAGACTTTTCAGTGATGGCCATTCTAACAGATGGCTCTCTCCTTTTTCTTGGTTGACAGATATTTCAAACAAAATTTTAAAGTAGCTATCTGTCTGTGGTATTTTTTGCCTTCCATTCCGCTCTTTTTGTGCATTCACTCCCCGTGTCCCTTCAGGCCTCCTATGCTCTCACCATACCCTGAATCCTCCATTTTGCACCCCCTTATCCAGGCCTGACATGGACCCCAATTTTCTTTTATCTCCCTCACCTCTATTCCAAGGAAAGTAATGGTGAAGCTTTCAGAGGCAGGAGTTAAAAAAAAGCAGTATGACCAAATGAATATAAATTATTGAGAACATGTTAACTACTATATAAGTAAATTTTTTACTTAAAAAAGGTATGTTTAACCCCAAACAGTGTACTAATTAGCAGATAATCTTAGAGACAGTAATAAAATTACTGGAAGAAATTCTATTTTTAAGGGGAGAAGGAGATAATTTGTCACATGAGGAGTCATCTTGGCTGCCTGAGTTACCCCATCACAATTCCCTCTAAACTGCTGTTGCTTTTCAAATTCCTACCTCCCTCTATATTTTTAATGAAAATCTCTAAAATGTATTATGTCGTGGCCAATTACTTTTCTCTTGACCACCAGCCTATGAACCACTTTTCCATGTCTAGGGCATTCTCTGCCTCGTGTACCTTAACGAGATGAAGAGATACCCGCCCACTATAGAGGCTGCAAATGCCAAAGGTTTGCCTTTCCCCAGCATCCTGTGATGCAGGCACATGACCCAAGCCAGGTCATTTTACCAGCTGTGCCCTTGACTTTGACTAGGGGACTAAAAGTAAGAGGGGGAGATGGCACTTGTCTCTCTTTCTGGTTGCAGGGGCAGTTGAGTTTGCTCCAAGACAAGTTCCTGGTTCTGAGACGGAGGTGATCCCAAAGATTACCATCTAGTCCTTGATGGGACCACTGTTGTCTTCTCCTCAGACTTTCAAATATGATTTGGAAAATTTTTCTGTTCACTCAGGCCCAAGTCTGGTTTTCCACCTTCTCTATAACTCAATGAGCTTCCAAATGCATCTTAAAAATTATTATTTAAAACAATTTCTTAATCCAGTGCATTCTTAATAAATCCCCTATTTACTTAAAACAGCCAGAATTGAATTTTGTTGCTTGCAAATAAGAATCCGGGCTGATTAAACATTTTCCCCCTTATTCCAAGACAACGTATATTCAATTTGAAAGCTTTTAGAAAATACAGACAAGAAAAAGGAAAAAACAATTAACCCCTCCAACTCTTCCAAACCTTGCTATAACCATGGTTAATGCTTTGTTGTGTTTTTTTCAGTCTTCCTGTTTGTGTCCTTTCCAAGGAAGACTAGCCTGTAAAACAATAATAGTACAGGATTTGGGGGCACTTCCTTCTTTGATCAGGGAATCCAATAAGTAGGCTTCCTACTGTTGTTTGAAGAGTCTGAAGTTAAGAGTGCTTAATTGAATTGGACTATGTGGGCAAGCATTTGCTCTCAACTCCTTTAAGTTTAAATTATGGTTAAATTTAACCTAAGAATCACCTTCAAAAGGATGTTAATTCTTTGCCAGATAGGCTGTAATTTTTCCCCTCTGACTTTGTTATTTTCCTTTTAACTTGGCTTTTCTCTCTCATTCCCAAGTTTAGATTTTTTATTCAAATTTGTCAGTCTTTTATGGTTTCTGGCATTGATATCATACCTTAAACATTCTCAACATATAGATCTATATTTTATTTAGTTCTCTAATTATATTGTTGTTTATATTAAACAAGTCATTTGTACTTTTTTATGCTATCACATGAGGTACAGATTCAGTTTAATTATTATCCATCTTTCTATCCAGTTTGTCTAATTAATTCAGTTATCTATTTTCTTCAATGCAATAATATTGGTTTTTTCCATTCAAAAGTGTAATAAGTTTCTATTTGGGGCTATTTTTTAATCTTCATTATATTCCATGGGTCTACATATCTGTTAACCTCCACTTCAAAAATATATATGTTATCTCACGTTCCAAATCTTTTGGCAGTTACTCTAAGAAAGATAAAAGATAATATTGGATAAATAGGCAGGGATTGGGGTAAACCTATTGATTAGAACCATCATTATGGAAAACTCTGTCCTTTAATGTGAGCAGGAGATGGAATGCTCTGGTCAATGTAGAATTTTGGTAAAGAAGCAAGTGTATTGAAGTAATTTGACTTTGCCTTTGAGGATGCATAGGGCTGTCAAGATCTTATTGTATTTCAGGATCATCAGCCACAGCACAGACACTAATTATCATTATGCTCTAAATGCACTGATGTCCTCATTAACAGAGCTTGGGCAGAATACTGCATGCAACAGAGCTGACTGAATTTGCTTTTGGAGTGCTGGGAGTGAAGTGAATGGCAGGGTCCTTGGAGACAGATGGCAAGTCCATTAATTTGCTATATGTGTTACCACATCTATACTAAGCCGATGGATGGACTTTGTGAGTTATGGTAACTAAGACAGTGGTACACAGTTGATCACTAATTCATGGAGCCATTTCCTAGGGGAGGAAGAAGGTTCTTTCTATCCTGCCTTGCTCCAAACAGCTTTCTGGTAGGGAATCCAAGAGAACCCACTTGGATTATGACAGCACACCACAGAATAACACTGCTTACACTCAGGTCTTAGAAGAATCTGTAAGATTATGGATAAGATTGGTTGTATTGGGGGGAAACCGGTGAAAACCCACATGTAGGCTGATAAGTGGGGGAACCAGGGCATTTGCACTGCGGTACTTTCCCCGCTTTTCCCCATAAGGGCCCTCTTGTATCCCAGATAAACTGGGCCAGTGTCACTGCCCTCAGAGTCCTAGGCTTGCCCGCCTCCTTGCTTTCCCCATCATATTTCTCCCACTTAAGGTGATCTCTCACTCCTTTTCTTCCCTTTATGATTTACCCAGTTCTTTAAGGAATAACTTAAATCCCACTCCCATGAAGCCTTCCGGGAATTACCTTTTGGAAGAGTTTTTCCTTTTATTCTGAATTCAAAGAAGTTCACAGAACATTTCTTGAGTGCTTGCCTTGTATCAGAAAGGCACTGTCTTAGTTGTCCTATTGGTTTCTTATGACGACTGCAACAAACTACCATATGCAATGGTTTCAAACAACAGAAATTTATCCTCTCACCTTCAGGAAGACGGAAGTTCAAAATAAGTTTTATTGTTTTTATTAACATCTCCTAAGCTACTGGAGAGTGGTGGTGGTTTAGTCGTTAAGTCGTGTCCGACTCTTTGTGACCCCAAGGACTGTATAGCCGCCAGGCTCCTCTGTCCATGGGACTTTCCAGGCAAGAATACTGGAGTGGGTTGCCATTTCCTTCTCCAGGAGATCTTCCTGACGCAGGGATCGAACCTTGGTCTGTAACACTGCAGGCAGCTTCCTGCAGTACAGGCAGCTTCTTTACCAGCTGAGCCACCAGGGAAGCCCTACTGGACAGTAGAGGTGCTCAAAAAAAACCCTCTCCAAGTGGTAGCTACCCCAGCCCAGACTCTTCCACTTGAATAAATGAATGTACAAATAAAGTAGAAAACTGAAGTGATCTAGAGAAAAAGAGATGAGTAAACAAATAATTGTACTTCAAAAATACATTCACCTTTGCTGACTACAAAGCCCAGTTACACAACATTTTCAAAACAACCAAATTATAGTAATGGGAACGAATCAGTGGTTGCCAGGCATTGGGCATTCTGGATTATATACCACTTTCAAAATGACCAAATTGTAATGATGGAGAACACATTGATGGTTGTGAGGTGTTAGGGCCAGTGGAGGGAGGGGAGTGAGTGCAACTGAAGAGGGATGGCACCAAGGAGATCTCTGGAGATGGAATGCTTCTGTATCTTGCTGGCAGTGGAGGTTACAGAGTTACATGAATGTGATAACATGACCTAGAGCTTTACATGCACATTGTACTGATATCAAGTTCCTGGCTTTGGTATTTTACTCTGTTTGTGTGAAGTGGAACCTTGGAAGAAACTAGGTAACTCTTTGTGACACCCTGGGCTGTAGCCCTCCAGGCTCCTCTGTCCATGCAATTTTCTAGGCAAGGATACTGGAACGGGTTGCCATTTTCTACTCCAGGGGATCTTCCTGACTTAGGAATTGAACTCTTGTCTCCTGCATTGGCAGCCAGATTCTTTACCACTGCACCACCTGGAAAGCCCAGCAAATGACAAAACTCTACTGAAAAACCTGATTACTTCATCCAGATCAACAGGAATTAATTACATGGGACTGAATGAACTGATGAGCATCGTTTACAACTGTATGGCTTTTGGGAAAATATAATAGCTTTAATCTTTGTTTCCCAGAAAAACTTTTTCTCTTAGGCTACGACCTACAACAAGTTGATGAAGTATACCTTTGCTAAGGGTAAAAATTCAAATCATACAAAATGGTACAGAATGAAACCATTAATCTCCATGCCCCTCAGTCAAGTGAGGATCTTGGGAATAAACATACAAGCAAAAATGCCTATTATCCAGACAGGTTGCCCTAACTCTTTGGGGCTTTTTTAGTTTCGGGTCTCCTTGGTCGAACATAAGATGAGGCCAAACAGCTAAAAATACAGAAAAATTCATTGAAGGCTTCTACCCTTTCAAAAAACATGTCTTATGAAGAAAGCAGCAAGGGAATGTAGAAGAAAGAATGAATGAGATACAGGAAGAAAAACATACAGAATGCAGGACACAGGGTCTGCATCCCGAGGGGCCTGGCTGGGGAATTAGAGTCCAGATCCGCATTGTCAGACCTCTTGGACTTTAAACAGTTGCTTTGAAACAGCTAAACCCACCCAACCATGTGTGGTTCTCAGGCCTGGTTTGCCTCAGCACGTAGGTTTCTCAGAACAAGGAAAGCTGATCCCAGGGGCCTTTCATCAGAATGTGGCAGAGCCAGGGCAGGGTGGTTTCTGCTCTGGGAAATGAAAAGGAGGACCTCTCTAATACCTTTAAAACTTTCAGTGACTCTGTAATTATTTGAAATTTAAATATGGTAAGAATAAATTCCCCTTTTTTTTCAGAAAAATAAGAAATATATATGGCAAGGTAAAATTATATTAGGAAATTGAGGGTGAAGAGAAAGGTGAGGGTAACGTCCTCATAGCATAACTAAACTTGACTTGCAGAGCTGGCTCTGAGCTTTCTGAAGTCCAAAAGAAAACTGGCTCTGTTAGGGTTTTCTGTGTTTTTCCCTGGGCTACTACTGTAATCCAAAGGATAGCATCGTTAGCACCTGAGTAGGTCAAAGAACTTTTTCTGTTATTTTGTGTGACAGTGAAAACATTCAGCAGTGGCCCATATCCTTTCTCTTCTGCATTTGAATGGGGGTGTATTCAACAGCCTGGACTGCCCAGTTTATGCCTTGGCTATGCTGGTCAACAGGAAAAGCCAGGGCTCATGCTGGAAACACTGCACATTAGAATTTCAAAGTCCAAAGTCTGCTGAGAACCTTCCAAAATGGCATCATGTAGGAGAAGAGATTAAACTCCTGGGGGAAGAAATTAGCTTTAGATCAAGTGAGGAATGTCTTTTGGAAATTAGTGAGCTTAGCTGGAAGTTGGGACTTGTCTTTATACAGAAAGCCTTTTTGTCTTACTGGATACTGTATGCATGTGTGTGTATATGGTCATGTTAGATATTATCTGTGGGCTTTTCTGGGATGTATTTAATGATGAGAATTTATGAAGTTTTGTGAAATGTATGGATGTAAGCAAAATTTTGTTCTGGCTCCTGGGTATACTCTTGATTATTGGTGTGACTTGATATCCACACCTGAGTGGGAAGAGAAATGCTTCGATTATTACAACAGCTCTTCTTGGCATAAAAGTTTTATGAAAAGTTCTACTCCTAGGATGATTGTTGGTTTTTCTGAATTATGAACTTCAGGGTTGTTTTTTCTGACTCAGTTTGGCTTGAGATGTATGTGTGCTGGTAAACATGTCCCCAAACCCCTCACCTCTGGTGTTAAGGAGTCAGTCCTTGCTTATATGTATTAACAGAGAGGAAAAATACAGGGGAGAATCAAGCCACTTTGGGTATAAGAGCTCCCTTCCAGCCTCTACAATGGTGCCTGGAAGACAAGCCATATGACAGGAGAGATTAAAGGCAGAGAGAGTTCAAAGAGCTCACCAAGGAAGTAGGAAATTGATGCTGGAAATAGACTCATTCAGAAAGGATTTCAGAGTTGTTCAAAGTGGCTCATCATTTCGCTTCAACCACCATATGCACAGAACTCTGTTAGTGGATGGCCCTACTTCCTGTGTCAATAGTCCAAAAGTTAGAATAAGACTCTGCTACTTCCCCCTGAGAATTATTTATATGATATCAACCGAGGGTTTTAGTCACAAGAACAACTGTCTGATTTAAGAAGAAAGGCGTGTGTCGCTTCAGTTGTGTCAGACTGACTTGGCAACCCCGTGGACCGTAGCCCACCAGACTCTGTCCATGGGATTCTTCAGGCAAGAATACTGAAGTGGATAATTTCCTCCTCCAGGAGATCTTCCCAACCCTGGGACTGAACCCGCATTTCTTACTGCAATGGCAGGTGGGTTCTTTACCACTAGTACCACCTGGGAAGCCCAAGATGAAAGGTAATTTATTAAAACAAATACCAGGAAGCTCATGGAATCACTGAAAGATGGAAAGACGGAATCTGAAGGCTGAACAGCCACATCACGTTGCAGAATTGGTTTGGTGGAGGTGCCACTGTTTCTATTGCTCAGTGCCAGACGCCAGGCAGGTTTGCATCCCCGCTGCCCCTGACCGGGCTCATTGTGAGGGAGGCTGGGAAAGTGAGTGGAGGGCATCATCGGCACCACCTCATACTAAGATTCATACAGTGGGAGTTTCCCAATTAAAGAAATGGTTTCAAATTCTGGGAAGGTCAAAATCAAGCCAACAAAATACAAATATTCACCAACTTCCCTCTGGTGTCCAATCCAGTAAACCCCTGTTGCAATGTTATAAGTAAATTCCCCCCAAACTCAACTCTTGTAAAATTTGGAATATATTCATGTTAAAAATAACTGGGTGAGACATCAGAGCTAGCTGGATGGTGATTCTGAAAGTCCCTACTGCCTGATTCAACTGGGGCCATGTCCCAACTGCCATATGGCGCCACTTGGGGGCAGCTGTCAGCTCCAGCTGAAATGTCAAGAGAAGGATTCTGGATTCTGTAGTATGCAGAGATTCCAGAGCAGTTCCAATGATTCTGCAGCTCTTCCACTTAGTGGGTTCTCATCTAATTGCCCTGATCTGGAGAGAAAATCAGCGAGCGATGTAGGAGTACAGCCTCCAGCTCTCTATTGAAGAGTTTGCCTGCTGCTTTCCTCCTCAGCTTCACCCTCCTTCCATATTCCTCCCTCCTGCTGCAGAAGTAGAAGATGACAAATTAAGCCCACCTCCATTTGAGAACAGAGCTGGCCAGAGGCCTGCGGCAGTCACCAGTTGCGCTGCACCCTGGTTTTCCTTAAAGACGACCTGTTATTGTGGGACTTCGGTGTTTAGTTGCTAAGTCGTGTCCAACTCTTTTGCGGCTCCATGGACTATAGCCGCCAGACACCTCTGCCCATGGGACTTCCCAGGCAAGAATACTAGAGTGGGTTGCCATTTTCTCCTCCAGGGCATCTTCCTGACCCAATGATTGAACCTGTGTCTCCTGCCTTGGCAGGTGGTTTCTTTACCACTGAACCATGTGGGAAGCCCTCACAATCAAATCAATTATATTAAAAACAATGTAATAAATACCCCAAGCTCATCACTTTCTAGTTATTTTACTATTATCTATCCCTTTGGGGTTATTTATATCTTTTGTATGTATTGTATAAAAACCACATAATGGTGGACTACTGTTAATCTAAACTGCATGTTCAGAATGCTGTAATGTCATAATGATGCTTTGACATTGGCCACAGTAGGAGGTTTTACTCTAAGGAAATTGGCAGACAATACAATTCAGTGTCATCGATTACTGTTTTCATTCCTTTTAAAGAGAAGTCCCAGGGGATCTTCTAAGTTACATCTATACTTTTCTCTTCATGAATTATGTAGTAGATGTGGAGGATCCCCTGGAGAAGTGGAATGGTTACCCACTCCAGTATTCTTGCCTGGAGAACTCCATGGACAGTGTGTTCCAAATCATTATGTTACACACTGTATTACAACACCAGAGTAGTATGAGGAGGTGAAAGAGCCAAGATTTTGAAACCTTTATTTTTGTCTCCTGATGGAAACATTCTCTCAAGGCTAAAATCTCTAAACAAACAGAGCCCCGAGTTATAGGGATGGGAAGCAAAAATTTGGGGAGTCATTAGTTATGAAAGTGACAAGCAAGCACCTCCACATCCATGGCTTGGTTCCTGGCCCTGTGTATTGCTTGCTGGTTCAAGGCATGTATCATAGGCTGTAAATCAATGTGGTAACCTCAAAGGTGTCATCTCTCCAGCGGCACTACAACTTGAGTTTTATACCCTTCTATAAAGTCAGTGGGGCTTCCCAGGTAACTCAGTGGTAAAGAATCTGCCCGCGGTGCAGGAGATGCAGGTTTGATCCCTGGGTCAGGAAGATTCCCTGGAGAAGGAAATGGCATCCCACTCCAGAATTCTTACCTGAAAAATGGCATGGACAGGGGAGCCTGCTGGGCTACAGTCCATGGGGTAGCAAAGAGTCGGACATAACTTAGCAACTAAACAGCAACAATAAAGCCAGTTGCCTGCGAATAATTTGGTACATGGTAAAAACTTTTGAATGAGATCTATCAACCAACTTCCTAATTTTGCACAAAGGCTGGATTCCTTAGAAGCAAGGTGGTCTTTGATCCTGAGAATGTGTAGAAGGTGAGTCCACAGATGGGTGTGCTAGCAGAGGCATCATGCGCATGGACACAAATCCAAGTGTGTATCGGTGAGGATGAAACACCACGCTCTCCATAGGGTGCTCCATGAAGCCTCTGGTTGGTCACTGTTGGCAAGGTGAGCTTATAAAATCACGAACTTAGGGTTCAGAGCCGTTCAGGCTTTCTTTCAGCTGGTCATTGTTCTTAAAAGGAGGCACTCACCTCACAGTCCTTGAATTCTCGGAGTTTCAGTACTGTTCTCTGACAGTAGCTTCCCACACCCTTCAGTTTCGAATCCAGGTTCCTTAGTACGGCTGTTCTTATTTTGAGTCCCAGCTACCTCTCCAGCTTCATCTCTCACCCACCCTTTTGTGCATCACGTCGGCCCCAGCCAGGCTAGGCAACTTGCCATATTGAATTATCTCTTCCCCAATCCCCATCCCAAGCCACTCCACCCCCTCTGCTTTTGCACTTGCTCTTGTCTGGCACAAGCATCCTTTCACATGTCCTCTGCCTTGGCCCTTGAAGACTTGGTATCTTGCTCCCTGTCCCCAAGGGAAAGGGAGCCTTTCCCTTATGCACTCATGAACCTCCCCTGCAGACTTACCCACACAACAGGCCTAGAGGAAGGAAATTTGTGCTCAGTGAGTAACAGGCGGGTGTCTGTTGGAGCTACTGTGGGTTATATGAATGCAGACATGGCTTCCAAGAAGGCCGAGAGGTAAAGGATCTGCCTGCCAATGCGGGAGACACAGATTTGATCCAGAGTAGGAGATAGCAATCCACTGCAGTATTCTTGCCTGGGAAATCCTATGGGCAGAGGAGTCTGGCAGGCTGCAGTCCATGGGTCACAAAAGGGTCAGACACGGCTTAGTGGCTAAGCAGGAGCAGAGGTACGGTGATAGCAGCGGAGCGTCTTGGGATGGATGGGAAGGCAGGGTGGGGCCTGCCCAGCTTGGGGAGAGTGAAGGACACTCTCCTCCCCACCACCCGAGGTACCACCATCCTAGTTCATGAGACTGGCTGCTGCCTCACAGCGCCAAAGCCTAGCAGCGGTGGAAAGCTGGCCCCAGGGCCTGCCCGGGACCCACCCCAGGGAGCTACCACCCCAGGGAGCTACCACACGCCTCACTTAGCCTTTGAATTCTTCTCCGTGATGGCAGAGAACAAGCTGCATAATGAAGGCTCACATGTAAACCCAGAGCTCACACCTCCCACTGCTAGCGTGGGTGTTCAATCTCCTTGCAGTCACTTAAGAAGCGTGTGTAATGAGTTTGTGTGGGCAGCAATAAAATCTTGGAGGCATAAGGGATCCCATCTTTTCTTAACATTAACAGTCACTGCCAGTTCATTTCATTGGAGGACGGCTCCTGTTACAAAGCTTTTTCCTTATTTTAACCTGAAATCTGCCTTCCCAAGACATCCCCCTGGTGATCCTGAGTCCCAAAATAGTACATAAAGGTGACTGGAAATGGTATGACTTTTTTTTTTTTTTTTGACAGCCACATTCCATTAGTGATTCTTAGAGGGCTTATTACCAAGCAAAGCCTCTAGGACTGTTTCTGTGTTTCTGCTGAATCTCTCAGTCGTGTCTGAATTTTTGTGACCTCATGGACTGTAGCCCGCCAGGCTCCTCTGTTCATTGGATTTTCCAGGCAAGAATGTTGGAGTGGGTTGCCATTTCCTCCTCCAGGGGATCTTTCTAACCCAGGGATTGAACCCTTGCCTCCTTCAGGTACAGTTAAATCAGGCCTTTCATAGTGTTACTCTGCAGATAATTGAGAACAAATAAGTATGGGACTTTACAATTAAACCTGTTAAATGGTGTTCTCTTGATTTAGACCTGTTCTTTCCCAATTGGCCCAGCATCGTAAGATTGAAGCTAGGATATTAGAGATGTTGCAAGTGGGCAGGAGATGGCAGGAGAGAGCCAGGAACAACCGCCACCGCGGCCTTCAGGACTGTGAAGATGCGGAGTCCTAGACGCTAGCTGGGAGGGAGGAAACGGGAAACGGGCAGAACTGGCTCCTGGAGTGGGAAGCAGGGGCCGGGGTAAGGCTGCACATAAACCTGCAGCAAGGTGGCCAGAACAGGAGAGTTTGCATGTGCTGAGCGAGGCGGGCTAAAAAGTGTAACAGAATCACGTGGCTGGGGAAGGACTCCGGAGCCCCACCTGGGACAGGCAGAGTTAGGTATCACTGAAACCAGCCCCCAGGCCCAGAGCAACCTACAAGGTCAGTGAGAGGGGAGTGGGCAAATAAATCGTGTAACCTACATATGATAGACTATTCCGCCCAGATTAAAAAGGGTGTTTCCAAAGAGTTTTAATGACAGAAAGATGCTTTTAAGTTGAAATTTAAATCCTCCTGTTGATCCCAATTATGTAGTAAAGATCTGTTGTGTGTGTGTGTGTATGTATCCTATGTATATGTATGAATGAATAAATATTCTGAACATTCCTTCTGTATCGAGAAAGAAATCAATCAAAAAGTTAACATTGCTTATAGTGTCCAAATCTGCCTTGGAGAGCATATGCTACTTTTATAATTGGAAATTACAGTAAATGTTATCAGATCTCCAGTTTCCAAGAACTGGGACTCGATGAATAGAGTGCAGTGATAGAATCTTTGCTTAATACCTGGAATTCTGAACCAATTGTTTTAAGGCAGGTACCTATCATCCAAATGGGCTGTGCTTTTATTTGTCCATAGCTACTTATCAAACGCAGTCCCTGGGACTGCAAGGAGATCAAAACAGTCAATCCTAGAATAAATCAACCCTGAATATTCATTGGAAGGACTATTGCTGAAGCTGAAGCTCCAATACCTTGGCCATCAGATGTGAAGAGCTGACTCACTGGAAAAGACCCTGGTGCTGGGAAAGATTGAAGGCAAAAGGAGAAGGGGATGACAGAGGATGAGGTGGTTAGATAGCATCACTGACTCAATGGACATGAATTTGAGCAAACTCTGGGAAATAGTGGAGAACAGAGGAGCCTGGCATGCTGCAGTCCATGGGGTCACAAAGAGTCGGACGCTCTGTTGGCAGTGCATGGATTCAAAAGTGAAGAAACCCCTATTGTGTTGTTAGTTGCTATGGTGATTAATAGCATCATAAATTCTTGCACAATACACAGTAAGGGTTAAGGAGCAGAATTTATTGGGAGAAACACCAAAATAAAGATCAGCAAGCAGGGACATGAGATCCCCATCTTTTCAGCATCCCATGGAGAGGCATGCTGGGCTTGTTGTTCAATGCAGGGGCACTAGAGGAGCAGTGAGGAAAGCTGTCACCCTTCACGTGGGGACTTGGAGGCCTGTGGGAATTTCAGGCAGGGCAAACCGTCTTGTGAAGCAAAGGAGCTCCTTGTTCCCATAGGAAGCTGAAAAGAGGAGGCCCTGACAACCAGGGCCAGCTAATGGGGTCATTTTCATGAGATCCTCCTTGTATCCTCAGGCACTGTCTTTGTTCCAACAGCTCACAGCATGCCAGGAAGATAGATGGGTGTCCAGAAAACCACAGTCCACTGGCATTTGTAGGTCTCACTCCTGCAGAGCTGCCCAGATTCTGCCATGGCCCATGATTTGAGCCCGCCAATCTTTTTTGTATTGAGTCATCACAAATGTGCTGCCCCTCATAGCTCTGTGTCAGCAGCACAGGGACAGACCTGTTCTCAGCGCCTTCATCCCAGTGGCTCAAGGACCCAACCTCTCAGCAGGCTGCCAGGAGGGTGCTCAGGGCTGACTGGATCTGTGAACGCTTGGCCCCATTAGCCAGGTATGAATCTGTCCAGAGATGCTATCCACTCACTCGCCCCTTCCTCACCCCGTGGGAATTCAGACCTCACCCAGGCTTCTCACCTTCCTCATCCAGCTCATGTGAGCAAATTGTCTTCAGACGCTGTCACTTGGCCAACTCAGGCCTCCTTGGTCTCCAGCTGGAACAACCACCAGGGTCTTCTAGCTTGTCCCTTGGCTTCTATTTCTTCTTCCTCTACCCATCTTACCTTCTAGAACCACCATCCTTCTTTGAAACAGACATCTGACTGGAGTATCATTCAGCAATTAAAAGGAACAGACTGCTGATTCATGCTCCTGTGTGATGAGCCTCGAAATATGATGCTGAGTGAATGGAGCTAGAGACAGAAGACTACACATTGTGTGATTCCATTTATACGAAATGTCTAAAAATAGCAAATGTATAGAGACATAAAGCGGATCAGTGGTTGCCTGGGGCAGGGGGTAGGAATGGGGATTGACTACAAATACCCACATGGGACTCTGAGGTAATAAAAATGTCCTAAAACCAGATTATGGTAATGGTTACACAGCTCTGTAAATTTACTGAGAATTACTGAGTCATACACTTAAAACAATCTGGTGCATACACAGGGCAAAGGGTGGGACTGAGCAGGGTGGGTGGGGCAGAGGAGGATCTAGCATATTCTTCTGTGTTTTTTGTGAGATCATCCTGGTGGCTTTGTGAATGAGATTAATGTTATACTGATTCTTTACATAAAAGAGTTGAGATAATGAATATATTCTTATTTTCACTAGATGATTCTGACCATGTTACTGTCTGCCTAACAACTTTCTTAGCCCTGTGCCTGTAACACAGAGAGGATCAAGGGGCCTCACCATGGCGTTGGCACCCTTCACCTGGTCCCCAAAGTTCTTCCTTAAGAACCCTGCACACCAGTCACACTGGATTACTTGTGGGGCCCCCAACACACCAGGCACATGTCACGCCTCTGCTCACCTTCATTTCCACCTTGTGTCTTGACCAAGCTTTATCTTCCAAAGCCCAGCTCACAAGGCACCTTCGCTTAGTCGGATGGGTGATTCCTTTATCTCTGTTCTCATATCCCCTCCAGGAAAGGACATTTCGTTGTTATAAAGCCACCTGCCTCTAGCTCTTGTACTGGAGTATAAGCTCTTGAGGGGAGAGACTGTGTCTTAATCATCTGTACATCTGCAGTTCAGTTCAGTTAAGTCACTCAGTCATGTCTGACTTTTTGCGACCCCATGAACCGCAGCACGCCAGGCCTCCCTGTCCATCACCAACTCCCAGAGTTCATCCAAACCCATATCATCGAGTTGGTGATGCCATCCAATCATCTCATCCTCTGTGGTCCCCTTCTCTTCCTGCCCTCAATCGTTCCCAGCATCAGGGTCTTTGCAAACAAGTCAGCTCTTTGCATCAGGTGGCCAAAGTATTGGAGTTTCAGCTTCAACATCAGTCCTTCCAATGAACACCCAGGACTGATCTCCTTTAGGATGGACTTGTTGGATCTCCTTGCAATCCAAGGGACTCTCAAGAGTCTTCTCCAACACCACAGTTCAAAAGCATCAATTCTTTGGCGCTCAGCTTTCTTTATAGTCCAACTCTCACATCCATACATGACCACTGGAAAAACCATAGCCTTGACTAGATGGACCTTTGTTGGCAAGGTAATGTCTCTTTTTAATATGCTGTCTAGGTTGGTCATAACTTTTCTTCCAAGGAGTAAGCGTCTTTTAATTTCATTGCTGCAATCACCATGTACAGTGATTTTGGAGCCCAGAAAAATAAAGTCTGACACTGTTTCCGTTGTCTCCCCATCTATTTCCCATGAAGTGATGGGATCAGATGCCATGATCTTAGTTTTCTGAATGTTGAGCTTTAAGCCAACTTTTTCACTCTCCTCTTTCACTTTCATCAAGAGGCTCTTTAGTTCTTCTTCACTTTCTGCCATAAGGGTGGTGTCATCTACATATCTGAGGTTATTGATATTTCTCCCGGCAATCTTGATTCTAGCTTGTGCTTCATCCAGTCTGGCATTTCTCATGATGTACTCTGCATATAAGTTAAATAAGCAGGGTGACAATATACAGCCTTGACATACTCCTTTCCTGGTGTGGAACCAGTCTGTTTTTCCATGTCCAGTTCTAACTGTTGCTTCCTGACCTGCATACAGATTTCTCAAGAGGCAGGTCAAGTGGTCTGGTATTCCCATCTCTTTCAGAATTTTCCACAGTTTATTGCGATCCACACAGTCAAAGGCTTTGGCATAGTCAATAAAGTAGAAATAGATGTTTTTCTGGAACTCTCTTGCTTTTTCGATGATCCAGCGGATATTGGCAATTTGATCTCTGGTTCCTCTGCCTTTTCTAAAACCAGCGCTCACTAAGTCCTCATTCATTCATCAGTCATTCATCTGGAGCTGCGTTTCCCAACCTTAGCTCCGTTGACGTGTTGGAACAGATAACCCTTTGTGGTAGGGTCTATCCTGCACATTGTAGGAAGTTAAGCAGCGTCCCTGGCCTCTGGCCGCTGGATGTCAATAGCACCACACACACCCAGCTGTGGCCACCTAGTGGGGTCTTTCATGTATGTGCTCAGTCATTCAGTTGTACCTGACTCTGCGACCCCACCAGTCTCCTCTATCCATGGAATTCTCCAGGCAAGAATACTGGAGTGGGTAGCCATTTACTTGTCCGGGGAGTCTTCCTGACCCAGAAAATATCCTGGGTTTGGAGCCTTCTCTGTGACAAGCACTGTGCTTAGGATTGTCATGTTTTGTGGAAAACATGCTCAAATGAAGCACAGGACCCTGCAGCCCACCCTCAATTACTACCCGCCAACTGCCCTCGGGATGGAGATTGGTCAGCTGAGGAGTCCAAGCCCAGCCTCACTAAGTCTACCAGGCTGTAATCCTGTCAAGCCCCAGCACCTGGACTTCAGTTGTGTGTTAATTTCTCTTAACTCAGTCTGTTTTTACCTTTTATGTTCTACAGCCTTTGCTTTGGTAGGAAAGATAGGAGTAAAATAGGGGTTTTGCAGTTCTGCTTTCTTG
The DNA here is from genome assembly GCF_963930625.1 of Muntiacus reevesi. Lineage (NCBI taxonomy): Eukaryota > Metazoa > Chordata > Mammalia > Artiodactyla > Cervidae > Muntiacus > Muntiacus reevesi. The sequence continues at coordinate 17,285,356 of NC_089255.1, read as the reverse complement.
CTGTCACCTGTGAGAGTCCCACTCTGTCACAAGCACCAGAGTGTCCCTTCCTCCTCCAGTTCATGTTGCTGTGGTTGTTATTCAGTCTCTCAGTCGTGTCCAACTCTCTGTGACCCCATGGACTGCAGCACACCAGGCTTCCCTGTCCTTCACCGTCTCCCTGAGTTTGCGCAAACTCATGTCCGTTGAGTCAGTGATGCCATCCAACCATCTCATCCTCTGTCACCCCCTTCCCCTCCTGCCTCAATCTTTCCCAGTTTCAGGATCTTTTCCAATGAGCCAGTTCTTCGCATCAGGTAGCCAAAGTATTGGAGCTTCAGCTTCAGCATCAGTCCTTCCAATGAATATTCAGGGTTGATTTCCTTCAGGATGGACTGGTTTGATCTCTTTGATGTCCAGTTCATGTGGAAGGACTTTA